>NC_086342.1:3324848-3668275 GCF_032445375.1 Bacillus rossius redtenbacheri | reverse complement strand
TACACGTCATTACTTCTACTAGCGGGTGATGTGTCAAGGTCCTACACAGTCAAATAGGAAAGCTTTGAAGGGGAAGCAAACAGTTAAGACGAGTTCCAGCACACGATATCTGAACGGACTGCCAATATATCCTCATGCGGGGAGTGGTTGATTACAGTTCGAAATGAACCTTTCTTTCACGTCGCTCGAGTGAACATGGCACCGGATGAAAACAGTTCGGAACATAGTTAGCCGTGTGACTATTAGATGTCTGATTTTTAAAGTACAACCACTTTGCTGAGGGGGCTATAATTTTCGAGCGTTACGAAAATTCCGATCACATGCGCTAGCGGTCGAATGGGAAGCCTGCAAGAGGAGGAGGGGAGATAGGTACATGGCGTAGCTTGCTGTATGCTAGTTGTAACGGCCGGAAGGAGAAATACTAGGGGAGAGGTAGAAATGTCGCAGCAGTGATGCTACGGAATTATCGCAACGCCGCTTGCGTTCGTCTACTCCTCAGTTTTCGTAACGGCTGACGATTGAAGCTATCATATTTCTTATACTTTATTTTAAGTATCTATAATTTATTTGTTTGTTAGGAAAAAAGCTACTGATTTCTGAAGGAAGTTTTTATAAGTATAATTCATATTTATGTGAACAGTGTGATTGAAAATGTAAAAATAATACGTATAGACTTAAGCCATTACTACTCTGACTAAAGGAGGGGGAGGAAGGACTTACCTGCAGCGGGCGCCGTCACAGCGACACTCCCGCCTATCTTCTCGCCCTCCACCTCAGCATTCAGCGTCGCGTGTCCAGCCCCAGCCGTCAACATCGCGAGTAGCAGTTCTTCAGGCGGCTGAATGGGAGTGGGTGTCCGGAGTTTGGCCATTAAGAAAAAAAGGGGGTTTGTCTGTAAAGTCGGTTTACGGACGATAATTTTACGTGATAACGTCATAAGAAAACATTGATGGAAAATTGCATACTTTTTTAATTTTCAAATATAATTTACAGTTTTTTGCAAATTTAATTAAAATAATTTGTTTGAACATAATCACGAACAATTAGTTATAGAAATAAACTGAAATAAAATCAATGTCAATAAATTGTTAATTTGAAATGACGAAATTGCACAAATAAATAAAAAAAATTAAATTGCTGCTTTTAAAAAGCCTGCCTTAACCTGTTTGATATTATAGACGATTTTCTCGCACGGTGGTTGGCCGGTTCTTGCACGCCCGGCTCAGGCGGAACGTGACAATGAGTCATGCTTTTTCGTGCGTGCAATCGGCGTTCATCGATTTATAAGACGTTATCACGTCAAAAAATAATAATAAACTCAGTGAGAAAAAAGTTCTTATTGAAGGTTTTAGTTTATTACGTATCTACTTCACATAGTTGTCACTCAGTTCCAAGGTTTTTCCGCAACGCTGCACCAGTTTCTTCAACCGCTCTGCACAGAAGTTCGCCGTCTGCGAGTGGAACGGACGCCTTGCACATAGGCAACACGGACTTCCAATACGCAATGCGTGTATCCTGAGTACAGGCGTTCAGTAAACATCTCCGGAAAAAACGTTTAGACGATCTCCGTACTCGAGTCAAAAAAATGACGGCTACTGTTTTTTGAAACGAAAAAAAAAAAGCTTCAATTCTGATGATTTAATGAAAAGTGGGTTAACAATTCCTGCAAAAAATACACAATTACGATTGTCACTTGGTTTAATTCCCAGACGGCGAACTTCTACACAGAGGGGTTAGAGAAACTGGTGAAACGTTACGAAAAGTGCTTGGAACTGATTAGTGACTATGTGAAAAAGTGAAGTAGATATGTAGTTAAATAAAACCGGCAATAGAATCCTTTTTATCATGAGATTATTTTAATGGCCAAACGGTACTTACTTTACGGACATCCCTCGAGAAACCACTTAGGTGTGTTTTCCTGGGACTACTCTGTCCAAAATACTCGCCACCATCTGCGGTCGGCAGACGTCACAAGTCGAAGACGCGCTAGTACCTTTCGAAACGATTTCTTCAACAGCACGCGAGGTGTCATTTTCGCACACGAACCAGCCGATCAGAAAAAAAAATCTAAATTTCACGCTGAGATGGCTTTTCTTGACAGAACCTTTTTCATCTGTATCGCAGAACACGCATAAATAACCCTAAAACGCTGAATTTACCTCTCGTTCACAGATTTAGTTCACAAACATCGACTGTGAGCAATGTCCAGCTGAAGAACTACACATTGCTTCACATCGTTTTACAGCATACACACGCATGCAATTGTTCATGAACAGCTGAGTATCGAGTAACAAAGGCAGACAAAGCAAGAGCAATATGCGTGCTTCACGTTCCTGTAGTTGGTGGTACTTACTGCTAAAAGGTTTACGTTACAAGTCCTGAAAACTGTTTGAATCATTCACACATTGTTGCTACAATATGCAGTATTTATGGCGAGCAAAATCACGGATGAAGCAGAATCCTCACTTGACAAGTTAAAAATCGAAATAACTATTTTCTGACTGCAACAACAGTAAGTGAAAAAAAAAATTCGTTGCAAAAATTTTATGTTGCTTCTGGACCAAGACATTCATTCAGCTTCTTTGTTGTCACGTAGCGAATGGTATCACTGTCTGGATATAAAAAATTATTGCAAAATAATTTAATTAGCTGTTGATAAACGACAGTACAATTGCAAATAAAACAATAATTCCGTTTAAAGCTTCAAGAAACAGAATTTTTAAAGCATTGATCACAAAATATAATAAATATGAAGTAGCATGGCTTCTGGGTTGTAGCCGCGTCATTGGCGAATAATTCACCGACGTTTCGGTCTAAATTGCAGTCGCCATCATCAGGGAACAGTTACCTACTGAGGATGGCGACTGCAACGTCGACCGAAACGTCGGTGAATTATTCGCCAAGGACGCGGCTACAACCCAGAAGCCGAGCTACTTCAGACAATGGCCGTGAAAGCCTGTGAACATTATTATATAATAAATATCATAAGTAGATAAAACTAGAAGCTTTCTTCAATAAACTGCAAGGAAGGGAAATGTATAGTTGCGTTGTCTCCCCTGACCGAGGCTGGGTTCATAAACTACACAAGGAACACAACACACAACCAACACAAGAAAGTGAAAGTCGTTTACAAACATACCCAGGGTTTTATTTCATAATTTATATTTATCATGAAAACAGATGATATTGGCAATACTTTATTTCCTAGAAAAAAGTTATTTTCTATCGTTTGAAAGTTTAACAAGTATAAACATGATGTATATGTTAAAATAACTTAGTGAGCTTCTATGCAAATAACGTCCGAGACTTTAAAAGTTACCGGAACAAATTTCTTTAAAAAAAAAAAAGGCTGTCGTAAACGCAATAAAGTTGTAAGTTGAACAATACTTGCGTTGCGCTTTTGTGAAATGCGTAGACTATAAACTTTTAACGTGAAATGTGGTTTCCGAACATTTTGCACCTTGCCTTCCTTGCGTAGTTTATAAACCCGGTCTAACTCCAAGGATGAGCTTCTAGCGCCTGTCGCGCACACCGCCCGCTCGGCAGAAGCGCGTGGCTGGTCACCTACCTCTTCAGGCGGGATGAAGGCGCTGGGGCCAGTAGAGACAGGCTGTGAGACGGGCAGACCTCTCTCCTGCAACACACGCACACGCACACACACCCTCAGTGCTGGCAACATTGTACATGCGCTGAAGACCTGTCACACCTTCCAATACTTGGCTTTCGGGTTGTAGCCGCGTCCATGGCGAACATATCACCGGTGTTTCGGTCGACATTGCAGTCGCCATCATCAGGGTAGAGTTACCTACAGTAGGTTACCTACAAGTTGGGGAAGCCTTCATTTCACAGACGAGAGAGCCACACCCGAAGTTCCCCGAAGTTCATGCTCGCTTTTGTTTTTCGTTCTATCTCATTGTATAAACCGGTGTGGCATTAAATTTTGCGGTCGATTGAATAGGTTAGCTACATTATAAATACTTAAAACATTGTGGATGGTTGTTTATATTAGGTAAGCATAGCTACATTAAAAATACTGTAAAATAATTTTATGGTTTCTTAGCAAATAACTTTTTAATATGTAGCTACCAGGGCAAGGAAACCGTTTACATGATTTCTTTTATGTAGCTATCGTAACCAAATCAACCGTCTACAATGTTTAAAGTATTTATAATGTAGCTAACCTAACCTTTTACAAAAAAAAAAAAAAAAAAACGAAGATGCACGATCGGACGTTTAGCTCTCTCGTCTGTGAAAAGAAGGCTTCCCTACAAGTTGTGGCAGAACAAAATAGCAACGAATAAAAACATGTCACCAAGTCTTCCAGTACTCGCTAGTTGTGTGCAAACATCTAACCTCGGTAACGAGCAAAATTCATGTGTTCTCACTTTGCGAATAAACTAACAATACGAGACTCGGACACGAATTTTAACGTAGAATTCTTTGAAAATAATGCCGAGCGTGATCAATATATACGCGAATTGTGTCTTCAACTACATTTCTGGACGCAAAACAACGCGTATTTTCCGCACTCGCCTCTAGAGCATCAACGTCAACTATCTATGCAGAACGAAAAGAACAGTACAGTGAAACGGCTCCAATAAAAGTGAAAACGACTTGGAAGGGAAAAAAAAAACAACCAACCCTGGCTTTGGACCCGATTTTCGACTACAAAATTCATTAAAATACTGCCCATCTTGTAAAAATTCATTAAATAGCTAATACGTACGTTAACGCTTAGCTTAGTCTTTGTGAACTTTGGTTCACGCCATCCACCACAGATGGCAGCAACGTGGTTACACATTTCCGTTCCATGCGACTTCCGTTCCATTCAAGACATTACTCCTACAAACTGCCGCAAAGATTTTATACATAAAAAAATCATACATAGCGTGTGAGACTATGGCTGTATCCGAATACACAGGTTTGCGTCCATAGCACACACATCCCTACATCCCTTAGCAAATGCAGCCTCAATGCAAAGGACGCATTTCTATTGGATGGACAGCAGCCGAATACTTTTACTGCTAGCACCACCTGTCAGCAGTTGGTCGTACTAATGTGCGCGTAGCCATTTTGAGTCGTGATATCTACGAATATTTAGCAAAACGTAAATAACAACATATTTAATAATACCTAATAATAATGAGGCACGATTATTATAAATGTCAGCGATCAAAATAAAATTTTTGTTGTGAATCTAAAAATATTAAAAATACCTATAATGAGACTCAAATACCCCTGTAAGTTTAAATTCGCTTTCCGTTAATTTTAATATGGTTTTTTAGTTGTCTCTATTTGATTTGTCAATTATGATTATAACGTTTAAAATAAATCTCATGCCAAAAATCTAACATAACATTATATACAAACAAAATAAAACACGATCCCAAAGCTTGAGGAAGCAGAGACGCATCCACAAGCTGCGAGTGGAATTCTAGTGGAATCGTGTAAGGATGCCGACGCATCCCTCGCGAGAATTCGGAAGCAACGGAAAAATGGCCGCGTCCACTACGATGCACTTCTGGTGGCCAGTATTCGGATACAGCTTATATAAAAACTACAACGCTTACAGTCGATACTATTAAAATCTTTATCCGGGACATTGTCTTATGGACATACTGTGGGCGCGGGGCGCAGCGGGGTACGCCGGGTGGAAGCAGTGACGTAACTACAGGGGGAGGGGGGTCAGACGGGGCTGATGCCCCGGGTGCAGCATTGGAGGGAAGGGGGGGGGGGGGCGATGAACTTCCGGAGTAATTTATAATATTCATATTTCTTGCCTATCCTGGTGTTAGAATACAATCAAATGTTAGGGGGCCCCTGAACTGAATTATTTGTATTGAAAGATGCATACATAGGGACCGGAAAAATTCGCGGGTTCAATGACCTGTAGGATGAACTCCATAGTTATACGTACTCTCGGTCAAATGACACCCACCCATTTGGCTGCTGTCTTGTGAGACGCCCCAACGTAGCAGCCTGTGATTCGATAAAGCGTTGGTTGGGTGTTTCTCATTGGCCCAGATTCATCCAGGTGAGTTGTGAGCCAATATCAGAAGCAGCACTGAGGTATAACTATTTGTATTTTAGCCTATCGCGAAATGAATTCGCGAATTTTTCCGGTCTCTATGCGTACACGTATATCGTCAAATATTAGAGAGAAAAAAAAAACTGGTATTTTTCGCGTACTACCCAACTTGCGATGCATTAAAAAAAAAAACCAATGACTGCAGATAAATCTAATTATTTACCACCTAAACTGAATTTAAAAATAAAATGAAAATACGTGGTATGTATGATCGTGGACACGAAGTGTTGCGATGGGCGGGAGGTCCCTGGTCGGGCGGTCCGCGGGAGGAGCTGGTTGGCAGCACTGGCGACGGGGGGCTGCATCGATCCGCGCGCCGCCCCTGACACCCGCTGTCACGGCCGCGACCTTGGCCCGACCTAGCCCACTGCCCGCTCTCCCGGCCCTTCGCCCCTCGACGCCTCGACCCCTGCACCGCAACCACTGCATTGTCATTCGTGCAGACAGGGGAACACTCCCGCATATAAGTGTGTCTATGCAGGTTTTCCTTGGGCCCAACATATCTAGCTCAAGTCTAGGATAGTCAGTGAGGGGAGTTAGTCATGGCTTTGAATATATATACTGTATAGAAGTCGCCAGCCCAGGTTAAAATTTATAATACGGTTTTGAGGTAGTTGGTTAATTCACCGCCGCAATCGCCACCATCTCTAGGGCATCGACTTGTGGTGGTCCCTAGCGGACAAGTGTCGAACTCTTCAAACACCCATTCCAACCTCTTGTGGACAGGGGCGTAGCCAGGGGGGGGGGTTAGGGGTTCAAACCCCCCCCCCCCCCCTTAGCACCAAATCTTTAATTAATTTCTTATTCATCACTCAAACAAATTTCATATTAAAATTAATAAAAATTGTACCATTACAATATTTAAATTTAAATACCGTTACATTGTGTCCCGTTACGCTCATTGTACGCTTGCGCCGCATATATCTCTCGTCCACTCGATTGGAACAACCATCGATTTGACTTTTTCGAGGCACATTCAACTTGAAGCACTCCCATTCGTTTCCTACTTTTCCTATCATCGTCCTATCCTTAACAGAATAACACAGATTGTAAGAAGTTAAATAGCAAACATGTATAAAAGTTATAGTTAAAATAATATCTTCGTTAAATTAATAAACATATTTGAATTAATGAGTGCAAATAAAAGTAAATTTATCAATTAAATTGTAGATTTCATTTCACTCCTTCTTTGTATCCATACAAAATAGTGATAATTCAATAAAAATTATTCAATTTTATTCATAAAATTATGCAATAATTTCATCAATGTTTTGTTATGACGTCACGTTAAACTATCGTGCGTAAACCATCTTTACAGACAACCAATGTTTTTTACTGTATATTTAGGAGAGTGAAAATGGTTAAAACGCGTGTCATCTGATTAATTTTTAGGCATGAAACATCCGGTACAGATTGTTGAAAGCTCTCGAAGAACTTGCTTTACGCCTTTATCAACATTCCTCCGCCATGTGATGTCACTGTCACCGCTCATGTGCACTGGGAGAAGACCGCGCGCCAGTCCAGAGGAGACACCGCGCCAGAAGCACCAGCGGGCGTCGCGCTGACAAGCACACTCTGTGACGGCTGTGAAGACGGGCGTGGCCCTTAGAGGGAGGTAGGGCGTGTCCCGGGACCCCGCCCCCGCCCCGCATTCATTACGAGCCTGTCACGAGGGGCATAACTCTCTTTGCACAGCGGACACAACCGGAGCTCCTTGTGTGTCGCGGGTACTTCAGTAGTGCAAGGTATGGGCAGCGGGTTCTGCGTTCATACCAGGGAGCCGCAACTTGGATTCCGCCATTTTGGTTTGTGACGTCATCGCCGATCCGTCCGCCACCTTGGATTAATCTTTTAATTCTTCCGCCATCTTGGATTTGAACTCGACCCCGGCGGCCATCTTGGATTCCGCCATTTAGTTTTTTCTAGAACTTTCCACCATCTTGGATGACATCACAATGCACCTTAAGTTACGGTCGCCATCTTGGATATGTGTGATGTCACCATTGCAATTTTCGTTACGACCGCCATTTTGGATTGTAATTCGAACTTCTGAATTCGATATTTTTCAAATTAGAATTCGACCTAAGCCGCCATCTTGTTCTGGTCTGCTGGCGTCCATCTTATTTCTAAAGCTTGATGAATTTAATTCTCTACACAAATCCCTCTATTGAAGAGGCCGAGCCCCGAACCAAGCGACGCCACAGCATTGGAGGTTGGAAAACACACGCCTTAACCACTCAGCTACTAGATCAGTTGGAGAACAAAGAAAAAAATAAGGTACGTATATATGTTTTCCAAGTATGTATTTAAGCCATTAGTAGTAATGATGTGCGGCAGGGAACGCTATGTTTAAAATAGTTTCCCGGAAGGCGCCATATTTAATTCCAACACAGGCTACCAGAGCAAGCCATATTTAAATTTCAGAAATTATTTGTCCGATAGCACCACAGTCATCAATTTTTAAATTTCAGAACAGGATACCAGAGCAAGCCATATTTAAATTTCAAAAATTAGTTGATAGATAGTGTCACAGTCAGCCATCTTTAATTCATGGTGTTACTGCCAGTCACCAGCGTCGGCCATATTTAATTCATGGTGTTGATACCAGATAGCCTCACTGTCGGCCATCTTTAGTGTCAGTGTATTCTGCTAGAGAGCGCCACATTTAAAATTAAAAAAAAAAAGTTAGTTACCAAAGGGCACCACCATCAATTTAATGTATAATTTGTTGTAATTAGTTTAAAATATAAACTGTTATGTATCGAAATTGGGACATTCTTTTATGGACATCATTTGCTATAGCTTGAAAAAGTTTTATTCAGCGTCGAGCCATTGTTATAGACCGGAAAAATTCGCGCTTTCGATTACCTCTAGGATGGACTCCATAACCCCTACATACTCAGGCAAATACCACCTGCTCATTGGCTATTGACTCGTGACATCTGTCGACTGGGACGCTTGCGATTCGATAATTTTTTGGTTGAAGGTTTTCCATGGGCTCAAAGTCCTTCAGATAAACTGTAAGCCAATCACAGAAGTAATATAAAGGTACAGTTGTTTGGATTCTAGCATATCGTGAAATGAATCCGCGAATTTTTCCGGTCCCTAGCCATTGTTGAAACTGGCTCATTGCTGCCGGTTATCTCTGGACTTCCACATCACCGAGCTGACGAGCTGAGGGAGAGGGGTGGGGGGGGGGGAGGCAGAGGGGCACAACTGACCTTCCCCAGCCCGCGCGGCGGCGAGTCAAGGTCGGACCAATCACAGCAGCGCGGTAATTGTTCTGTTTGTTGACGGGGAGAGCGGTCTCCCGCGCGGCCCGCGAACACGCCGTCGATCGACTTCTGCTATCGATCAATCGATCACGTATTCGCACCGCATCCCTCGAATGATTTTTTTTCCACAGTTTAAAGTCGAATTACTTTTTCATTCGCTGCATTCGTTTCGCTCCCAGATTAAACATGATTCCTTTATTTATTTCCCTGAAATCGGTCACCAACGATTATGACACTGCCAACCACAAAGCATAAATCCAAAGAAATTGTGTTTTGGCCCTAGCCGTATCAGGATCTAGGCTGTTTACCGAATTATTCGGGTTCACGATCTAGGGCTTTATAATACAAATATACGTATAATATTGTATTTTCGTGTTTTAATGACATAAAACTTAAGGCTTTTCATAGGATTTTATTAGAGATGGAAGGTGGGGTTCGTTGATGATCTAAAATAATTTTAGGTTAACCTAGATGCTTCACAATACATAACCATCTTTGGCTCGTAAAATCGCGATATTAATTTATATAAATGTCCATCTAGTGCAATTCACACAAACTGATTCTACTGAAAGTGGTAGCTATAAACACCGTAAATACGCAAAAAGAAATGTACCATTAACATACTTGAAGAATGAACTGATACATTCAAACACACATGGTCACACAAAAAATAACATAAATGTTGGTATTTAAACATTACGTTTTCCAAGGTCTACCAATTCCTTTTCATTTAGGTGCTACACATTATTTAATAGTTTTGCAACCTATGTATTATTTTAAATACATCAGACAAGCATATGCAAATCACAACGCTCTTTTAAAGAGCACGATTCAATCATTCAAGGACTCCAACAATTTTATTCCATCATAAGCTTGTGGTAGAATCAACCATAACCTTGATCCATGCACTTTTTTTTTTTTTTCAGTATCAATGCAAGAATCGTAGATGAACGCATGTTTTGATTCGTAAGACGTGGAACGTGCATATACCCTTCGAAGTAAAATAAAACTGCACTTGAGATTGGTTTCCAAAGTGCGCGCGTGTACTGCAGAAGGGCGCACACAGCCCTTACAGCGATGTGAATAAGTGAATTTATCCAGTCTCTGAATATCACGCAGTAAAGCACGACTCCGTCCACAGGCCGCGCGATCCACAATAATCCGCTCGTCCCTCGTAATATTCTTCCACGCAGATGCTGTTGACAACTACCAAGGCTTATTTTTGACGTGACAACGTCTAATAAATCTATGAACGCCGGCTGCACGCACGAAAAAGTATCCCGTTACGCACATTGTTCCGTTACGCTGTGTCCCGTTACGCACATTGTTCTGTTACACTGTGTCCCGTTACACACATTGTTCCGTTACGCTGTGTCCCGTTACGCTCATTGTACGCTTGCACCGCATCTATCTCTCTTCCACTCGACTGTTTATAAAGTGAAGTGAAAAGTTAATGTGGTTTTCATTGCTTATTACAACAACAATTTCGGCAATAAAGTTTAATTATTCTTGCATTTTAAAATCTGATTACTAGTATAATTTCAAGTATTTATTCTTTTATTATTAAAATAAAAATGATTGAATTTTATTCATAAAGTATGCAATCATTTCATCAATGTTTTGTTATGACGTCACGTTAAACTATCGTCCGTAAACCGACTTTACAGACAACCAATTTTTTTTCGAAGAAATTTCTCTTGTAATGACGATCACGTACGCTAAGGATTTATAGATCATTAAATCAACTCTAAATTATTAATTTAAATATATTTTTAAAATTACCTGGCATTGTTAATTACTTTTGCGTTTTTATGTCTCAGGTAATTTTTATTTCAAATATTACAACTCAAAACGTGTTAATAGACGAGTCAAAGAAACATAAACGGATGCAGTTTAGCCAATGACCAAACTAAAAATATATATAAAAAAAAATCTTTAAAATAAAGGTAATGCCTTTCAGACATATTTGAGGATACTATTTCAACCGTCCGTCGAACGTCAAAGCTTGGCAAGGTTTTGACGGACGCCACGAATGGAATTTTTCGAGCCACCTGATTGGCTGAATGTCATTTTGAATGACGGACGGACGTGACGGATACCAGTGAGTCCAGCTTAAAGACCTAACTTTCACGTAGGCATTCCGAAACCCTTGCTCTTCTCTTTTCTGTTTCTCAAAATCGACGAAATGCGAACACGTGAGCAACTGGCTTGGAGCAGCGGAGAGCCGATAAAAAAGTTATTGCTAGGTTAGCAGCTCACGAGGGTATGCTGAATCAAAAAACTGCTGACTCAATGGAATTCCTCCCCCCCCCCCCCTCTCCTTCAAAGCAACCATCCGATTGTCAACTATCTTCCCTCAAGGTCACGCGCAAGAATGACTTGCGCTGGCTGTACTGTATTTTTAGAATAGTCGTATTTTCCTCCTTGGCACGTAATGCAAATTGTAAAATAAAACTTTCCAGAGATACGAAAGTGCCAATTAAGGCATATCACCATGCCGAGCGTTTCACAGCAGGTCGTAGTTTTTATAGGTGTCTAGAAATGTAACAATATTTTCCGGGCTACATTTAATAGGTGGATTTTTTGACGTGAAAAAGTCTAATAAAGCGATGAACGCCGGCTGCACGCACGAAAAAGTGTCCCGTTACGCACATTGTCCCGTTACGCTGTGTCCCGTTACGCTCATTGTACGCTTGCGCCGCATCTATCTCTCTTCCACTCGATTGGAACAACCATCGATTTGACTTGGCGAATAACTCACCGACGTTTCTGGTCGACATTGCAGTCGCCATCATCAGAAAGCATTTACCTACTGAAACTGCTCCCTGATGATGTTTGACTGCAATGTCGACCTAAACGTCGGTGAGTTATTCGCCAAGGACGCAGCTACAACCCAGAAGCCAAGCTACTATGTTCTAAATACGTTAAGAAGTCGTTTCAAGTACAATAATATCTCATGTTCTATTATTATTTTGTCGTTTAATTTTATTATTTATGTAAATCCTGTGCTATGATTTCGAAGAATATTATTTTTAGTTAAATTTATAATTCGTGACCTTGAAATTTAATCTTATTGGTTGCCATTTGTTACGTTTACGCGCCATTGTTAGAGACTGGAAAATTCGCGGGTTCAGTGATTTCAAGATTGGACTCCCCAATCATCTACATACTGGGGGAAAAAAGTATCCTGTTCACTGGCTGCTGATTTGTGAGACGTCTAAATGGGTTACACCGTGACTCTATACTTATTTGGTTAATGGTCTATCATTGGGTCAGATAAAACTGTGAATCAATAGCAGAAGCAACTTGAAGGTATAAGAATTTGAAATTTGGTTTGTCGCAAAATGAATCGCGATGGTTGATTTTTTTCCCCCCGGTATTCGGCCATTGTAGAAAGGGCATCAGACACGTCCACTTATTGGTTTCCACCAGGTCACGTGACATGTCACATGTTCGACTCTATGGTGGCTGCCACTAGTCTCTGACCGTTGAAGCGGAAAATTTCCTTACGCACGGGGACAGTAAAGGGAATTTTTGCAAGGGCCTTTACACGTGAACATTTTCATCATTTACGAAACTCTTGTTTCCCGTCGGTGGGTCGCAACAAGACGTTTTATAATGCTTTCATTCTCGAAAATCGATTTTCGTAACAATCCACCTCCCATACTCCCATAGTTTATCTTAAAGTAGTACACGCGATGAACTTTAAATTGCAGCCACTAGAATGATTGGACTCCTACAAAAACACAAAAAAAGTAAAGGTCGATGAAAAAAAAAAGTGCAACGCGTACGGAAAAGTATACCCTCAAACAAGTTTAGTCAAAAATGATAAGTTATAACAATGCATTTACAGAAATATTTCTGAAAATACTTTTTTTTCTACCATTTAAGATATATTTTAGAGATTGAGTGAAAATGGTAAAACTACTAAACAAGAATCCCGTTAGGTACAACTTTATAAAATGTCGATAAATGAATATTGACAATACAGTATGTCAGATTCATAATTTCTACGACTTATTGTCACTGAACGACTGTGGCCGATATGAATTTATTTCCAATTGAAGTCCCGGCATTGCTGGCGTAGTTGTATATGACGCACAGCGTTGGAGTTATGCTGTTTTTCCAAAAGCAAGCAATGTGGCCACTGTAAAACATTAGAATGACCACATCGATAAAGTGTAAAGTATTCTTAAACATTTATATTAGTAACACTATACGAATGTCTCTACTCAAAAACTCCAGTTGACTCACGTATAGGCCTAGATACTGCAAACACACAATATAAGATCGTCGCTATCAGTGGATTACTTTTTAATGTTATACTTCTTTAGACGCGTTATGGAAAAATGATGAGAGTGAATTTCTACGATGCGCGCGCACTATGCAACGAAATTTTCACAGGAAGATGGCGGACCCACGTGTATGAACATAAACCAATATATTATAGTCACTTTGATAAAAAATAGGGGACATATCAAACGTATTGGGGTGCCAAATGAAACTCTGACAGTGAAATGCCCTGGAATATATTTGGTAGATTAAAATCGTCATAGTAAAGAGTACTTTCAAGTTAAAAAAAAACCTTAGGATTTTGGTATCATCACAATAATCAATCATATTTTCCTCACTATCTACCGTCAGCTACAGGGCCACAATTCTAAAATCGGCAGTAGAAACTTTCTTTACTTATTTTAAATTATAGATTACAGGATTATAAAAATTGACATTTGATTTCTTTATCGTAACGCTATAATATTATTTTATACACATGTATACATTAATAACTAATTTAAGTAATTTTTGTTACAATAAATTTTTAAATACCTACTTCAGTGTCTTAAAGCAAAAAGAAGTAATACTTTAACGCGTGTACATTAAGTACACTGATATGGAAATATTTGATTAGATGCACTCACTACAGACAGGGAACAGTTTTACAAACTAAGGAAATGAAAATAAATATTAGATTTTGTTTATTTAATCGTCATTGTGTCATCGTGTTTTTAAGCAGACTAAAAAGACCTACAGGATGCAATAAACTAAACAACACGGTGATCGAATGAATGAATGAATCAGGGAGTAAAGTCTAGTCACATCGAGGTAGAGACGGTGATGGGTGGTGAGAATGGAGCACTGGCCGAATGGTGAATACGCGGGTGGGGCGGGGTAAATGGGAGCACCCAGAAAAAAAAAACCCCGACTCACGGAAACGTTCTTGCGATAACTAACCGGGGGGGGGGGGGGGGCGACCCTTACTGGCAACCGTAGTAGTGGGGAGGCGAGTGGTGGCGACTGGACCAACCACGGTGCAAGACTTGGCGGAGACAGGACAAGGGCGTAACTAGACTAGTTCACACCCGGGGTAAGAACTCAAGCTTGTTCAAAACAACCAAAATCGAAACCTTTCCCGACACATAATATTAATTCCACCATTCCAAATATTTTTAATTCAACTTATATGGTAAATAAATAAATTTATTTCATTTTCAAATACATCGCAAATTGGACGGTATGCGATAAATGCCATCTTGAAATATGTGACGATATACATGTATGCATTTTTCAATACAAATAATTCAGTACATCTGGCCTTCAACTTTTTTCAACTTTTTTTTTGTCCTCTAACACTACGATATTCAAGTAAATATCTATTGTAAAAATTACCCTGCCAGATTACGTCCCCTCTTCCTCCACGAAATGCGGCGCCTGGGGCATAAGCCCTGTCTGCCCCGTGTAGTTACGTTCCCGTATATTCTCCCCCGAATTCCTAAATATTATATAAAAATCTAGAGTCAAGTTTACATCAAGATATTTATTATGTGGCTAAAAAAAAGGGAGGGGGGATGTATGGCTTAATGCAAGTTGGCCAATGGGAAGTGAAACGGTAAAAATGATGTAAAGTCCGTGACACTGGTATCAATGCAAGTTGGCCAATGGGAAGTGAAACGGTGGAAATGATGTAAAGTGCGTGACACTGGTATCAATGCAAGTTGGCCAATGGGAAGTGAAACAGTGGAAGTGATGTAAAGTGCGTGACACTGGTATCAATGCAAGTTGGCCAATGGGAAGTGAAACGGTGGAAATGATGTAAAGTGTGTGACACTGGTATCAAAGCAAGTTGGCCAATGGGAAGTGAAACGGTGGAAATGATGTAAAGTCCGTGACACTGGTATCAACGCAAGTTGGCCAATGGGAAGTGAAACGGTGGAAATGATGTAAAGTGCGTGACACTGGTATCAATGCAAGTTGGCCAATGGGAAGTGAAACAGTGGAAGTGATGTAAAGTGCGTGACACTGGTATCAATGCAAGTTGGCTAATGGGAAGTGAAACGGTGGAAATGATGTAAAGTCCGTGACATTGGTATCAATGCAAGTTGGCCAATGGGAAATGAAACGGTGGAAGTGATGTAAAGTGCGTGACACTGTTATCAATGCAAGTTGGCCAATGGGAAGTGAAACGGTGGAAATGATGTAAAGTGCGTGACACTGGTATCAATGCAAGTTGGCCAATGGGAAGTGAAACTGTGGAAATGATGTAAAGTCTGTGACACTGGTATCAATGCAAGTTGGCCAATGAGAAGTGAAACGGTGGAAGTGATGTAAAGTCCGTGACACTGGTATCAATGCAAGTTGATCAATGGGAAGTGAAACGGTGGAAATGATGTAAAGTGCGTGACACTTGTATCAATGCAAGTTGGCCAATGGGAAGTGAAACAGTGGAAATTATGTAAAGTCCGTGACACTGCCAGTGGCGTAGCCAGGATTTGTGTATGGAGGGTGTTAAGAAGCATGGCCCCCCGTATTAAAGCGGGGGGCCCGGGGGTCCTCCCCCGGGAAAATTTGGATTTTAAGGTGTAAAATAGTGCTATTTTAGCAGTTTTCGGTACTTAAATTTAAATATTGTAATGGTAATTTTTTTTTATTAATTTTTATGAAATTTGTTTGAGTTATGAATAAGAAATTAACTAAAGATTGTATTCTAAGGGGGGGGGGGGGGGGGTTGGAACCCCTAACCCCCCCCCCCCCTCCTGGCTACGCCCCTGGACACTGGTATCCATCAGTGGCGGATCCAGGATTTTGGTTTGGGAGGGGCTTGGCCCAGCTGAAGCTACGCTTTATCAAGGCAAACACTAAAACAATAGTGGACCCAGATGCTTTTGGAGGGGGCTTGAGCCCCCCTCTGGATCCGCTACTGGTATCAATGCAAGTACCAACAAAGGAGGAAAGATGTGGAAGCAAGCGGCCGACCTTGACGATGCGGAGGATGTCCCCGCACTTGCTGCGCACGTCCTGGAAGGGGCAGTCGACGGACAGCCGCAGGAGCACGGGCAGGTGCGTGGCCACGAGGGGCGCGCCGCCGTCCAGCCAGCCGCCCACGGTCTGCTCGATGAGCGCGAGGGCCAGGCCGCGCGCCTGCCCGTCCCGGGAGCACAGCGGCGCGCACAGCCGCGACGGCAGCTCGGCGTCCTCCCGGGCCGCCGCCCCCTTCACGTCGCCCCGCGGGAACATGGCGCTCTCACACGGACTCCATCGCCGGCCTCCGCGCCTTCAAAACCGACCTCGAAGCGCGATCACTTCCACCCGGTACTCCACGAGCAATGTTCTCAACACTGGAACGCCAAAAAATAAATAATTGCGCGGAAGCGTTGTTACCACATTTGACTTGCGCTCCGTTTACGCGTTAGATTTTCATTTCCTGCGGACAGATTCCGAAATTGAATCTCGCGCTCGAAAAATTCGAAATATTTCAAAAAAATTAATAACTTATTTTAATTTGTGAATAACAAAACTTCACTTTGGCAATCACGTTTTCCGCGGAACAGTTTCCTTGTCCGGCACGCACTGGATTTTTTGATCCGCTTATTTTAGCGACTGAAATACGTACCGGCTTTTTCTCCCTTTCGCTGTTCAATAGCGAGCGCGAGTCAGCTGGTTGCAGTAGGTGCACCTCGTTGCTAGCGGCCCCTGACTGAGCATAAACGCTGGTATAGATTTTTGTGGAATCTGCCACATATCTCCCGAATACTGACAGGATGCCATGCTAACGAAAATGTCAAACGTGTATTTGCGCCTATTGCATGTAGCTGCACCAGCTCCGACGAAGTAACGTTAACAAAAAACACAAAGGATAGTGAATTTCTGCAAAATCTACTTTGAAATAAAATTTGACATTTAACAGTTGAATGCGATTTTCATGCGCTCTAGCGGCGCATTGGTAAACTGAGAGCCGGCAAAACATCTTTCGCCCAAATCAAAATGTATTTCAGAAATAATAAGTGTATTTCAGATAAATATCAAGCAAATATGATATTAAAATCGCTGTAAAATCATTTTAAGTTTTTAATGTTTCCATTTACGCATAATCTACTTTCCACAACAACAAAAATTCCCATTACATGTTAGCCAACATAGAACACACTATTTCATGAAGAAAATTTTTATTTCGTGTCTGTCAGGTATTTAACATCTCTTTATATTTGAGATTTCTTAGATTCTGACAGTTTTAAATCATGTTTATGTAGGAGCGGCATGTATTTCAGTTTCACGCATACTTTATAATTGCAGCTGACGTCAAAGCTGACGAATTGCAGGAGCATTTAAGTTTTTTGCTTTACGCTGTAGTCCTTGACACGTTTTGCAGTAGGTCTCGGACAGCCGATTTAATGGACTAGATTATTGATATTTTTGTCTACGTATTTCTATTCGAAGTCCTATCACGTAAGTGATATACTGTAGCACATACGGTCATATATTACTGGTACTTTAATTTTACTATTAGGTTCAATGTAGAGGTGACCTTATTATAAATATTGCAGAACATAACCAATAATTAGTTACATAGTCTTCTACATAGAGCTGAAAAACAATTATTCTGTGAGATACAAATTAATTTATATCTTAGTTTGTAGTTGAATGTTAAGATTTGTGAAAGTGTTATTTTAAGTAGATTAGTAATTATTTTATAGTAAATTGAGCATTGTAACTTCTAACATTAATGTTTAGCACACACTAAAGTTTGGATTAGCAATATTACATGTGCAATACTCATAGAAAAAAAAATATTTAGGTAAGTTAGAAAACTGAATTCTTTTTAAAGGCTATACCTACTACAATCTTGTAATGAAAAGAACAAGTTTACCACAAAATACCTCCCTACAGTGGACCCCCAAAATCTTATATCAAAGATTATATTAAAATAGCTGTGGGTAGGTCATTTTCCCCTACTTCACTCCCCCATTACGATAACTAATTTGTAAATGCCATGCTACAATCAACATATAACCTGGTCTTTTGATTTTGATCCAATCGATATTTCACAGCAGTTCTGAAGGAAAGCCACTTTACTGAATCAAACTAGGATTGAAAATTTCACAATATTTTTTTTTTTTTTTTCAAATTTCCTGAATTGTTTTATAATCATTCTCTAAAATGGCTTTCAGATACTTCAAATAGTTTAACATTTTTTAGCAATTGATTAGGTTGTGTTACATTTGACGAATACTGCAATTTTGTGAGAATGGTAGGTTAAGTTAGGTTAGGAACAAAAAAAAAATGGAATTCCTGACATCTTACTTAGCCGAATTCATGTGGCGAATACAACTACGAGGAAAAGACCATTTATTACAGTTTTAAATGACATTAAAGCATTTTAAGATTTAGTAAAAAAAGATTAACATTTTTGGTCTTTTAAAATTAACCTGTACATTATAGATACATAATGATTGTAAAATCATTGAATCAATATTGATGCACCGTAATTGATTTGGTAGGTGTGAAGATCAATTTAATTGATCGTAGGTGGGAAGATAACAAATAAGTACCTTTAACAGTAGCCTATACCCAATGTAGGTAACCTAACCTAACCAACCATCCACACTAGTATAAAGTATTTTTAATATAGCAGTAATTATTTGTTATTCTATATCCAGTTGTATTTTAAAATAAAGAAAGGAATTGGTTGTGTTTTGTGATGCAAAGATATATAATTTACAAAATATGTTTGATTTTGAAAATAGATATAAAACTTGAGAAACATTGCATAAGTTTTAATATTAGTAAAACACTTGCTTGAGTAAGTTAATAGCTAGTTCTTGACCGAAAATATGTGTTTCAAGTTGAGTAACAGGGTATTGGATTTGTCTTTGAGGAAGAATTACGATAGGCTATTCACGGAATTATTAAAATTTTGGGAACCTTTTATGTTACAGTGTGTTGGCAAATAGTATTGTTACTGTTATGCATGATTGCAATAAGCACCATTGAAAATAAGGTTTAAAACATTATTTCACATAAAAATTACAATAGTATTCAACATCTATACAAAGATGGTTAGCACACGATAATTTACCTGACAGTGCTTCATTTAAACGCCGTTGATGTTCGAAACAGAAAAAAAGTGACGAATTCTTTGTTAAGAAATGATGTGAAAAGTAATTTTTATATTTCTTAATGTCTTGTAAACTAAATAGGGTATGTATACTACGTAATTTTGTTACAAAACACTTTTTATCATAATAAACATAAAGTCTGCTTACTTAAAGATTTTGCTATGCTTATTTCATATATAACGTGGAATATTTAGATTTTCAACTGCACGTGTTGCCTTTGGGCCAATTCGTCCAGATAAAATAGGTTTACCTGTATTATCAATTTTATGCTCACTATTTATTTAAGTTATACTTTTCTATGTAATAAAATGAACTAGAATTAATATGCATGTTTTAACAGATGTAAAATTTTTCTTTCGTAACACTGCTAAATTTTTTTTTTTGTACACTGGATTTATACAAGAAAGATAGAAAAAGGCAGGACTGTCCCTATGTCACACGAGCTAGTACATAAGTCCTTGTATGCTAGTCGCCAGTGTGTTCGGTCGCCGCTCACACAACACAAGTTTGCTGCAAGTCAAGGTGTTTATAAAAATTTGTAGTTTCTTGGACAAGAAAGAGACCGACTGCGTATTGGGCTTTACAATCAGTTACCTATTTGTTCACCTTGGACAGGGTGTCTACACGTCATGCAAGTCATTAAGTCGCAAAAAAGTAACGGTAGGACTGGTCATGTAAATCGCTAAAAAGTTCCAAAATAAGTACCTACATTACTGGCAGTCACAAAAAAATAATAATTTCCAGGATCCTTTTGCCAACTTGCAGTTGCTTTTATGAGTTTATGCATCATTTCAGTTTATAGTCAGCACGTTTAATAGAAATAATTGGGTACTGTCAGCTTAGATCATGTGGAAATTTATCTCTGAAAAGTTTCTTAGCTTTCTGACATAAACTACAAATGGTAGGGATTATTTTGTATCATGTTTTCTTTTCCATTTTATGTATAAAGAATGACCCTGTGATGTAATCTGTTGTAAAAAAAATTTCTAAATATCCTTGAAAAAGTCCAGAAATTTTCCACCCAGGCAGTCGTGTGCAACTAAGATTTAAACTTAATGGTTTGTATCCCTCATAGTCCATCATGTAAAAAGTTTTGTACTCGATGGCGGAACCCAAACATGTTTTCTCTGCTTGGATGCCGCATTTAAGGGAAACCAATCTCATCTATCGTAATTGGCATATGCTTTGTAACACAGTAGAAGAGATTTTTCTTTCTTAAAATTTTTAGAATTGCCAATAGTCATAAAGTAGGAAAGATCATTGTAAAAATCATCCTTAAACTTTTATAGACAGAAACTGAAAACATAAGTTGAACTTAAATGTGTATTAATGAAAACTATTCCCATTAGAATATGATTTTTTCTGTATTGTTTTTATTTAATTTTTGAATTTTAGAGGATTAAAAAATGTGTATGCAGCATGGATGTCGAAAGATGTAAGAACCCCTCCATGTGGTCTAGTATCGAGGTGCAGGTGACGTCTGTCCTCCTCAGGATGATCATCAAGGAGTTCCGAGTGACGCTGCCACTGACGGTGGAGGAGTACCAGGTGGGGCAGCTGTTCTCCGTGGCGGAGGCCAGCAAGAACGAGACGGGCGGGGGCGACGGCATAGAGGTGCTGAAGAACGAGCCGTTCACGGACTACCCCCTGCTGGGCGGGGAGTACAACCGCGGGCAGTACACGCACAAGATATACCACCTCACCAACAAGGTGCCCTCCTTCATCAGAATACTGGCGCCCAAGGGCTCCCTGGAGATCCACGAGGAGGCGTGGAACGCGTACCCCTACTGCAAGACGGTGATCAGCAACCCCATGTACATGGGCGACAAGTTCGCGATCGTGATCGAGACGATGCACGTGGCGGACCGCGGGGACTCGGACAACGTCCACAGGCTCCCGCCGGAGAAGCTGAAGATGCGGCAGGTGGTCCCCATCGACATCGCCAACGACTACGTGTCGCGGGCGGACTACAAGCCCGACGAGGACCCCAAGAAGTTCCACAGCGAGAAGACGGGGCGGGGCCCCCTCGAGGGCAACTGGAAGGAGTCGGTGGAGCCGGTGATGACGTGCTACAAGCTGGTCACGGTCGAGTTCAAGTGGTTCATGCTGCAGAACCGCGTCGAGAGCTTCATCCAGCAGACAGAGCAGCGGCTGTTCACCACGTTCCACCGGCAGGTGTTCTGCTGGATCGACCGCTGGCACGGCTACACCATGGAGGACATCCGGGCCATCGAGGAGAAGACCAAGCGGGAGCTGGATGAGCAGCGCAAGAGGGGGGAGGTGCGGGGCATGCGGGCCGAGACCGACTGATCGCCCCCCGCCGCAAGCGTCTGTCACGTCCATCGCGCCAAGCATTCCTCTCTCTCTCTCTGCAGTGCATGTCACACCAGTTCGTACCTTCCGTTCCTTCCTCGTTTCGTTTGCAACTTACTTTGTGAATCAGTTTTATCTTCACATTTATCGAATGTAAATATGAAAATTCCCACAAAAAAATTATTTTTGAAAGTTTAGATAAAAATAAATTGGGTAATAACTGCAGTATTACTCCCAAGTATAGTTAAATATTTTGTGTTCAATTTCCTTAGCATGCTTCAAGGTGTACCTCTCATTCAGTTTTTACGATTCCTAATGTTGTTGATAATCTGTTGAATAAAATGTGTGTCCATAAAACATAATTTGTGCATAAAGTGGTGTAGAAGAGGTAAATATTTTAATTGTAGGTAGAAAAATATAATAATTGTGATAAATTGTTTGGAAATATAATTAAAGATTTAATTCATAGTACATAGTACCATTACTCAATAAAATGAAAGTGCAAAAACCAATAATATTATAACAGATAGCCTGCCATTGACATGTGAGTAATTGTAGTCAGACACTGAGATCTAGGCACGGCTATTGTTACAGTTACGATGTTCGCAAGTTGCTCCTCGGATGTTGGTAGTCATAATTGTGGCTGTGAGTAACATTGTCGCTAGTAACATTTATTTTGTTTGCTAAAAGCTTTCGTCATTCAACTGACTCAATTTTAGTCTTGTGCAATTTTTGTGGCTCTGCGTAATCTTAATGATATTGGATTAGATGCGAGTTGGCTCTAGCAACTTTTTATTTAAGTCTCGTGTGCTTTAATGGAAAACCATTAACAACTTATTTGTCATTTTTGTTATTGCTTTCGTTCTAATTCAGTATGAATATAGCTTTGTTTGAGATATTTGTTTTCTTTCAATAAAAAAAACATAATTGATCAAAGGTTTACTACAATAGTAATCAAAAACGTTTGCATTTACGTCAATTGTAATATCTCCTCCCTCCTCCCTTAACTGATTTTATTTTGTACTATTTGCATATAACTGAATTTTTACATGTCTAATTAAGCTTTTTGATAAGAGTTCCTACATGTTTGTAAAAAAGCTAAATCTGTTTTTTTTATATTTTATTTTTAAGTGCTGTTTAGTTTTCTTGGTAATGGTTTTGATTAAGATGTTAGCAAATGTATTTCAGCGACTTGTTGCGTCTAATGTTAGTTTAACTGATTAGATAATTTTTGATAAGTTACCAGTTATCTTGTATTTTTTTTTTTTTTCTGGGGTTTCACTACGTACTGCTTGGAGAAGATAGTAGCTTAAATAAAGTGTGTGATCAACAGATTTTTTTTTCCAGTTAAAGTACGGTGCTTGGGAGGATGCTAGATCACAAAGTATTCTTTAAATTGGTTGCTAATTGAAAATGATACCTAATTATACAGTTTGACATTATATATTATCAGGTTCTGGGTTCCAAGAAAGTCATCGTGCATTAACATGTTTCTCCACCAATGTTGAATGCCTGTTTTTCTATTGGTTTTGGCCAACCTCTTGGCTGAAGTTAGACGGAGCAGTATCGTTTATCATGGCGGTACGACTGAATCGTATTTGGATGAGGTCAGTTTGCCTGATAACCTGTTCTGCGGAGGAATTTCTAAAGTAAACCGTTTTCTGTGTTATGATTAATTTTTTTTGCTGTTTTTGCATTGTAGCTTGTTTTGACATTCGTGTTAAAGAATTATGAAATGGTTTTAGAACATTTTCAGAGATAGATCATCAATTGATTAGCTCTCATTTCTTATTATCGTTACAGTATATTTTTTTTTTTACACGTTATTACCGTATGTCATTGGCCTACTAAGCAGTACTTGGATTCAGTAAGTTTATGCAGATGTAGTCTCAGGTATTTTTTAGAAGCAATTTCAGTATGTTCAGTGGAACGTAGTGTAAATAGAAGGTACTGTAAGTAAGTTGTAATTGTTGTAGTGAAGGGTTCTTGAAAGTGGTATTTTTCCGATCATCCAACTGTGGGAGTCGAACGACGGTTGTAGGGCCAAGGTTTCCCAAACACTTGAGACATCTGTAGCTACGTAGGAAACAGCCTTCTGTCGGGTAACCAGTGTCTAGGGATGCCTCCCCAGTGTTGGTGCAGTTCTGCTCTACCTGGGGGCAGGCCCTCCACGATGCTTGCAACACCTGCCCGCTGCCTGCCTCGCCGGACTGCCCAGCGGTGCTAGGAGCCGTGTTGAAGTGCTCGCGTTTGCCGTAAAGCGTTGCGGCAGGTTTTCAAGCATTTGGCTTTCGTTCCTATTGCGTTCCAGTGTTGATGCATTGAGTGGCTGACACTTATGGGAGGTTGATGGATAGGAACAGACACATCCCATTTCAAATTAAACTTTTTTTAGACCATAATAATAAAAAATTTTTAACGTTCTTACCAAAAAAATGTGCCTTTGTAATGGCAGACGGCATACACTAGTATGATTAATTCAAAATAATGAATATTGATGTATGTTACTGGTGAATCTTTTTTAAAAATTAATT
Source organism: Bacillus rossius redtenbacheri (assembly GCF_032445375.1). Classification (NCBI taxonomy): domain Eukaryota; kingdom Metazoa; phylum Arthropoda; class Insecta; order Phasmatodea; family Bacillidae; genus Bacillus; species Bacillus rossius. Next base: position 3,643,674 of record NC_086342.1, on the reverse strand, counting down.
AAATGGGTACTGTACCCAAGTGATTTGCGGTCAATGTCGGGTATTAGTCGTCACATTAACTGTGTTATGCCTTAACGAAAAGAAACTTTTAACAAAAAACCAATACATTAATTACAATTTAAACTATGGAATCAGACAGCTTCTTTCTGGTCACCCCCCCCCCCCCCCCCCCCTCTTCAGCGGCCCCTTAAAAAAGCTCTTGAATCAATGCACAGTAGCTGTAGCATCACAGTATTGATTTTCCACAGGCAGGACCTAAGATGTAGCAAACGCCTTACTGTTAATGTGGTCGCACAGGAATTCATGGAGTGGTGTTAAGTTGGACGACCTGGGAGCTAGGCAGTCGACGGCTGTTGCGTGTGTCGCGGTCTGCCTTCCTTTAAGACGTGAGGGACTGTTTGCTACAGAAGTGCCTCTGGCAACTGTTCTGAAACGGCACAAACAGCTACCGGTTAACATTTGTGTGGGGAAATGTTTGTTCTTTAGGGCAGTGGCTGTACGTAAGGACCGAGGTTATTGCATTTACACACCAATAAAATGTTTTATTGCGATTTTACAAATGTTTCTCTATGTGAGCATTGAAAAATTACAGAAGTGTTCTGCATGTTGTTTGCAATTTGTGAAAAGTAAGGAAAATATTAGTGATTAACATTTTTGCCTGACTAATTGCACTGTGGTCTCTCGGTAGAATTAATTTTCTGTTTTTCTATGCGTTGTAGGCTTGTTTTCGAAACATCTCTTCATAAAGATCTGGAATTAGCCGAAAACAAAATATCTAAAATGGCGGGTGAAGTTGCGAATTAATTTGTAAAAGGCTTATCATTAGACAAAATTTATCAACATATCTCATAACACTAGAAGAACTTGTTATACTGTTCTGGAAATAGGTATCGTGTGTGTGTCTACACATTTGCACTTTTTTTTATTATTGTGATCCCGTAAATTGGGCCTGAATGGAAAGAGTGGTGTTATAGATCTCTGTAATGATATTTCCTTTTCACTTGTGTACTTTCGTGTGCTTTGTGCACACTTGTGACCTTTTCACTTTTATTTTTGTTCAAGGTAAAAAAAATTTCTTTAAATTTTTAATTTTTTCTGTAGTATGGAAAACCCCGCAACAGTTGTGCTAGAAATGAACCAGTTATTGTTAGGTAGGACGTGCTGAAATTTTAGCTTAGCGTATAAGAAGTTAGCAGCCAGGTCGGCTTGTATCGAATAAGCAATGAAAGTGGAACATTTAAGTAAAATGGATATGGGGCTGAAAAACCTGTAAATGTGAGGAGACTTAAAAATTTAGTAGTTACATCAGATATCAGATAGGTCCTAAATTATTTAGCTTTCATAATTTCGTATTTTTGTTCATTATTTTAAATAAATTTATAATATACCTATGTTAATAGTTTAGAAAAAGGTTTATAAATTTGAAAAGTATTTGTTCAATAATTTTGGAACTAAAAGGCCAATTTTTATGTGAACCTCAGCATGAATTGAGAGCATGTACCGTAATTGTGTGCTATACTTTTTAATATTAATTGTTAGTCTGTATCCTTGACATGTGTTACTTAATTTTTTGTATATCATTCACAAATCAATAGAAAATTGGTTTTACTACAGTCCTACAAACCTGAGTTTTTCTGAGGTTTGAGAAATCAATTTTTAAAATTTTTTATTTATGTATAATATACCAAAAATTAAGTAACACATGTTAAAGGCTGCACACAAACGATACTGTATACAACACTTTACATGCTCTTATTTCATGCAAGAGTTGACATGAAGATTGGCCTTTTTGTTTCTAAACACTATTAAATATTTATTCAATTTATAAAACACTATTCAAACAATAATTATGGTTTAATTTTAAATTTATTTAATACCTATAATGAGTAAAACATGAAATTATGGTGGCCTCTTTTTCTTGATTAGTAATTTTATTTTACATGTGCTTAAAAGTTTGGGTATCTTGACATTGGAAGCAGAACTTTTTTATACCCTTAAATGTTTGGAAGAGAAGCCAGTGTAGGGTTATTTTTTTTAGCATTGGTTTAACATTACTCTGTAATTTAATATGCTTTTTTAAAAACAACTTTTACTCCCTTTATTGAGGTAAACTGTGTAAAAAGCAGTGATAATTAAATAAAATTTGGTCAGATGATAGAAAATTTTGAGTCTTTTACAGCTGTTGGTCTGTCATTAAAACTTTGATTTTATAGCATCAGTCTTGGATTGTGCGCTAACGTCATCTTGCCGGCAGCAGCATGGCAGTTTGTGTGCTTGAGTGACGACTGAGAAAAAAATTGTTGAAGTTATGAAGTTGTAACAAAGTTTTATGTAAAGCACAATTTTTTATGTATGTAGATTTTTAAATATTCTTCTTTGTATGCATACCGTAACTTCTGTAGAGAGATTTCTGTGGCATGTTTATTTTGAAATGGCCAGTGTTCAGGTATTGGTAGCTCGAAATTATTTACATTTGCAGGTCAAGTCTTTCTTTTCATAAGAAAATCAGTATCAAAGAATGAAAATGTTGAATTACAAAGGACAATTCTTATTTTTCATATTTTTTCAAACTCCAGTAAAAAGATATTTAGTAAACTTTGATCTATCATGAGCCTTCTAATATTCCTTCATTGTGCTGATTTTAATTTGTGTTGTTTATCTTAATGCATAGTGTGGTGGCAAAAATAGTTTACAATTTTGAATCTGCTTTTATGCAGATTGTTGTTTAGAGGAGGTTATAAACTAAATTTTTCAGGGTAGCTAGATAGAAAAACAGGCGTTTCATTGTAAATAATGCCCGGTTGCTCATGAAGATTTTGCAACTGGAGCAATAAACCGCAAGAACCGGTTATAATTTCATTAAATGTAACAATCTTTTCAAAATACAATTTTCTGCTTTAGGGACCAGATGTCTCGATAGCTGTCGACGTATTTAGGCGCTGGCAAACGACTGACGCACATTTGTCAGGCGACACGTAGTGGTCATCCTGGAAACATGTGACTGCTGAAGCCACACAGTTGATTGGCACAGGCGCGCATCATGAAGCTAGACGCAAGTAGATGTTTTATCACGTACTAATCGTGAATATTGGACCACATGCACAATCTGTGCAGTAAAAATTTTGGGGTGGGGAGGCAACATCGAATGTGGCTTATTTGTCCGTGGGACGTTTGAAAAGAACGCGTTCCCAGCTAATTTACTGGCGAGGTTATATTATGTCGCAGAACTCTGTATGTTGTTTCTGTGCGTTGTTTGATGTTTTGTGAATGGTGCACTTAAATTTGTGTTTAATGCACTAAAAATTGCAACTCGGCATCTAATTATCCTAACAAAAACCTGTCTGTTGGAGAGTTATCTATGAACAAGAGCTTGTGTCATTGTTTGCAACAGCTGATTAATAGGGACAAGATTATATGGTGATTGGTGAACTGCGATAAAACCAAAACAAAAAGGACAAGAATGTCGGTACACAATATAGCACCGCAATGACAGTTAATACACCATTCAAGTTACAATAAAAAAAAAGGTAATATTTTAACGTTTCAGAAACAAGAAGTCATTAATATTGTGTAGAGTTTTTACTGAAATTAATTTTTACTGTCCTAAATATATCTACATTACATGTAAGGAGAATAAAGTGTAAAGTATAAGTGAATAAGTATTACGAAAATAAAAGAATGTATGAAAATAAAAACAACAACACTGAAATCTTCTGTTTTAAATACAAAATTGGACTAAGAATAAAACCATAAAATCTTGTCTCTAGCGAATGACAGTTCTGTTCGCAAATCATAAACCAGCGAAGGCCTTGTGCGCAGGCAAGAATCTGTGGTTTCTATGCAAGTGTGAACTGTGGACGCAAGGGCGCCGTGTTTGGGACAAGGCCGTGCTGCGCTGCCGTGCTATCGAGCCATCTTGTCCAGGACCATCATTCACCAGGCGTTCAGTACGTCGTGTCGGTGCTTTCGTCAGAGGAATGGGTGTTCCGAGAGTCAGGCGGATGTATGCGCACTCACCGTACGCTCGCGCCGTTTACATGTTGGGTACAGACCTTCCAGTGATGTCAGTTCCGTTAGCTCGCGTTGGGAGGCTAGTTTAATGGCGAGCTGGCGGAAAAAATTTGATCACAATTTTTGTGTTATTATTATGTGATGTTTGACGACACTGTAGCAATTATTGAACAGCTGTCCAAAAATGTACTTTTTATTTTTGGTTCATACTTGTTGGAACCATTGTTGAAACTTAATGTATATTATCTACAATAAAGGTAATTACAATCTTTAATGTGAAAAGTGTGTGCAAAGATAATAGGGTTAATAAATTTCAGAAATCTTAAAAAAAAAAAAATAATATAAAAAATAGATTATGTACAGATAACTAAAATGTTTTGAAGACAAACACAATTTCTGCTGCATTTCTAGATGTGAAAACATTTTGTGTGCTAGTTAGTGCATGTTTAGCATAATTTGGGACTTTTGAGATGATAGTTGTTTCCAGTTCTTTGTTAACTTCTAACTTATTTATTTTATTTATTGTGATACTATTTCTCAGGCAAAATGTGCAGTAATGTCTATTATATTAAAACTTGTTCATTTTTTAGTGTCTTTCTGAAAATTTTTACGAATTTTCATAACTTCTTTGTTTTGCATATTTTTGTTGAAACTTAGCTCTTTATCTTGTAAGTGTTTGCATTTCTTCCGAGACTCAAAGAGAGATAGAAAAATTAGAATGGGCTGTACATGTAGTATATGTGTAAACGTAGGAATAAATTTACTTAAATAGATATATAAATTGTATAGAACTATATGAACTTCCATTCTTGAAAATAAAAATTGCTCAATAAAAATAATTTTGGTTGGCTTGAATAATCCCATTGGCTGTCCTAGTTCGTTGGAGGGTGGACAGAGTGAAGTGATGTTCAGACCAGAGCTGGCGAGGAGACGGAAGCACCCTGAGAAAAGTTTCCGTGTTGCCCAAATGAGGCGGTGCGTATAAAACATGTTTTGTAGTCCGCCTAGGTTATTTGGCATAAACGTAACTACAGGCCTCCACGAAATCTGTGAAAGTTTAGAGGAGTCGAGACTCAAAATCTAGGAGCCAGTGATAAAAAGAGATACTATACTTTTGTGAGCAGTTATACTTTCAGATTTTATTTTTAACTTTACAGAACTAAACGATACAATTTGCCAGTTCAATACCGTGCCTGCCACGCTCATCTTTTTCTCCAGGATGCAGTGCTAAGTTGTAAGTACCTGTTGTTGCCAAGTGTTTGGGGCACACGGAAGCTACACTGAGTTCGCCATGTGTGTGTATGTTTGTATACATATGTACAATAAGTACGTTATTTATCTACGAGCTCATGTTGTACTGTGCACCACAGATGAAATATACGCACACCAGTTTCAATTTCGTCCAAGTTTCATGGATGTAATTTGTGTACAAGATTTCATTGCAACCAGGGGCGCAACAACTAAATTTCCAAAGGGGGGGCAATATACCTTTTTATAAAGAATCATCGATCCCCCCTATTGAAGCAGGGGTTCCGGGGGTCCTCCCCCGGGAAAATTTGTATTTCAAGGTGGAAAATGGTGCTATTTAAGCAGTTTTACTATCTAAAAATTGATTACACAGCACTTTCTATGCCCCTGTTTGCCCCCACTTCAAGGTTTCAGAGGGGGGCAAAATACCCTTCCCCCCCCCCCCCCTGTTGTTGCACCCCTGATTGCAACAACGTTTGCTTATTTTCAAAACTAATGTAAAGTTATATCTTGGTAGGAGTTAGTCACCAATAATGGAGAATTAGGTGCTACGTAGACCTAATGCCTGGGGTTTGTAGAGCCCTTCAGAACATCGCTGATATGAGCGTAGTGGCGACAGTGGTAGACTCTGAACTGCCATTCCAGAGAAAGTGTGGCCATCCTGGATTCAGTGTGCCAGGCCATGGTTGAAGAGTATCAGTGATGCCTGCTCTCGTACTGTGCTAGGCAACGTCCACCGTCTTAGCTTTCTCTTTCCCCCTACAGTCGGTTTGATACCGGTTAGCGACACCTTTTTGGAATCATCACAAGCCATTTTTTTATTGTAATAATTTCTTGCAATTCGGTGTGTAAAAATTTGCCATATGCATTGAAATAGAAATTTTTTTGCACTTTTCTTTGTTATTCCAACTCACAGTTATATTAACTTTTTTAAAACTTTTGAAACATGATTTAAATTAAATAGTTCACTATTTTCTGCACAAAATGAATATTTGATTAAAAGTGTTAAACGTGTGTGTCCAATATTCACCCTCAAATTAGGCGAGTCACTCTGAATCAAACGTTCGAGAAACTTGTTTATTACCCATAGTGATTTGTAAATATACAAGAAGTGTTTATAATGATTCACGTGTAAACCCTTACCTTACCATATTAATATGAATGTACTAAGCCCGCTTCAGATAATGTTTCAAAATCCATCCTGTTTTCCGTTGTCCACTTTTTAAACTGGCATCCTGATTTATATGACATATTCATTGAAAAAAAACTGATCAGGCTGCAGTATCTGCTGCTCTAGTATCACCGATGCTTGTGTGACGAGGGTCGAGAGTTCCAATACCGACCCTTGCATTCAGATCACAGGTGCTTCGCTGGGCCCTTGTGATGCAATACCGCACCTCTGTCAACAGACGGCGGTAATTGCTCCAATTAAAGACTGTTCTGAATGTATAACAGTGCTGTAGATATCCACTGAAAGGCATGCGTTTCAAATGCCCCACCCTGCACATAATAATTATATGCTGGGACTACAGATTTCCATATTATAATTTTTGGTATGCAATCCTTAATAACTGTACTATTGATGACAGGAATATTAGAAATAAAATCAATTGTGCTATACTTCTGCAGCAAGAGTTTACTTGTGTCTTATCTTCATACCAAAAAGAACTATCCCAATTTGGCCAGTTATTTTAAAAGAGTTGATCAAACAAGATTTCGAAATGGCGTAACACAGACTTTCTTTTTAAAGACATTTTTGTATTTTTTGACAAAATTATTAAATTTCAATATTTTACATACTGTGATACATAATATACAGTGAATACTATTATGTACATTGAAGTCAATGGCAAATAGCTCGAAAATGTAGTTTTAAAAGTAATGTTTGGTTTAATTTTGAATTTCACTATCTGTCTCATAATTCACAATGAATGGCCCTGCTGTCTGTCTCACAGAGACTGACTTAATTTGATCTTAGAGCTTTTTAATATTAGTTATGTATTATCACAGTACAACACTATAAGAGTTTCACAAAATTACTGACTGAAGATCACATACAATTTCTTGCAGCAATACCAACTTCCCCACCAAAATGTTTGGCACGCCAAGTTCACAGAACTCATTTAGCCTTTTTACCTTTTAAAAAAAAGAAGTTTAAAACAGTGAGACATAAGTCGTGCATTTGCATCACAAGACGACCACCAGTTAGAGGTGATACCACATTGGAATTATCAGCCAATTCTGTCCGTAGCTCAGGTACACAAATTACTGAATAATTAACACTCCAGTTCTGAAAATGGTTTAATAATGCTTAACAGTACATAGTTGGTGTAACATTTAAAATCCACAATATTCTGCGATCTCTTTGTACATATAATCTCAAAAAATCAACAAAATTCATTTTTTACAAACATTTGTCAGTTTCTGTTTAAAAAAAAATCGCTCTCTGCATGAAATGAAACAAATACTATAACACATTTGACGTACTCGAACCCACCAGAATTAAAATTTATCAATAACTGTTAACTGTTAGAAAAAAACTTTCCCAATTCAAACAATGAATACGCGCCATCATGCTCGAGGAACAGTGATCGTGGTAATGAAAGTAACCCCCCTATGCCAATTGATCCACCTAAGTTTTCAGTCGAAGCGAACGCTGGTCGGAGCTCCCGTCTGGCGAGGTCTCCCCCCCCTCCCCCTCCGTGCCGGCCGGTCGCGCGTGGAAGGTGCTCCCGCGGCTCCGCGGGTCATCACGCCTTCTGGAGTCGCTTCCTCAGCTTCATGGCGATGGCAGCGACGAGCCCCGCCCCCTTGCCGCTGCCGTCCTCCGCCAGCATCAGCTGGAACTGAGAGGACACGGCGTCCGCTAGTCCGACACCTTTGCTACGTCTACAACAGTTACTACTTGTGGGTTCACGTGTCTACACGTGGGCCCGCCCTCTTTGTGTAGCGTGTCCGTTCTCCGACTTCATTTCCATTTTTACGAAATCACTCCGATGTTTACAAATGAAAAAAACAAGCGAAGACAGAGTAAGACAATTATGGCTAATTAGCTACTTACTGGGCTTCCACATCACAGCCCTGCGTGCCTCACGCACAGAAGCGGCAGGAATTGCATTTCCAAGAAGTGTATATTTAAAACTGGTTTGCACACGTGTTACTTACATACAAACTTCACTTGTGGTTAGTGCATTTAATAACATTAGTGTGTGCGCATTGCGACTTTTTAAAGCAACCGTTAAATAATGGGCTCAAGAACAAAATAATAAAAACAATCAAATAAAAGTCAAAATATTAAATGTTAAAAGTCTCTTCAATAAAATCATTACTTAAATTTATACTTGTAAAGGTTAGAGTTTCAAAAAGTTTCTTTTAAAATTAAAACTATAGAGAAAACTTGTATGTAAAAAATGATACAATGGTTGAACTGAACCCCTCCTTCACAAAATCCTGGCTACTCCTTGCTTGAACACGATATGTGATGCCTAATCTTGGTAGGGGCAAGATTACATGGATAATTGCGATAAAACTGAAACACAGAAAAGCACGTCATAAACCGCATTACACCGAAATGCAAGTTAATAAACCATATAGTATCGGAATGCAAGTTATATAGTGGAATCGAGCGTCATTTAACCAAAACTTAATTCAAATCATAAAAAAAGTAACATTTAAACCATAGAAATTCAAGGAATGTCATTATTTCCGGACAAAAGATTGTACCAACCTGCGTGGATTAGAAAAAAATTAATTTAATTTATTGTTTTGTTTGTAGCTGTTTTAGACCAATTTATTACAAATTATTTTATCGTAAATAATGCAACATATAAATATTACCACTATTTTGTGGAGTGAGTGTGTGTTACAAAACAAGAATTTATAAAATGAAAAAAAAAAAAAAAAAACACTGAAATCTTCAGTTTCAAGAATATAATTTGGAGTAAAAACAAAACCAAAGGATCCTGGCTGGGGCCTGCGAGGTGATACGCACCTTCTTGCCGGGGGCCAGCAGCTTGATGAACTTGCTGATGAGCGTCTCGAGACGCGGGTGGAACTTGAACAGCGAGCCGTCCACCGCGATGGTGACGTCCGGCCTGTTCAGCCTGTTCAGCAGCACCGCGAGACCTGCAACCCACGTCTCCGTGCCAGCGACAGTCGCGACCGGAGGGAGGGCGTCGGCACGCATTACCGTGCCTTTCCATTTCAACATGCTTCATTAGCTTGGTATCTTTCTTTTTTTTAATTTTTTTTTTTTTTGCAAATACTGCCAAGATTCAAAAATATATTTTTTCGGACAGGAAAAGGTAACAAAATCATAAATGAAATTTTTTTTAATGGCCAACTTTTTTCAAATTTTTCTAAAATAATGAAGGATTAACACATATGTTATTCTAATCGTCAATAATAAAAAAAACTTAAATTAAAAGAAGAATTTATACTGCATTTACGTTAGAACATAATGTGTATATTTATTTTGCTGTTTTAATTTTTCCCAGCTCACCGAAATGGGTTTTCAGTTAGCATGGAGCTATTAAACTTGGTATTATTTTTCAATTAACTCGTCAATTTTTCAATACAATGCAACTGAGACTTTCCATGATAAAAGAGAAAATATTCCTGTCTCTTGTAAGAATATGTTCAGAAGACATGTCTCTAACATAATTATTTTATGAGACTGTTACTTTTCCAACAAGGAACTACTGACAATGGACTTAGCGCTGGCTGCTTGCTAGGAGATATGCCAGATTTCATGTTCAGGCTTTATCTTTTAGTCGCAATTAAAGAATGTATTTGCCCTTGTATGGTATTGTTTTATTCAGGATGCATCTAATTACTTACATAAATTTACACTTAATTAATTTGATTAAAGTTTCCATTTGAAACTTCTGAAAGTGGAATTAGCAAACACATTTTGCTGGAACTTAAATTACTAAAAACTATATAATTGTGTTCAGAATCAGTTTTTCGCGACAACAATAAGTTTAATATGCCCTTCTGTGGTACCCCTTTTTTGGGAAGACATGTGGCCAGTAAAATTAATTATAAGCTTGTGGAGGGAATACGCGTGTATGCCTTCAAATAGATTTGTGCAGAAATTCTTCCTACTTGTGTTTTGAAGGAAATGGCCACACTTGGGGTGCCCAATTTATTATGTAAGGGAACTTTAACTTAGGCTCCACTTGGGTCGCCAATTGAATATGTGCGGCTGCTTCTCACGCACACACTTAAAAAGTTGGTGTATGTATAGGCCAATTAGATATGTGGAGATAATAAATAGGCTCCACTTCTATGGAGATAAACATACATGTAACACGTTGGGCTGTGTTAAACTGTGTAGAAAAAATTGATATTACTTGTGTGGCTCTCCGCTGGTAAGTGCTGATATCAAGTCGGCCACTGTTAGGTGTTAATTAAATAGGTACAAACATGCATAGATATACACTTGGGTAAATGAAACTATAAATAACATAACACAACACTTTCAGATAAAATATATAATTATTTATTGCAAATGAAAAATGGATTCAAAGTTTACCCTTAGTAATTATATTTATTTCATTACTAATTATATTCAAAAAAACCTAACTAGTACTTGACATCATATATCACAAATGAATTTCAATTACCAGGAGTTATGGTGCGCACATTTAAGTTTTAACAAAAGTCTTTATTCGGGTTCGTAGAAACTACACAGTTTTAATATATGTTTTTAGGGATCTTATTTAAATTTACCTCGGCTAGTAAGGTTCGAAATGTCGTCGGTAGAGCTCAGAGTCTCTCAATCTGTAGGACCTCTGAGTCGATGTAATAGTGTGTAAAATCGTTAAATTTGTATAAAAATATTATTTAAATCGTAGATAATGTCAATTTACTTCAATATATCAATGTTTATATTGGTTTCTGACGGCGATGTGACGTAAAAACTGGAGTTACGTGGCGATGTGCATCAATGGAGGAAACAGATTTTTGGCACTTTTATTTACTCACGTTTTACACTCCTAAGTTATTTATCTTTTTAGATAAATCCTATTTTTGTATCTGGACTCCCTAATGATACATAATTATCATCCTCTATCCGGGATGCCTACTGCTAAATAGCTAATTCGTAGGATTTATTATCGCCGACGTCACGAAGTTACAGCTCTCTTAACTGGCCATTGTAGAACTCTCTTTCCTACTAGCTTCTTAAATTAAGCCAGTAAAACTTAACTTTCAAATGGCGGCCTGTGATTGGCCGAAAACCAAAATCAGTTACATAATTTCCTTAATAAAACGTGAAATCTGCACGCAACAATAGCGCGGATTACAAAATTTCACGTACAATTTAAATAAAAAAATATTAAAATAATAATTTACATTATAAAATAACGGCGTAAACTTTACCGTTTATCGTCTTAAAATTCATTTAGTTCTTAGAGGGGTATCAACAATACCTATTTTCAAATAGTCCGGAAAAAACCATAGATTCACTTTCTCATAGATACACATAAAAATAAATTACCATTTCTGAAAATAAATAACATTAGACATAGAGCAAACAAAATAAATAAATCGTAAAATAATAATAATTAAACTCAAAAAAAATAACATGTTGCAGTACAAGCTACACAATAAAATCACCTATTTTCTGGCAACAGGACTTTGGATGTTTTGCTCCCCAAGTGTTTGGGATGAATCTGTATTTATGCTTTCTTTGGCAGGGACATATATGCCTTTTTTAAGTATTTATTTACTTGGAAGAAGAACTGCATTTTCAATAAATAAATGTTTCACTAACGTACCAAAGAAATCATTAAATGATTATAGTCATTACTTAAACATTGTGAGATTTAATGCATTACTAGGCCTATATATAACACATGCACATTAATTTTGCAGATTTATTTTTAATTATTACAGTTTGAGAACACAGTTTTACGACCTACACATAAGTAATGTGCATATGTAGAAATTTTAGTTAATTCCAAGCATGAAATATTTATATAACATGTACATTTTTTTTGTATTTACATTTTTTTGCTAGTGAATTTTTCTAAGTAATTGCATTAATTTATTATTACGTCAGGAATTACCTACTTGAGCATTGTAATAAATATGACTGATGCCAAAATGGCACCCAACTCTACTTTCATTGGCTGTTGCGCTATGCGTTCGTAACGGAAATAAAAGAACATTCATTTCCCTACCGTGCGCGTGACCTCTCTCCCCAAGTACTTGACCGTCCCAGCGTCGTGGGCCAGTAGGTTCGAGAACACGGCGGTCAAATCCTGTGCTCACGACTTACTGTTACTGATGCTTTTTTTTATATTTTTTTTAATGTGGATCCAGCCTAAACGGTAGCCTACAACTCCCTACCACGTTCGTGCAACTTCGGATTTCTCTCAAAAATTGAAATAAAAAAAAAATCGAAGGGTTAGGTCAGGTCAGGTCAGTCACAACATGCTTGTTTTCATTGGAAACTTCTGATTTAGCGGCTGAAGTGGCGTTAATACCAAAACGAAAAACTTCGGAAATCTTCGGAAATTCTTGCAGGGAACCGAAACTACGTGAGTTGTAGGCTTCCCCCAGCCTGAACCCGACGTCAACGCGCGGCGCGGGGACTCACAGACTGCGACCAGCATGGCTGCACGGCTGGACACGGCATCGCACACGTGCTTCACCACCGCCACGTCGCTGGCGCTGAAGGTCACGCCCAGCTTGGCCAGCACCTGGGCCGTGTTCTCGCTGCCGCCGTCCACCGTGTCCCTGCAACACGCACGGCACGGCACGTCCCAGAGTCTGCACCAGCGGCGGCCGGCTTCAACCCCGCCGGCCGAAGTTAGTACCCTTTTACTTATTATCGAAACAAACAAAAATTGAAGTAAAATGCCAGCTTCAACCCTGCTGGCCGAAGTTAGTACCCATTTACTTATTATTGAAACAAACAAAATTTGAAGTAAAATACTACCAACCTAATAATTTTTACCAATTAAATTTTTAAAAATCTTGAAAAACCTAAAAATTTAGGTGCGTTTCTATTCACCCTTACAAATTTGCATAGAGATAAAAAGACACCAGTAAACAAACCAAGAAAAAAGTTTGAAACAAAATTACAACTACCTAATAACTAATATTTACAGAAGTAGTAGATATAATTCTTTTACATTTAGTTCGCTTCGAGGCATGCAGTACCGTGATCTCTACCCCTTTGGATCATGAGCCAGACAGCTACGTGTGAATTTATTTTAATATGTCAAAAAAAAATAAACCCTCGACCGTTTTTGTTCTCGTGCACAAACTTAAAAAAATTCCATTGGCCTACCTACCAAAATTTCATGCAAATCCAATCAACGGTTCCGGAGGTATCGTCGGAGGAAGTCACACACGTACAAACGTTGTCTGTCGATGAGGACGGGACGTCTCGCCGGGAGACGGGGGAGGGACGGGAGGAACGGGGGGGATGGGGAGGTACTCACTGCTCGATGGCGGACACGTAGCTGGTGGTGAAGGCGTGCTTGGTGAGCAGCGTCTCGCCGGCGTCGCCGTCAAACAGCAGCCCCTCCTTGGCCAGTCGCGCCAGGATCACGCGCACGATCTCGCCCATGTACTTGCCGCCGATGTACTTCTCGAACCTGTGGGCCGGGGCAACCCTCCCCTGCTCACTCCGCCCCCGACAGCTCCGTGTCTCTCCAACAGTGCCTTCAAGAGGAAACTGACTGGGGGCAAATAACTTTGCTGGGCCGCGTCCCCTATTATTAAATATAAAACCTTTCTATAAAAATCTCGAAACTGTAAATGTTAACCATGGCCATAACTGTAAAATGTTTTCTGCAAATTATTATAATTTTCGTTTTATCAGAGTAAATCAAAGCATTAAAAAAAAAAAAAAAATCACAAAACTTTTTTGAGGCCCTTCCTTCTATGGAACCTGAGCACCGGGGGGCATGTTAATTTTTTTTGTTTTTTTAGTTATTTTTTTAAGGGCTTGTTACTTTTGTTGTTCTGACAAAAAATATTCTATTAGTGGAATAACACTGGTGAAAGAAGGCATGCAAGTGATGATAATTGCAAAGACGTGCGCACTGTTTCACACCCATGATATTGCACAGTGAATGTCTGTTTAACATCTGCGTCAGAACAAAAAAATGTAAGGCCAGTATCATATTTAAAATTTAGAAATATCCCTTACATAAAAGCAATTATGCTAAAAAAAAAAATCAACATGTGTATGAGGCAGAGCCTTTATGCTTTTTATATAAGCCCACTGAAGTGGACAACTTATATCTCAGAGATACATGGTTTATTAAACCTTAATGTGTGAATTTAGTGTACTACCTACATTCTAGTGGATATCATACTTTATGGCTATGATATAAACATGATATAATTTTATTTGTATTAATTATTATAAAATAAAAACAAAATTTATATTATAATTATAGCATAAGATTACAAAAAGAATCCACAAAAGTGTTTAGGTAAAATGAAAAAAATTAAACTTAAGTATATCTTAGGAATTGACAAAGTGTGACATAGGGTTAAAGCCATGTCAAAACTGAAGTGTGAATCCGCAACTACTATTTGATTAACGTTAAAAAGCAATAACCACTGCCAATAAGGTAGCAAACTTTTAACCTTTTTATGCAAGGTTCTTTGTGTAGCTAACAACTATTTTCCTCGCAATCGCACAATATCAAATTCACATTCGAGCAAATATTTCCACTCACAGAAACGGTCAGAAAATCAATGCTTGGTTTTCATTATTTATATTAATATATGCATGAACTTTGAAGGAAAAAAAAGTGTGAGAAATCGAGAAATACTTACACCAGGGTGGCAAATACACAAAAACTTTGGTAATTATTTATCTAGTATGACAATCTAGATAAGTTTTCTTGATTATTTCTGAAGTGGATTTGAAGAAAAAAAAAGAATAAAAACATCTGGGTTTTTATTTTATGTTGATTGTACTAAAGCATTTTTATAAAGTCTGTGGGTATTATTCTGATTCTGACCATTTATTAATCTGGAGCAACTCATTGTTGAGGTAGCATACACTGGACAGCGTGCTGATCAGAACTAGCACTCATTCTCAACTAACAGAATTTCTCTCTCTTGTATTAATAAAGTACCAACTGCATGATTAACAACTTCAGCACAGCTTACGTAAAGGAGTTTACAATTAATGAGTTGTCATCCACAGCGCGGTCGAAATCCGTTTTGATGAAATCCAGCACGCCATTGTCGCCAAAGGCTCCCCATTCTATGTCGATCACCACCTGCTCCAAACAAACGAAAGCAGTTTCAAGTTACCTAAACTGTCATTTCTATCATACGCAAAGTTGTTAACGAAATAAATTTCTTTAGCTGGAGCAATTTTTAAGCTCGGAAATTCCCAAACAGAATAGCTTATGACCTTAAGAGCTAGCGGGAGTTCACAAATATCCTTTCCAGAGGCCTCTAGAATTGTTTGCAACTAAAACTAAGTCTATTTAGACATCCTGATACTTTTTTTGCAAGAAGAAGGCCACAGAATTTATCCATTATTGGTATTTTATATACTAACATTCAAACTATTTTCAAGAACATATGAAATAATTTCCAAGATTAATGTAAAGGGAAATTTTTTTTTTGTTTGTGGTAGCCATGCGTTCTAGAAGTGAAACTTAATTCACTTTAACAACAAAACTAAACACTACAGTATACAATCAAATCGTAAGTGTGTTCGTCGCTGTTTCCAGCGGGCCGTGTCAGCAAGAAGAGTGTCAGAGGAGTTTTACAAACTTATTTTATTGTAGGTTTGGTATGTGATGATGAAAGTTTCTCAGCAGTGAACTATCACTTAAACTTGTGTGCACCTTAATTTGGTGAAGCAACACTCTTAATTAAAAAAACTAAAATTATAAAAAAAACACTAATACTGCTGGAAATTCAATTTTTTAATACAAAAATCTTTTGTGGTTTGCAGCATGCCGATAAATGCAGCACTATAGCGTCTTTTCACTGACGCTCGCACAAAAGCAAAGAGGAAGGCACTCAACTGACCCCTTCCCCTCCCCCCAGCGAGGGCTCCGCTCTTGACCGCCACTCTCTGATGAGTCATCGCTCAGACTTACCCGACCGGCTGTGAAGATTTACTTCAAAAAGCAAGCACTACCTGTGAAATCTGAAACGACATAACACTCCTTTGTTATGTTGCAATGAAACCTTGCGCTTAAAGATCATTAGGGGTAGTTAAGGGACCCACCCAGTCCAAGATGTACTTATGTTAGAGAGGCAAGATGATAAGTGTGACGCTCGCAGTCTTCTATTCGTGCATGGGTCAACTATGTGATCTGAGCGGTAACCACAACATTATGTGGCTGAGAAACGAAGATGAAGGTGTAATGCAAGTCACTTGAGTACTTTCGAAAATCTTTACTAGGTGTTTCATGGTTAAAAATTATTCTGAAAACACAGATTTTAGCTCTTTACGGAAACAAATTTATTAATCCGCCTTCGGCGTATTCTTAAATAGTTTTCGTAAATAGACCCTAGTCGGTTATCTTGAGCAGTTTTCAGATCATGTTTTTTTTTCTGAAGCCCTGCACACTGTATGTGTCACTGGGTAGGCGGGCCCCTTAAAGCTCATGGTTACAGCTGTAGATACACGCTCGGC
Organism: Bacillus rossius redtenbacheri; assembly: GCF_032445375.1. NCBI lineage: Eukaryota > Metazoa > Arthropoda > Insecta > Phasmatodea > Bacillidae > Bacillus > Bacillus rossius. The sequence goes on along the minus strand of NC_086342.1, from coordinate 3,626,777 downwards.
GAGAGCACACAGGCGTCGTGCGCGGCTACGACCGAGCGCGCGAGAGTGCCGCGCAGTTGTTGGACCTGACCTCCTTCTCGTCGTGCCGCTGCGTCTCCCAGTGCTGCACCCTCTCCGCCTGCTCCATGTAGCAGGCGTTGCTGCCCGTGCCCAGGATCAGGCCGATGGCCGTGCGCGGGTCCAGCACGGCCCCTTGCACCAGAGTCCCTGCCGGAGACAACCCCCGTCACGCCCCGCACACGCCCCGTCCAGAGACCCCGAGGACGGTATCCCAACACACAAAAAAAAGGGTTTAGGTGCTGAACATGCTACACCCGTACCCTAACCATATTCATAGTCCACCATAGGTAGGGTCCCGGAAATTTCGCGGATTCCTCTGGCCTCAGGATAGAATTCAAAGTTATAGGTGTGCTCGACCCATGTTTACTTTCCCATTGGTGGATTTCTTAGCGAGAACATTTTCATCCTTGTTATTTGGCACTACCTGATTCGCTTACTTCTCTCCTAGCTGGGCATCATTAGCTCACGGACTTAGAGGAGCGTGTCCGAATAACTGCGTGCCAATCATGAACACAGTGCGAGAGGGTGAAGGTTTGCATTCTAGCTTGCGACTAAATGAATCCGCAAAATTTCCGTTGCTCTAACGATAGGACACGGCCGGTCCCTTATTTTTAGGACATTGATTTGGGTGTCCTATTGCGACCTATCTGTTGCCCAAACTTCCGAGCATGCACAGAGCTCATTTTTTTTGTTGATTTCATAAAGATGGCAGACCCGCGTCTGGCGCCATCAACTCGTATATAGTCATTATCATGAGCATCGGGGGACGTACCAAGCGTGTTGGTGCGCCAAATGAAACTTTATGGTAGCAAAACTATTCTGGAATACATTTTGTAAACTTTAATGGCGATAAAAGAAATAATCACATCTTAGAAAAGTACTTGAAAAAATTAGAAAGGCTGTTTTTTTTTTTTCGTGCAATCGTGCTGCAATCTGTAGTAATTTTTCCGTAATATTTGTATCGGTGGACACGAAACGTCCGCTAGGAATGCGTTGAAACCAGTTTCAAGCCTTGCACCGGTTACCGTTTATTTAAACGGTTGCTCTTTGGTTCCTTCTGGGATTCGGTTTGGACACGTTCTGGAATACGGCCCGCGAGTTAGGTTATGGTTATATACTAACAAGGCAGTGCTTATTCGCTACCTTAACGGAATGTCTTGGAATACCGCCCTGAGACTCCTCCATCAAAACACTTGTTAAGGTGTTTTTTTTTTAATATTGTGATGACAAGATCAGCCGACAGTATCAACATCCTTAGCCCTGCTCAATTTATTAGTATTATAATTGTATACACTTTGTGTTATAAAACATGTATAATATTTTTCAAACTTGTATCATGAAGTTATTTTAAAAAGCTGTACACACTAAATATAAAAATTGCTTAATGTATTGACGTCGTCCGGGCCTGCGGCCCCTTTGAGCCCGATACGACACCGCCCAACCACCATCTATATTCAAACCTCCCGCTCGTGCGTGCGTGTGTGCGTGTGTGTCTAGCCCGGCAAGAGGGCGCTTAGCTGCAGTGCGCCGCACCCCTAATTTGCTACGTTTTAATATTATTTGTAAACCCTTTTTGTTTTCATCCATCTTCGCCCCAGTGCTGTGTAGTTTACTTGTGTTTCTTTAATTTAAATAGGTTACCTTAAATAACTATAGACGTTGCCCGGGCGGACCCGAACAGGCACGGACTTGGACGAGGATAGGAATGCTTTTATATGAATTATCATTAAATAAGTAAATAGTAACAAACTTTCCATTGTCAGTAATTTTTATATATTTTTAATGTTTATCTGTAATTTACTCAACTTTCGCCGGGGCACGGAGTCGTAGAATACAGTAACGGTAATTGTGTTGGCGCGAAGGGCGCCATGTTGCCACCTGCGAGCGATGAGCTCACCCCAGTCGATCTTCATCACTGACCGAGAGCAGACGCGCCAGCACCCCGGGGACTTCAACCTTTGTTCTGCACTGACCAAGTAATTCTGTCTCGTTAAGTATTTCTGAATCTCTTTCGCTCGTCATCCTCGGGGCAGCTCTCGGCCAGCGGGCTGTTTAATTAATTAATTGTCTCAGTCGAGTTTTTTCATCACCGTGTAATAAGTATACTTTGCAGCATGGCCACGTGTGTGGACCATGCCTTCACCTAAACCGATTCGTGCCTCAGGCTTTTTAACCGTGTAATGTGTAACGTGTAACGGGCGTGTAGAGAGACGTGTTAGTGAAATTAAATCTGGAGAATTAAATATAAAGTGAGTACTTATTTAATCACGTGGTGAGTGAGTCTAGGAGTGTGGCGTGCCCGACGCCTAGAGCGGGCCAGGTCTGGGTAGCTAGGATAGAAAGGGCTGGTAACTCGTCCCCACTTGGGCTACGTCACGCCCTGAGTGAGAGACTCCGCCGGGTCCACGTGCCCTTCCACGTGGTGGCGCCCATAGTTAACATCTCGAAATCACCGGCAATGCGCGATCAGCCCTCAGTATGTAGGCCTAAATATTATTTCATTTCACATGTTTGACTCAGTTTCATAATGTCAAACTTTTAACTATGGTGTTTTTGCTATGTATTATTTTATTTTGTGATTTGTAAATGACTCCATGTAAAACTGAGTTCCATGTAAAACTCAGTAGTGCTACAGCCTTATTGTTTCTACCTTAATTAAAGGCTCTACTGAAAGAATTTAATAAAATAAATAGAAACATTTTACAGATGGACTGATAAATACGAGAGTATATCATTAAATACGCATCTAATTTAAAGCAGAAAACAGGAAAAAGCAATTAATTAACTTCCACGCATGTTGAGGCATCTGTCACAACGATGGATCAGTATGAAGATCTCGGTCTCATAGAACTCGGTCGGCTGCGAGAAGAGCACATTTGCACGGCCCATTCGAGTTCACGTCAAGGGTCAAACTTCTCACCACCGAGGAACTTCTTCAGATGGAAATCCGAGTGGTGATCATTGCCCCTCCACAGTTTGCGATGAAATCACCAACGCCATTTTACCGGTGACTGACGAACGCTATCGCTACGTGGAACCACGAGATCTTGCACTGCGTCCAGTCAGTAGCGCCCTCTAGATCCCATTTTAGTAAAAATGATTTTACTAGTAATTTTCCTACTTAAAAAATGAAATGTGCATTACTTATCAATAGAGACAAAATTTTATGGTTTTATTTTTAGTCCGATTTCATTTTTAAAACAGAGATTTCTGTGTTATTGTTGTTATTTTTACAAAATAATACTTGAAATACTTACTCCACCAAATAATAGTAAAATTTATATCCTGCATTTTTTACGATAAAATAATTTGTAATAAATTAGTCTAAAACAGATAAATTCAGAACAATCAAAATAAATAAGCAAGCTTTTGTGGTTTAAAAGTGATTCAGTAAGTGATGCACAGTAAAAAAAGATTCATTTAATAAATTGTACTGAGCCATGCACTATGGTTAAATAATTTTTGTTCGGAAATGACATTTCTTCAATTTCAAACATTAAAATTTTTTTTTTCTTATTATTTGAATTAAGTTTTGGTTAAGTACTAATTAGTTCCATGATATAATTTGCGATTAGGTGCTACGTGGTGTACCAGCTTGCTTCTCGGCGTTACTTCAGTTTTGTCGCACTCCACCGTATAATCTTGCCTTTATTTATTTATTAATTTATTGCCTTTATTTTAAGTGGTGAAGTTAAGGCGTACCGCCTTGCCTTACACTTAACCACATATGTACATCTTTACTAACTGCGCCCTCGTGGATAGATCAGCAGGTAAATAAACCAAGAGAGAGACAGACAGAGAGAGATAGAGATACAGAGAGAGATAGAGATACAGAGAGAGATAGAGATACAGAGAGAGATAGAGAGAGACAGAGAGAGAGAGAAAGAGACAGAGAGAAAGAATGATGGAGAGAGAGAAAAACGAGAGAAAGAGAAAGAATGATGGAGAGAGAGGAGAAAGAGAGAAAGAGAAAGAGCGATAGAGAGAGAGAAAAAAAAGAGAGAAAGAGAGAGATAGAAAGACAGAGAGAGAGAGACAGAGTGAGATAGAGACAGAGAGAGATCGAGAGACAGAGATAGACAGAGAGAGAGAGACAAAGAGACAGAGAGACATGGACAGAGAGAGACAGAGACACACACAGAGAGAGAGAGAGACAGACACACAGAGAGACAGAGACACAGACAGAGACAGAGACAGAGAGAGAGAGAGAGAGACACAGAGAGAGAGAGACCCACCGGTGGTGTCGTTGAGGATGGCGACGACCTGCACGCGGGTGTCGCCGCGCCGGTCCAGCGCCGCCTGCAGCAGCCGCACCACCTCGCAGCCCACCACCGAGGGGCAGTTGAAGGACTTGGTCCACGTGATGAGCTCGCCCACGTCCAGCGCGCGCTGCCTCATGGGGAACGAGAACGTGAACCCTGCAGCACACACGCGCACACTCTCGCACTCTCGCACTCAGGGACGTGGCGCCCCCTTTCCTGCTTTCCCGACAACACCTCGCGTCACCACCACACAGTACTTGCACTGTTGCAAACACTTCTGATTCAACGTAGATGGCAGTCATTCCATTTTTAATACACCACAAGTTGGATAAACCAAAAATACCCGTTTTCAAATATTTGACGATATATGCATGCATCTTTCAATACAAATAATTCAGTTCATCTGCTCTCCAACATTTTTTTATGCTTATAACACTAAGATATTCAAGTAAATACGTATATTAAAAATTACTCTGCCAGTGGCAAACTGAATAAGTAAACTTCATCTTTTTTTCCGTCTATTGAGTCTTGGTCAGAATAGTGACATTTTAATTCCTTATCTACCAATTGAGAAACTTGCTAGAGCTTTTTTTTTCCCTTCAATTTTTACTTCTGCATTTAATCTCAATTTTTCCAAGGCTTTATCACTTTCAGCAGTATACGACTCATGTTTTTCGCATAACAAGATGTTGATAGTTTATTTGACAATGTGATGATTTTTGTTTAAACTAATTTAGAAAGTGCATTTTTGAAAAATAACTGCACAAAGAGTACGAAGTTTTAAAAATTGAAAGACAAAAATGGAAGCAAAACATCGTTAAAACTTAAATAAAAAAAATGTTACCGTCAAATATAATATTAATATATATATAATATATAAGTACAAAGTAATAATCGAACACTAGATAGGCTTGTATGTACTTGAAACAATATTTAACGTATTTAGAACATTAAAATAAATTTAAAAAAAACAACACAACTACCAATGCACCAGAGTACGGGGCTTCTACTGGTCGCACGGAGCAACGAGGTGAACGGCAGAAGCTACACATATTCCGCGAGACAAGTCTCCGGTTCGAGGCGTGTGTGACGGACGAGAAGCCTAAGATGTCCATTTTTTTTTCCTAGCCTAACTAAAACTAAGTGTATTTTGGAGGGGTCCGGGTTAGGGAGGGACCTAGGTGCGTCTCGGGCCGAAGCCTATACGCCTAGTCATGCTGGGATTAGCCATGCAGGGAGAGGGTCGCATGCAGGAGGGGATTGGCCAGCCATGGCAGCGATTGGCGCCATGACTAACTCCCCTCACTCTTAAATCTAGACTGTAACTAGAGATAGGTTGGGGCCAGGTAAAACCTGCATAGACACAGGGTGCAGGAGTGTAGGAAAGTACGGGAGACAGAGGATGGTCTGGATGAAGTGTTGGACAGAGTAGAAAAGAGTCTGCCATGCGGGGGGTTGGGCAGACGGCGAGGGACGGCGACGCACCCAGGGGCAGCGGCTCCTCGGCCAGGTTGTTCTCGCGCACGAAGGCGGCGACGCAGGCCGCCAGGTAGTCGAAGAGCCGCGCGCCGCAGCCCACGCGCTGCTGCTCGTCCACGTGGTAGTGCCGCACCACCTCGCGCACCACCGAGCCGCCCGCCAGCTCCATCAGCAGCACGCGGAAGTTGGTGCCGCCGAGGTCCAGCGCCAGGTAGCGGCCCTCCTCTGCAGGCACAAGCATCAGGTTCACCATCGACACTCCCCCCAGGCACGTGATCCCGCTAGGGCGTGGTCCTGGTCGGGAGAAAAGATGGGTCTTTTACATGCCGGACACTCTTACCAGTGCCCGACATGGGTTCCGAGAACCGGGAAATAGATTCGCCATTTCCAATCGCGGCAAGCAGTGGCTACCAACTGTTCCCTCTGTGCGGTGTTCAGGCTGGAGCAACAATAACTGTAACCAGGGACGCAACAACTAAATTTCCAAAGGGGGGGGGGGGGGGGGGGCAATATACCTTTTTATAAAGAATCATCGATCCCCCCTATTGAAGCGGGGGGTCCGGGGGTCCTCCCCCTGGAAAATTTGTATTTCAAGGTGGAAAATGGTGTTATTTAAGCAGTTTTATTATCTAAAAATTGATTACACAGCACTTTCTTTGCCCCCGTTTGCCCCCACTTCAAGGTTTCAGAGGGAGGGCAAAATACACTTGCCCCCCCCCCCCCCCCCCCTGTTGCTGCGCCCCTGACTGTAACAGTAGGTCGTGCGCACGAGATTCCACCGCCATGTTCTCCAACAATAGCTAGAGACCGGGAAAAATCTGCGGGTTCGATGAACTTCAGGATGGACTCCAATATCCTCTACACACTCGGGCAAATGCCAACTGTACATCGGCTGCTGACTTGTGAGTCGTCTCGACTGGGTAACCTGTGATTCGACACTTGTATGAGTGAGGGTCTCTAATTGCCCTCAGTCCTCCAGAATTAACAGTGAACCAATGGCAGAAGCCGCACTAAGGTATAATTATTTGTATTTTAGCATAACACGAAATGAACCCGCGAACTTTTCAGGTCTCTGACAATAGCGCTTACGACGGCCGTGTGTATTGGAGGCATGGCCTTCCCCTGAACCCTGAATGCATACATATACCTATTTAATTTTCTCCCGATTCCTCACCATAGTTTCTCCAAAATTACCTGCAGTGCAATTGTTTGATCGTGTATATATGTAATTAATGAAATTCAGTGTGTGACTTTTATGGTTCAGTGCGGTATGGTGCTCTGCAAGAAAACTATACTTAAGACTTCCTAGCTATTGATTCACACTAGTGCGTAGACGAGGACATTTCCTGTGTTTTAAATCTCCCGCCCTCACTGCATTCACTGTGTGAGTTGGCAACACATCCGGCTACCAAGTTTCTACAGTTGGTGTCCCTGGCGGCAGGCGGATGTAACCAGTCGTCATCATGGAGTCTGGCCGGTAAGACGTCGTTTCGGGTACATTCGGTACCAATCTGTTTTGCCGTACATGTGATGTTGGTCATCGGTGTAATACAGTCCATTTTTTCGTATGACCAAACATTTTGGTCCTCCGGGCCGGATATTTCCAGTGTTTTTCGTATCGTGCGCAAGTTATTGTGGTGCGTTTTATCGTTTGCCACGCGGGCATTTATTTGTATTATCGGCCCGCTGTTTCGTTAAATTCCGCTTCGTGTAAAGTTGTTTGGTATTCCACGCCGTCTACCGTTCAGATTCTCTGTTATGCTGTGTTAGTGAGGCTAATAATTTGCCGGTGCGTGTCTCGTGAATGAATTAACCTAACAAAGTGCGCGAGTGAGCACGTGTTTTCGAAATGTTGTTCGCATTCGCGGACATCTTGTTAAACATTGCCTAGTAGATTTTCGCCGATTTATTGCCTCGTGGATTGGTTTACTGTACTTAACCTCAATTATGGCTGGTGCTCAGGCGGCAGCATTGCGGTTACGTCTCGCAGAAGGTCGTATGAAACGTGCAAGCGATCTCTCAATTGCCGCGGCAAGTGATGTTTCAAAGGTGAAGTTATTGTTAGCTACCGTCCGGGATTTGCCTGCCGTGAAAACGTCGTATGATGCAGACTACATCACAGTGGAAGCAGCATCGGCTGACCTCGAGGATTATAATGCAGAACTGCACCTGCAGCGTATGATGACGTTTGAAGAGCAATACTACAGTGTGATGGCCGCTGTAGACGCTGTGGACAGTAAACCAGACCTGCTGGAGACCTCCGCTAGCGAGACTTCAAATGGCCGTAAGTTGAATGTTGCTTTGCCGAAGATTCATCTTCCTCATTTTGATGGTACTCCCCAGAAGTGGCCTAATTTTGTAAATTTATTTACGACACTTGTCACGGAGAACTCTCGGTTGTCCTCTGTTGAAAGGTTGGCATATTTAAAGGGTGCTGTCTCTGGTGAACCTCTTGGCATAATTCAGCCTTTAGAATTGTCAGAAGCAAACTTCGAAGTTGCATGGGACTTGCTTGTAAAGAGATATGATAACAAAAGGTTGATTGTGTCCGCTCATGTAGAGGCCCTGTTTAATGCACCTTCAGCATCTGTCGAAACCCCCAAGTCACTTCGCCAGCTACTTAATGTCATCTCAGAAAACCTTGCTGCTTTGAAGGCACTGGGAGCTCCAGTGGAGCATTGGGACATGATCCTTTTACCGATACTGTCAAGGCGGTTGGATCCCAAGTTGCAAGGAGAGTGGGAACTTAGTTTGAGTTTCCTAAACTTGAAAATTTTGAAGCATTCCTTGAAAAACACTGTAGGGCCCAGGAGTTGGTTGGTTCGTCTCGCTCCAAGCCTGTGCGGCCACAGTTACTGAACCAAAGGCCGCAGTCCTCTTCTATGCCTAAGAATCATAATTCATCCAGCTTTGTTGTCAATTCATATATATCACAGTGTTGTTTGTGCAACTCATCACATACCTTGCACCAGTGTCCTGAGTTCGGATGTATGACTCCCAGTGATCGCTTTGAAATAGTAAAGAAACATAGATTGTGTTTGAACTGTCTAGGAAAGTCTCACCAGTCAAAAAACTGCCCATCTACATCATGTCGCACTTGTGGTAAGAAACATCATACCCTGTTACACTTTGTACAGAAGACTTGTTCTGACAAAAATGACGTGTCGGCCACCTCATCACCAGATCAGTGTGTGTCTACTCTTCCAACAGTTATGTCAGCAGTTACTAACTCAGAACACACCATTCTGCTATCAACAGTTCAAGTTGCGGTTTTGGACTCTGCAGGGAATGCATGTACAGTTAGGGCCCTGTTGGATTCCGCTAGCCAAGCTAGTTTCATTTCAGAGAAGTGCATGCAGAGGCTACGTTTACCTCGTATTAAGGCGCACCTCCCAGTCACTGGCTTGTCAAGCACACCTGTCAATATCGCTCGAGCCTTTGCCTCCATTGTTATTGCTCCTGTTGGTGGGGTTGGGCCTCAATATGCCTTGGATGTCTTCGTCTTGCCTCGGATAACTGCGGATCTGCCTTGTGTAAAGTTGTCACCTGAAGTTAGCAGGGCAGTGTCTAACCTGAAACTTGCAGATCCTACGTTTGACACACCTGGCCCTGTCGATTTGCTCATCGGCGCTGACCTTTTTCCCCAACTGCTCACTGGAGGCAAGCTCAGTGGCCCACCTATGGCTCTTGACTCTGTATTCGGTTGGGTTTTAATGGGAAGGGTGCCCTCTGAGCCACCTCAGTGCTCTAAGTCATTTTGTGTTTCACTTTTCACATTATTCCCTCCATTAGAGGACACCATGAGAAGATTCTGGGAGTTGGAAGAATTTCCGGCCACAAGGCATTGTTCTCCTGATGATGACATCTGTGAAAGGACATTCGTTGACAGCCATACCCGGAATGGCGAGGGTCGTTATACTGTGTGTCTGCCATTTCGTGCCTCGCAGCCGGAATTAGGTACCTCTCGTTCTCAAGCGGTTCGTCGTTTGATTGGGCTCGAAAGACGTCTCAGAGGAGACCCTCAACTGCGGAGCATGTATTTTGAGTTCATGACGGATTATCTGACAGCTGGGCATATGGAAAAGATTCCCCCCGAACAGGTGCATTCGAAACAGGCATACTACATACCGCATCACTCTGTCGTAAAACCAGAGAGCTCAACAACCAAATTACGTGTAGTCTTTGATGCGTCTGCAAAAACGTCCAATGGATTATCCCTGAACGACAACTTGCTGACTGGCCCAAAGTTGCAACGTGATATTGTTGAAATTTTGTCCAACTTCCGACTGCACATGGTTGCCTTTACAGCAGACATAAAACAGATGTACCGCCAAATCGGTGTTTGTATTGAGCATCAAGAGTACCAGCGTATTGTGTGGAGATTTGCTGACACAGACCCTATTGAAGATTATTGGCTGAAGACAGTAACGTTTGGTGTGTCTGCAGCTCCTTACTTGGCCCTTCGCACGTTGAAACAACTAGCTTGTGATGAATCTGTGGCATTTCCTTTGGCGTCTAAAGTTTTGCAGGCAGACATCTATGTTGATGACATCGTGACAGGCTCACAGTCTGTCAGCTCTGCATTGGAAATCCAGCGCGAATTGATTTCATGCCTTGAACGAGGTGGGTTCAGACTGCGAAAGTTTGAGTAATCACCCAGCTTTACTTGACTGGTTGCCAGCTGAAGATTTGGAAGTGCCACAGTTGTTTTGTCTTGACCCGGATAGTCAGTTGGCTGTAAAGGTGTTAGGGCTTCAGTGGAACCCAGTCTCTGACATGTTTGTGTACAAGATTAAGAGTAGCTCCATTCGTGCCACCAAACGCACCATATTGTCTACAGTTGCAAAAATCTTTGATCCTCTTGGCTGGCTTAGTCCGCTGTTAATGGTAGCTAAGCATCTGCTGCAAGTCCTGTGGTTGAAAACTGTTGACTGGGATAGTGATCTTCCTGAAGATCTGGCACATCGCTGGAACCTATTTCACAAGGATCTACCCCTGTTGTCATCCATAATGATTCCCAGATGTATAAGAGGGTCAAACTGTTGCCGTTACGAGTTGCATGGTTTTTCAGACAGCTCTGAGCTTGGCTACGCAGCAGTCGTCTACCTGCGTGTTCTTGGCCCTGATGAAGTTAAGATCCATCTGTTGATGGCGAAGTCAAAGGTAGCACCTCTAAAGGTTCAGTCACTCCCAAGATTGGAACTGTGTGGTGCCCTACTCCTTGCCCGGTTACTCAGCCATATCACTCAGAGTTATACAGAAAACATCACTGTGTCCTCGGTGACAGCCTGGACTGATTCGCAGGTAGTGTTGGCATGGGTAAGGTCATCTCCTCACAATTTGAAAACTTTTGTAGCGAATCGAGTGAGCGAACTTCAGAACCTCACTGATGCTGCCTGGTGGAGGCATGTACCGTCAGCGGAAAATCCAGCAGACTGTGCTTCACGAGGTCTACTACCAGCGCAGCTTCTGGAACATCACTTGTGGTGGACAGGCCCGGTGTGGCTGAAAGAGTCTGTTCACCACTGGCCTTCAAGCTCTCCAGGTGCTACTGAAGTGGATCCAGTCCTGCTGGAACAGAAGTCTGTGACCTTCACTACTGTTGCTTCAGGTCTGTCAATTTCTTATTTGCTGCTCCGTGTCAGTCGGTTGATCAAGCTGTTGAGAATCACTTCATTCATCTTTCGTTTCGTATTCAACTGTCGCACCTCCAGACAGAGCCGGATCGTTGATGAGTTTACCCCAAAGGACATGAACAAGGCATTGGAATTTTGGTTATTGTTTGTTCAGGCAAGTTTCTTTAGTAATGATATCATGGCTCTCAAGAAACAGCATCGCCCTAGTCCTCAGCTTCGAAAGTTGGCCCCCTTCCTTGATGAGCATGGGCTGATAAGGGTGGGCGGCCGGCTGTCTGAGTCAAAGCTTCCCTTTGAGCAAAAGCATCCTGTGTTGTTGCCCAAGTCTAGTGCGTTGACTGACCTCCTTATTACCCACTACCACGAAAAGAATAACCATCCTGGTGTGCAGACGCTTAGAGGCATCCTCAGGGAACAATTTTGGATTCTCGGAGACAAGGATGCCATCACTCGTCGCCTGCGCCACTGTTTCCGTTGCTTCAGACAGAGACCGGCAACTTGGCAACCCCCTATGGGTAATCTTCCTGCTATGAGGGTACAACAAGTCAAGCCATTCGCTCATACCGGGGTGGATTATGCTGGTCCCGTTTTGATCAAAGCGGCTAAAGTCCGGCGGGCACCTGTGGTTAAGGCTTTTCTTTGTATATTCGTATGTTGTGCAACAAAGGCGGTGCATATAGAGTTGGCCTCAGATCTTTCCACTGATGTCTTCCTGGCAGCATATCGCAGGTTCATAGCCAGGCGAGGTAGATCCTCAGACATTTACTCTGACTGTGGTACCAATTTTGTCGGTGCTAATAATCATCTGAAAGAATTGGCCGAACTGTTGTCTTCTGCTGCACACCAACAAACCGTTGCAAACTCTATGTCCCAGTTCGGTGTTCGCTGGCACTTCAATCCCCCTGCGGCTCCTCACTTTGGAGGTCTCTGGGAGGCTGGAGTTAAATCCTTCAAGACACATTTACGACGAGTGATTGGGGAACAGGTACTGACTTTTGAAGAGATGTACACTGTCTTAGTACAGATCGAAGCCACCCTCAATTCAAGACCATTGTGCCCTGTGAGTAGCGATCCTAACGACCTTAATGCGCTAACCCCTGGCCATTTTCTTACTTTGGAGCCTTTAGTTGCCTTACCTGAACCTGATCTGAGAGATGTTCCACTTAATCGTCTACAGAGATGGCAACTAGTCGAGCGTCTCCAGCAGGACTTGTGGCATCGTTGGCATCGTGACTACCTCCATACCCTGCAGCAACGTCAGAAGTGGCATGAGCCGGGAAATGGTCCTGCTCTCGACCAGCTCGTACTGCTTAAAGAAGAAAGACTCCCACCCCTTCAGTGGCGTCTGGGGCGTGTCACGGAACTGCACCCTGGAAGGGACGGAGTGGTGAGAGTCGCTACTGTGCGCACGTCTAGCGGGCCAATCAAGCGTGCATTGGTAAAATTGTGCCCACTCCCATACATGTGTTGAAATGGATTATTTCAAGGTGGGCGGAAATGTTTGATCGTGTATATATGTAATTAATGAAATTCAGTGTGTGACTTTTATGGTTCAGTGCGGTATGGTGCTCTGCAAGAAAACTATACTTAAGACTTCCTAGCTGTTGATTCACACTAGTGCGTAGACGAGGACATTTCCTGTGTTTTAAATCTCCCGCCCTCACTGCATTCACTGTGTGAGTTGGCAACACATCCGGCTACCAAGTTTCTACAGTTGGTGTCCCTGGCGGCAGGCGGATGTAACCAGTCGTCATCATGGAGTCTGGCCGGTAAGACGTCGTTTCGGGTACATTCGGTACCAATCTGTTTTGCCGTACATGTGATGTTGGTCATCGGTGTAATACAGTCCATTTTTTCGTATGACCAAACAGCAATAGATAACAGGACGTTTTTGAACCACAATGGCCGGGGGATCTAGGCCCATGCCAGCATGCCACACCTACACACTGAAGTGAACTGGCAGCAGCTCATGGCAGCTGACCTGTGTGGTCGGGCAGCTCAGGGATGTAGGTATTCTCCATCTGCAGCGAGGAGGGTCGCTGGTGGATGCCGGCCTCCAGCTCCGACAGGAACACCTCCTGTATCCTCAGCACCGTCTCTCCAGACAGGTACAGTCCCTGCAGGACGCGCGTCACCTGCGGCCAAGCCATTCCCGCATTGTTGCCACGTCCGCGCGATCACTTTCCTTCAGATAATTGTTGCACACCATGTTTATTACTTATTTATTGTCTTTATTGGTGGCGAAGTACGCCTTTTCTTACACTTGACCACTTTCCTGCAATTACATCAAATAGTGGAATATTAAAAATTAAGCATGATATAAGCAGATGTTGACTAAATATTAAGATAACAAATTTAAATTTTATCTTAATGTTCAAATATTAACTACTACAAAAGATTCAACCATAACTAATTTAAAGTAATTAAAAATTAAGCATAGACATACATAAAAAGGAAAGTAATTAAACATACAGCAAATATTATCAAAACCGGGAAAGAAAAAAATAGGTGCTACTACATTAAAACCAGTCACTCGCACATTCACACACAGATTTATGTTGGTTCAATTGTGTAAACAGTTCGAAATAACTATCTGTCTATTAAACTGACCAGCATGTTCAACAATTAAACGAACTTCAAAAAACCTTACACGAGTGTAAACGTTGCCGGCAAGACCACGATGACATTCTGGATGTTATTGGTTTCATCCGTCTGTCCGTCCGTCCGTCGAAAGTTGAAGCTTGAGAAGATTTTTAACAGACGGACAGATTGAATATTTTTTCGGGCCTTCAAATTGGCTTGGGGCCTACAATGGCCACAACTGTAACTGCAAACTACGTGTATTTCATAACTTTTCTACTAGCAATAAAACGAGTGATTTCGAAATTCCACTATAATGGTTAACTCATGCCATGCATTAAAAAAAATATCTCTAAACTCAACCATCCCCCCTTTTTTTCCAAACAAAACCCCCTCTTGGGACCTGCGGTTTCTGTCTCATCCACTACACTGTAAGTTATATTTGTAAATGGAATTTATATAATCATGTAAAATTACAGGTATTTGTAAATTTGTAGATTTACATGAAAGTAACTGAATAGCTACAAAAAAAACCTTTCGCAGCAATGCTGTGTTCGTGTTCTTGGCCCGGGGCATTCATGATGTGTTGTCGCAGTACCTCCAACAGCTTAAAGTTATCTGCAAATCGTTCCCTGAATAGCTTCCCAGTATCAACTGCGCACATGAAAAGCACAATAACACAAAATAAAGTCCAACTCTTTATCTTTTCCGTGGTTAAAAAAAAAAAAATCAGTGTATGCTTGTATAAAACGTCGACCAAAATTTTTAAAATATGCGCCAATTATCTGTAAACGACACAATAAATATACAGTCCTGTTGCTGGAAAAAAAAAAAAAAAAAGAGTAAATCATACATGCCAAAATTAACCATAGCAATGTGTTGTAAATATTAACACTTTTTTTTTACTCGTAGTAGGTATTGAAAACAAATTCTTTGCAACTTCCGAAGGAAAATTTTGAGAAAGTACAAAAATAAATAAATAAAGTGCTTCTGCGTAGGACAGTGTGAGGCTTGATGCAGCGCGCTTGGTGCTCGGTGGAATTCCCTGTCGCCGATTGCGGCGGTGACCTTGACCCCCCCCCCCCCCCCTCCGGCTATTTGCGACTCGTGACGGGGGAGTCCGCCCGGCAATTGAGCTCCAATTCCCCTGAAACCCCCTCCCCCTCCCCTGAAACCCCCAGGCGCTGTTGCCAAGTGCTGTCAGGCGGTCCTGTTATCCCCCCCCCTCCCCGGAAAACCCTTATATATACACTCTAGACCGCAAATGACCTTTGAAGTCGGTTGAATTGTTAAGATTTTTTTTTTTTAAGGCAGAAGTGATGTTGGCCAACAATATTATAATTAAATTGTTTTAATTATTTCCCATTGTTGACACTTTTAGTTATTTCTCTGAGCTGTGAGTAGCATAATTTCAGGTAGATTCCAAAGGAATACTGCCTATTGTAGCAGTTACCAAGGTAGTTTTTTCGTTTCATGGTCCATAGACCCCAAAAAACCATCACCAACTCAAAAGTTTATATGTATATATATTACACGCACATATACACACACTTGCGCTTAGAGGCGACACTGCGCTAAAAGCACCAGCGAGCGTCAAACGTATCATAACAGAATAAACAATTGGTAACAGAAGCGACACAATGTGGTTTTATCCTTGGTTAGTGCGTACCAGCAATCTGATGCTCTCGGGGCGTACACAAATGTAAATAAACAATGTTTTCCCATTGAAAGTAAGGGGCGTATGATTTAATGAACAGTTTGTGTGGTAGTAAATACAATAATTCGTCGTAATTTCACGTCTGTAAATTTTAGCTCTTAATGGGAGGACAACATATCATTATGTCATTTTGTTTAGCTTATTTTGTCCATCTTGACAGATATTCTGTGTGTACACGTTTGTACAAAGATAGACGTCAATACAAAATAACAAAAAAAACCTTGCATAATGTTAATCAGTGTACGCAAATGTGAAGCCTACATAATTAAATCATTTAAAATGCCAGAATTCACTCGCAATCACTAACTAATACAGTACTTAATTCAAATCCGACTAAACTGCTATCCCAGCCTTGGCTAAACCTTTGAATATATATACTGTATAGAAGTCGCGAGTGGATAGGATTTACTCTACGTCTTTCAGAAGCGTATCATGAGCAGCTTGGGAACTTCACCGCTGCAGTGCGCTGCCGTAACGCCCTGTATCGTCTTAGTTGTTATTTACACGTTAGAGCGCAGCACTGTCGCCCGCTGTCATTCCCCGCACCCCCCATCCATCATTTACTGCAGCTCAAGGTCGTTCAACAGGAGGGGGAAGGGGTGTTTGAAGAGTTCGACACTTGTCCGCTAGGGACCACCACAAGTCGATGCCCTAGAGATGGTGGCGATTGCGGCGGTGAATTAACCAACTACCCCAAAACCGTATTAGAAAATTTAACCTGGGCTGGCGACTTCTATACAGTATATATATATATATTCAAAGGCTAAACGCGCCCCGAAAAGATGGCGACCGAAAAGTAAACAAACGATGAGCGAGTACGCGGGTAAACCCACTTTGTCGCTTCTGTTTATTCTGTGGTATCATCCCGCCTCGCTGACATAGATACGACCCTGACCAGATGGCAGTTGTTATAAGGTCACAAGTTAGTAATATATTGGCAAACTGTTGTTGTGTCGCAGTTGTTAGTGAAAACTTCGCTCTGAACTACTCTGATAACGAGACTCGAATGAAAAGCTGAAAGTCATAAATTTCAGTTTATCGCTGTTTGCGTGACTTAAGAACATTTGAATGCCGGCTTATTACGAAATAAAATGAATTTTTTTTTGACGTGATGAAGCAACTTCTGTGGCTGTTATCTTGTGCCGCTTCAAACAATTGTGTTGCGGTTTACTGCTTCACTGGGATGTTTGAAATCCCTACCGATTTCTGGTTTTATGTCCGCCATCGTCTTCTTTTGAAATGAGATGTCGAAATGAATCAATGTGTTAGGAAGTCCGCCTAGCGCAGTGCTGCCTCTGGACTGGCGCGCAGTCTTCTCCCAGTGCACGGGACAACTGTGAGATTTGAAACTAAGATTAAGGTGTAATAAACGTCCCTTGAGTGCTTTGAAGAACCTTCCTGTAGCGGGTTTTTCATGCCTAATAATTAATCTGAAAACATGCGTTTTAGCTATTTTCACTTTTCTGTAAATACAGAGTATCACACCCGCCCTCAGCATATTTTCAAATGATTTTCGTAAACTAACACCATTCCGATACGTTGATCAATTTTTTTTAAATCACGTGGTTTTATTTCTGAACGTCTGCACATGGTAGGCGAGACTCTTAACATACACTATTCTGTGTTCCTTTATGATCTCTAAAATCAAACGATATAAAAATAAGTGACGGCATGAAAACCGTTAAAAGCAATATGGCGTCTGTAGGGTCCTCCATTTCCCCCTGGAGCGGGGGGGGGGGGGGGGTGTTTACCAGGGGCAAGAGGGATCCCGCCCTTTCAGGATTTAAAAAATAAGTAAAAAAAAACACAACTGAAAACAGAATAAGAACATTTATAGCAATCTAGCTTCATAAGCAAAGATCTTATTTTAATGTTTAGTGGGCTACAATAATGTATTTACTCCATATTACAGCCCGAAGTGACTCGTACAAAGAAATACCGGAATTGTGATTCCAAGTAGTCTGTCTTTAATGACCGTTTCCACACGTGTTACTGTGTGCATGTCAATCATAAAAAACTTGACATGTGTGTTAAATGTATTTAATAATATTTATAAATGTATTCTTATTCGAACGAAATCAAACAATTGACTTAAGAACAAAGAAAAAATCTAACCAAAATATAAAAGTTTGGTTTTATTTGTTCTCAAACCAAATCATTACTTAAATTCATATGAACAGACGTTGGAATTCTAAACATTTACTAGATGTTCCCAAATATTTAAGTCTGGCAAACGATTTTATATTAAATTTCTATTCTAAAAAAGTATACTCATCAAAATAATGCTATATATGGTTCGATGAGACCCCAACATTCACAATTCTGGCCGCGGTGATGCCCTGGCAGCGAAAAGCACTCGGTCGCGTGTGTGTGCTCATGCGCAGCGCGTGGGTAACGGAACGGAACTCCACATTGTGTTTAAATCATGCATGAAGCGTGGGTAACGGAATTGAGCTCCACATTTGTTCGATCATGCGTTACGCGTAAAAAACGGAACGGAGCTCCACATTGTGTTCAATCATGCGTGACGCTTGGGTAACGGAACGGAGCTCCACATTGTGTTCGATCATGCGTGACGCGTAAGAAACGGAACGGAGCTCCACATTGTGTTCGATCATGCGTGACGCGTGGGTAACGGAACGGAGCTCCACATTGTGTTCGATCATGCGTGACGCGTAAGAAACGGAACGGAGCTCCACATTGTGTTCGGTCATGCGTGACGCGTGGGTAACGGAACGGAGCTCCACATTGTGTTCGATCATGCGTGACGCGTAAGAAACGGAACGGAGCTCCACATTGTGTTCGGTCATGCGTGACGCGTAAGAAACGGAACGGAGCTCCACATTGTGTTCGATCATGCGTGATGCGTAAGAAACGGAACGGAGCTCCACATTGTGTTCGATCATGCGTGACGCGTAAGAAACGGAACGGAGCTCCACATTGTGTTCGGTCATGCGTGACGCGTGGGTAACGGAACGGAGCTCCACATTGTGTTCGATCATGCGTGACGCGTGGGTAACGGAACGGAGCTCCACATTGTGTTCGATCATGCGTGACGCGTGGGTAACGGAACGGAGCTCCACATTGTGTTCGATCATGCGTGACGCGTAAGAAACGGAACGGAGCTCCACATTGTGTTCGGTCATGCGTGACGCGTGGGTAACGGAACGGAGCTCCACATTGTGTTCGATCATGCGTGACGCGTAAGAAACGGAACGGAGCTCCACATTGTGTTCGATCATGCGTGACGCGTAAGAAACGGAACGGAGCTCCACATTGTGTTCGGTCATGCGTGACGCGTGGGTAACGGAACGGAGCTCCACATTGTGTTCGATCATGCGTGACGCGTGGGTAACGGAACGGAGCTCCACATTGTGTTCGATCATGCGTGACGCGTAAGAAACGGAACGGAGCTCCACATTGTGTTCGGTCATGCGTGACGCGTGGGTAACGGAACGGAGCTCCACATTGTGTTCGATCATGCGTGACGCGTGGGTAACGGAACGGAGCTCCACATTGTGTTCGATCATGCGTGACGCGTGGGTAACGGAACAGACCTCTACATTGTGTTCGATCATGCGTGACGCGTAAGAAACGGAACGGAGCTCCACAGCATGTGAGCTGAAGCGCGACGTAACAGGCGCCGCTGTATCGACTAGCGCGCGGATAGCTGGCCTTGACCGCTACAGCCGCGTATAGAGAGTAAGCTCTTGGCATTTTTTTTCGGCCCCAAGTTTGTTACAACTGGGTGTGTACGTTTATATGCGGTTTTTTTTTCCATCTTGTCTTTAAAATTAATTACAACAGAACCTCGGTACTACCACGGCACAGCAGTAAATTAGTTCAATAGCAAACTAAACACTTAATTATGTACACTAAAGATTTCACACTTCACACATTTTCGTTTAGCATACATTTTCATATGTTTACTGACCTAGTGCATATTTTTACATTCTTTGCATACTTCATCAAATTTTTATACACATTTGTAATTTTTCACATATTTTATACTGTTGCTCATTTTGCATACCTAACATAATTTTTGCACGTTTCCATTAAGTTACCCACCTTTTTGCTCAAGTTTCCCATTAATATGTACATTTTTCCATAAGTACTTTTCAATTTTTTTAATCTTACGAATTAAAGCTCTTAACTTTCAACTCTCATCTCTGAAGTTATATTCTGCTTAGTTTGTAAAAATATCTATTCATTTTAAAACATACAAAATATTCTATGAAAAGAAAAAATTATATTTAGCATGCTTTCGCATACTATGCATTTGTTTCCAAACTTTCTCCTACATGTTAATTTATGAAAAAGCCGACAATCGCTTTTCAACATTAGAATATATCAAATCTAAAGCCTATCTTAGACATTTTATAATATTTTTGCAGATTGCTGAATTCAAACTAAAATTGAAGCGTTGGTTCACAAAGTATTTCGCAAATATTCAGTTAACTTTTTTATGTAAAGTAATTACTGAATTTGTTTTCAGATGCTTGAGAAAACGCGCGTGGCGTTTTGTGTTTATAAACATATTAATATGAAGTGCAATGTGATATTTTTTAGATTTCTTTTTCCTTTTTGTGGGAAGAGGTTTTTTTTTTTTTTCTCTACAAACCACAGGGAGAAACTTCCAGGCTGGC
This sequence comes from Bacillus rossius redtenbacheri, assembly GCF_032445375.1. Taxonomy (NCBI): domain Eukaryota; kingdom Metazoa; phylum Arthropoda; class Insecta; order Phasmatodea; family Bacillidae; genus Bacillus; species Bacillus rossius. The sequence continues at coordinate 3,606,397 of NC_086342.1, read as the reverse complement.
TTCCATATGGGAGCACAAGACATAAACGTGCTCCCATTTGGAAGCAAAGTCAGCCGATTTTTTTGTTTCCGCCCAAACCGCTTATCGGGTAGCATGAACGCATGACTTGTTGCAATAATCCGGTCAAGTTGGACACGCAAGGTTACAAAAATTCGCATAGAGCTGAAAATTTGTACGAATGTTCGGAACACCATTATTAATGAAATGTGAAAAAAAATTCCCCAAATCGATCCGAAATTTGCAACAAAAAAAATTATTCAAGGTCAAAGTTCGCAAAAATGTTTTTTTTGTGCGTGTTTTTTTTTTTTTTTTTAAGCCAAACGGTAAGTTTTATCATAAATATAGTTCAGACTAGAATTGTAAATCGTAAAATTATCTATCAAAAAATTGTCTTTACACTTTTTCTCCTGACAGTCACCGATTCCGAGTTATAACGTTTGCATAAGTTGAAAAAGTTGTTTTCTTCGTAACATGCATGAGTTGACGACATCAACACTTGGTGCGGTCGAACTCGGACTCATGCTGTGTGCGTGATCACGGGAAGCCTAAGATGTACATCAAGTTCTGTCCGTGCCCGAACACGCCCGAATATTCACCTTCGGCCAACCTCGGGTTTATTTATATATATATTTATATTTCTCTGTTTATTTTAATGTAGCTATACTAACCTAACTAACCGTCCATAGTGTTTTAAATTGTTTCAATGCAGCTAACCTAAACGACCACTTTTAATATTTGAATTCATTTTTCCTGCGCAAAAATAAAACAAATCCCGAGGTTGGCCAAAGGTGAATATTCGGGCGTGTTCGGGCAGGGACAGAACTTGATGTACATGTTAAGGTGGGTTTACGATTGAAAATTAAGAATTAAGATTTAAGACTTAGTCGTGTACTTACCATATGACTCTATGTAAACTAGTGGAATGGCTTATGATTGTCGTGTGTGAATTTTGACGGGTCGTGTGCGAACCATATGATGATTTAAGACTTAACAGAAATGGTTATATTTTATATTTTTCGTTAAGACTTAAGGGAAGCGACCAATCACAACAAACCGTAACCTTTGAACCGGAAGTTTATGTCTTATTATTGGACAGAGCGTGGCAGTATTTTGGGTTAGAATTCGTATATTTGTCATTTGTATAATCATCATTCATTTCGAAAAATAGATATCCCATTTTTCAATAACCTATTTCAAACCTGCTTCTCCGTTTCGAACAATGGCCGACCATGTGTTTTGTGGGGTGATTGGTTAGAATTAACGACTTCTATGTCAATCATAAACTGGAATATGTAGTTTTGACTTAATCGTGTACTCGATGTTAAGTTATAATTCTTAAGGAAATCAATCGTAAACCCAGCTTTAGGCTTCTCGCGTGATCACAGCCGGGTGCAGGAGTGAGGTTAGGTTAGGGATATTCGATATAGATCGATGTATTGAAAACATCGATGTTTACAATGCGATACATCGGAACGATCCGATGTTTTGAAATGCTTTCGATATACTCGATGTATCGATGTTTTTTTCAGTTTTTAGTAGGAAAACATCAAATCGAATTTAACCAATTAATTTCATAAAAACTCAAGTTTGACCACTAAAATTTTACCTAAAATCTTTTTACCTATTTGTTTATTTAAAAAAGAAAAGTTTATTATTCAATAGTGGACTGACAATATAATGCAGTCGCGGCCGACGTGTACTAAAAAATTGTTTTGGCAGCACTGCGCACGAGTCAGTGACAATAAAAAAACAATTTAGTGTATATGTTGTGTCACAGTGTCAATCAAAAATCTGTGGTCGTGCCATGTTTAAAAATAACGAATAACGAATTGAATTACATTTGGTTTCGTGGACGAAATAAGATTGAAGTGGATTGTGTATAGTTATATATAGGCTGCAAGGCAAACGTTTAAATAAACTGTTGTTTTTGCAAAGTCTCCCAAAAGAACACTGGCAATAGGACATGACAGACTTAGCAAAATTATCACATGGCCTTTACTTTTTTTTTTGTTAAAACAATGTTTGAATTAGTGATGGTTTGCATGAAAAGTTGTGTTGAGTATACCTGGTCTGTGTCCTGTGAATTATATTTCTTAGCTACATAATTTACTATCTGTGTTAACATTTTCCTGATAAGATCTTCTAGACAGCTTATTTTTATTTGAAAAAAGCAGTGAATCTGTGACTACATTAAAAATATTGTGAAATAATTTAAAAGATGTTTTAGGAATTCGCAATTTCATATGTAGCTATCCCGACCAAACAAACCTAGCACCCGATTATACAATAATTTTTGATGTAGCTATCCTAACCTAATTAACCGTCCGAAAGGTATTTTTTTAGTTTCAAATATGTTATTAGGCTAGATATGTTTGCTTTAATTGTTAAAATAGACGGTATATACGGTGTAAATTAACGTAAATAAATAACAAGTGATAAACGTGGAATCTGTGCATTCGGCCCTTAGTGTTAGTAATAGGGACCCGTTTAAATCCGGAACCCTAAAAAAGTACTCGATGCGTACAAAAAATCGATGTTTTAATCCGATACATCGAAAGACATCGATGTACAGTTCCGATTTATCGAATCGAAAAAAACATCGATGTTTTTTCAAAGTGGACTCCCCTAGGTTAGGTTGGCTGACGCGCCCGGGTTCAGGAGTGAGGTTAGGTTGGCTGACGCGCCCGGGTGCAGGAGTGAGGTTAGGTTGGCTGACGCGCCCGGGTGCAGGAGTGAGGTTAGGTTGGCTGACGCGCCCGGGTGCAGGAGTGAGGTTAGGATGGCTGACGCGCCCGGGTGCAGGAGTGAGGTTAGGTTGGCTGACGCGCCCGGGTGCAGGAGTGAGGTTAGGTTGGCTGACGCGCCCGGGTGCAGGAGTGAGGTTAGGTTGGCTGACGCGCCCGGGTGCAGGAGTGAGGTTAGGATGGCTGACGCGCCCGGGTGCAGGAGTGAGGTTAGGTTGGCTGACGCGCCCGGGTGCAGGAGTGAGGTTAGGTTGGCTGACGCGCCCGGGTGCAGGAGTGAGGTTAGGATGGCTGACGCGCCCGGGTGCAGGAGTGAGGTTAGGTTGGCTGACGCGCCCGGGTGCAGGAGTGAGGTTAGGTTGGCTGACGCGCCCGGGTGCAGGAGTGAGGTTAGGATGGCTGACGCGCCCGGGTGCAGGAGTGAGGTTAGGTTGGCTGACGCGCCCGGGTGCAGGAGTGAGGATAGGATGGCTGACGCGCCCGGGTGCAGGAGTGAGGTTATGATGGCTGACGCGCCCGGGTGCAGGAGTGAGGTTAGGATGGCTGACGCGCCCGGGTGCAGGAGTGAGGTTAGGTTGGCTGACGCGCCCGGGTGCAGGAGTGAGGTTAGGTTGGCTGACGCGCCCGGGTGCAGGAGTGAGGTTAGGTTGGCTGACGCGCCCGGGTGCAGGAGTGAGGTTAGGTTGGCTGACGCGCCCGGGTGCAGGAGTGAGGTTAGGATGGCTTACGCGCCCGGGTGCAGGAGTGAGGTTAGGTTGGCTGACGCGCCCGGGTGCAGGAGTGAGGTTAGGTTGGCTGACGCGCCCGGGTGCAGGAGTGAGGTTAGGATGGCTTACGCGCCCGGGTGCAGGAGTGAGGTTAGGTTGGCTGACGCGCCCGGGTGCAGGAGTGAGGTTAGGTTGGCTGACGCGCCCGGGTGCAGGAGTGAGGTTAGGTTGGCTGACGCGCCCGGGTTCAGGAGTGAGGTTAGGTTATCTGACGTGCCCGGATGCAGAAGTGAGGTTAGGTTGGCTGACCTGCTCGGCCCTCCAGGCGTCGTCCAGCTGGAGGGGGGCCACAGAGACTGCGGCGTCCAGGGGGTGCGGTAACCGCCCATTGGCTGACATGCTGGCTGGCTGGCGCTGCGGCGTGGGGGCTGCCTGCACACACACACACACACCGTCACGACAAGCTACCCCAAGACTTAGAACTATTGCGGAACAATAGAAAACAAAATTTCTACCTCGGACTTATTTTGATATTCCATACTTATCAAGAACACAAACAAAAAATACCTACCAAGCTCTACAAACTGAAGTCAACAATGCATTAACACTTCAAAATTGGTTGTCTGTAAAGTCGGTTTACGGACGATAGTTTAACGTGACAACGTCAACAAAACATTGATGAAATGATTGCATACTTTTATGAATAAAATTGAATTATTTTAATTTTAATAATAAAAGAATAAATACTTGAAATTATGCTAGTAATCAGATTTTTAAAGTGCAAGAATAATTAACCTTTATTGATGAAATTGTTGTTGTAATAAGCAATGATAACCACATTAACTTTTCGTTTAAATATAATTATGAACAATTTTTCATATAAATAAACTGTAATCAAATATCTAACATAACCTATTATTACTGCACTCGCCGACAGATGCTACTTTTTTTAATAATAAAAGAATAAATACAGCGTAACGGGACAATGTGCGTAACGGGACACAGCATAACGGAACAATGTGCGTAACGGGATACTTTTTGTGCGTACACCCGGCGTTCATCGATTTATTAGACGTTGTCACGTCAAAAAAGTGTAACAACTTCATTAAAAGTGTTTTGTTCTGCGTGAAAGTTTAACATAATGTATGTATATAATTAAAAAAAAATAATTGTGATCCTCTATGCGTCTCAAATTGTTTTCCCGAACATTTCCCTTCGAATATGTCCGTCGAAAACGCAAGAAGTTGGAAGTTAAACAATACTTACGTTTCGTTATTGCGCCTTGCGTAGTTTAGAAACAGATATGTACTCCCAAACGTGGTTGCTGAACATCTCGCATCTTGCGTTCTTGCGCAGATTATAAACCAGGCCTGACAATTCAACGTTAAGTCCGCACTCGCAGTTAAGGTCAGCCTCTCAACCTTGACGGCACACACAGTTTATAGACGCAGCGGAAGGTAAATACACACGCGTCAAACCTCAAGGAGTTAGAAGTTAGAGCGCTGCCTGCAGATAAGCGGAGCTAAGCCCGTCTTCGAGCGGGGATTACATCCAGGCGTTATAGTGATAAACGGTTATTTCTCTATGACGAGACAGTTTATGTTTACTACGTAATCCGAGGTTAAAGTATCGTAAAAAACACATTTCTGCTTCAGAGGTTTTCAATGTACTGAATTTCATTACGTTATATAAAAAATATGTATTTAATCTTTCAATTAAATATTTTGTTTTAAATATTATATGTCATTTATACTTCATTTAATTTTTTTAAAAGACAAGGAATAAGAATGAAAACATAAACCCTCAGAGAACAAGCCCCCGCCAAACAGCCATTCCAGATTTTTCAACCAAAATATTTCTCTTCAATTTGAAATATTTCCAGGCGAAAACCAAGCTATACATTTCTCAAGTATTTCTCTGCAGTTTAAATCACCATCTTCTTGCAAAACATTTATTTATTTTTTTTTTTTTTTTAATATAGGAACCGATTCTTTTAGAGAACAAATCTGGCTGATTTTACTCCATCTACATTATACTTTCCTGTGCTCTGTTTATTTTACCCAGGATGTAAAAAAAATAGTTTTTATTCTTTCCATTCCGTCTGTCAGTATTATTCGAACTATTGTTGATATTGAAAGTTATCGCACGTTAAAATGTTTGGTATAAATTATCATTTACGGACGCCATAAAAGCTATAACAAAATTAAGATACTATACCATTCGTACAAAAATGAATGTTATTGTAGCTAAACTTTTGTTAATATTACGATTTATACACTTTGATCACTTATGGATAAGAAAATGTCTTGTTATTTAAAAATGCTTCGGTACATAACGGGCTGATGTAGTTGCGTGTGCCCGGGTGGACGGCGCGCCTGGACGCCGCCACAACGCCACCCGCACGACACGCGTGTCGGGGTGGCGGCTTACAGCCCCAGGCGCCGCCTCCAGGGTCACGGCGCCAAGGTCATTGTCGATCCCCGCCGCTCCCGGCTGTGAAAACATGTTTTCCACGCTCGAGTCTCTCCTGCCCGGAATGTCGGCGCCCCAGGGGCCTGCTGAAGTATCCGTGGCCGGGTCCACACGCTGCGCGAGGGTGGCGCCAATGCAACCACGCCACACGCGGAACAAAGTGTGCATGTGGAGTGCACGCCGACAGAAGTGAAATTGCTTGCTTATTATATCATCATGTATAGGAAACAGAACTCTTTGGTTGAGGTCGCAGGTCAAGTAAGTATGCGAGTGTGAAATTAAACATATTCAAACTTAAACTTATTCAAATTAAATACGTTCAAACAGTTGAAAACGGTATTATTTTATTGGAAAATGAAAAAAAAAAATCTTCTTATACTAAATAAAAAGCAGAGTAAATAATTACCTGCTGGAATTTTCGTAAGTGTTTATATTATTTTGAATCTCATCTGATCATGTGATTTAAATGCTTAAACACATTTAATAAATTCTTTAATTTTGAGAGAAATATTAAATTGAAAATGAAAAATATATATATACTAGCGGTTATCGAACCCGAGCCAGCAGATAAACAGCCCATGCATGTTACCACTACACCCCATGCATGTTACCACTACACCCCGCCGCTGACTCAACAATTGAAGAAAAAATATCGGTTAAATACTATCTTTTATGGATTAAAACTTTAACAGACAATTGCGGTTGGGCAAAGTTACAAGTTATTGCTATGTATTCGAACCCTAGAAAGCTTCCAAATAAATCAAAAACCATAAACAACTTTACCCGACGTTTAAAACGAAACAGTTGTGACATCAGTTTATCTTCATTGTTGCGTTCGTATATTTGCTGCGTTGTCCAGATTATTTTGTCTGGCTGCATTTACTGTTGGTTGTTGAAAAAGTCTCGTCTTTGTTGGCCCACTGTTCGTCTGTGCTGTTGTTATTTTTCCATTACTAAATTCCTTCCACGGAATTATTACGCTGTCCGATATTTGAGTTTGAACGCGTTTGTCTGTGCTGTCGTCGTTGTGTGTTCCATAATAACAGTTTAGGTTTTTTTTTGCAAATATCCCTACTTGAATATGGAACTCCCATTTAACACAATGCTAATAATGGGTTGAACTGCTACTAGCGCCGTTAGTTGGCGGGCCCGCCGCGAGCTTCACTCGGCGGACGAGACACGCCAAGGAGGACAGTATCCGCGTGACCGTGGTCGCTGGCGAGGCGGGCCAAGTGGATAATCATCACTTCGCTGACCCCTCGCAGCACACACAAGCCGCCCTGTCGCATCCCAAGCCTGGCTTACAAACCACGCAAAAATGCAAGAACGCAAAGCAAGCGTTGTTCGACTTCCCAACGATTTGTGTTTTGACTTGCGTTTCCGACGACACACATTCGAATAAAAGTGTTCTTAAATAACCTTAGTGATTGATATTAGTTTATACAATCAATAACATTTAATTATTTTAAATATTAGCGTGATATAAATTGCGTTTAAAAACTTCTTCAATTGTTTTAATGTGAGTTTACATTTCCGTATGTATGATTTATTTGCATTATAAATGTAAAAATTATTAAAAATTATAATTTATAAATAATTTAAAAAAACAAAATTAGAATAAACATTCAGCATATTTATTGATTTTCATTATTAATAATATTTATCTTGATTATTTTAATAAATTAAACAATTAACTTTATACACATGTTTATATTAATATTAAATGAGTATTTATTAATTTTTTTAATTTTATTTAATTAACACTTTACCATCCATATTTACAATATCACTCCAGTCCTTTTATAATTTTATTTGTACTAGGTAATTATTTGCAATCAAAACTAATGTTAGATTTTATTACGCTAAGTATAACTTCTAATGTGCGTACGTAAGTACACACAACAATTTTTTACGTATCAGAAACATTGTATTTTGTAAAAAAAAATTGGAATGAGAATTTTGGAAATATATTTACTTGTATTTTATCTAAAGCCTAATCAGATAATGTTAAGTTTTTACTACTAAGGAGGCGTAACTGAAAGACGCCATCTTGGCTTCAACAATTTTATTTTATATAATTTAATTATAAAATGTATGTTCTGTTTGTGCATAGCACATAATTTAATGGAATGCCGTACTATTAAAATTGGCCAACTAATACAAATAGTTTCTACTGTAAAATTATTATTTGTGTTTAAGATTTTGTTCATTTTTTAAGTTATATATCTTTAGGCACGTTATGAAAAAATTATGAGAGTGAAATTTTAAGATACGCGCGCATCACTGTAACACAAAATCAACAGGTTGAAGCTGCCCGTTAAACCGCCATTAAGTCTCGAAAAAAAGCTACCAACAAAATAGAAATAGAACCTCTATTAGTCGCGCATGTTGGCACGCTCGTCGCCTCTGATCACTGTTTTCATATTTATAATATTTATCCACATGTTTCTAGTTTCTACATTCACAACACCTGTTTTAGTTTCTAACAAGTGCGAATTATATATGTGCTAATAAATTATATTCAGTAGTTATTTAAATTTGATATTTTGATTAATATTATTTACTATTCATAAATATTAATAAAAAAAATTGTTCTTATATACTTTTTCAAGTGCTCCAATATAATTTAGGTTAACTATTAAAATATTATTTAATATAATTAATACTAAATATTATTAAATTATTAATGTTAAATATTTATTATTGGTTATTTAATATTAATAAAAAATTGTTCTTATATACTTTCTCAAGTGCTCCAATATAATTTAGGTTAACCATTAAAATATTATTTAATATAATTAATACTAAATATTATTCAATTATTAATAATAAATATTTATTATTGGTTATTTAATATTTACAAAATAATGAAATAAAGTTAATAAAAAATTTAATAAAAAAATTGTGATAAAATTAATTTCGAACATCAAATTAAAATATTAATTTTTAATATTTATTATTACATTGGAAGTAAATAATAAATATTTATAAAAATAAATAAACTACTTTAATGAAAACTTTTTGATAAAAATGAAAAGTGAATATTAAATTAAGAAAATAATAAATATTTAAAAAATGAATAAACCTAAATACAATGTTTGAATTTATCATTACATTTATTTATTTTCTTTTAAAATATTAAATAATCAATAATAAATATTTAAAATTAAGAATCTTATAATATTTAGTACAAATTATGTCATATATATTTATTATTATCTAAATTTTATTTATTTAATTTTTCAAATTTAAACTGAACTTTATTAACTTAGTTAACTATCTTTTTCCAGCCCTTTTATTATTTTATTGTAATTAATTATTTGCATGCAATTAAAAACTATTTTTAATGATGCCAAAGAAGTATAACTTCTCACGCGCGTACATAAGTACATGCACCCATTTTTTTTGACAGAATTACTACAACTGACGGTAAATATGTCTCCAGAGAGTATTTCATGGTTTTAAAAAAAAAATCAATAAGATAGTAAGATGTGGCTCAGTCTGATTAAATGGGAAAGAAAGAAAAGAGACAGCACACTTTTTTTTTTGTAAATTGTTTGAAGTAGGTACATACATCCAAAGCATCTCTCGCTATCTCTCTATATATGTCCCTCTATAAATCTCACTATATTTCTACATATAAATCTCTTTATATATCTTTATCTGCATACATATTTCTCCATATCACTATCGCACTATATCTCTCTATGTGTATAAATCCATCTCACTATCTACATCTCTCTATACATCTCTCTATACATCTATATACAGCCCGCGATCTATCTCTTTATATATCTCCATATATATATATATATATATATATATATCCATGTTTATACCTTTCTATCTATAGCTTTATCTTTACAAAAACAAAAGACGAAAACAAAAATTAATTTATGTATATTTTTAACCCATATATGTTTTATCTATATTTTATCTATATTTTTACCTGTCACAGCTGTGGCATAGGTATATAAAAACACGCGCGTATTCGCGTGCAACATTGTGTCAAAATTTCAAAGCAATCAGTGAATAACTTTCTGAGTTTAGCTATTTTGTACAAACGAACATTTATATATTTTTTTAATACAGATTTGTCGGTATTTTCGGGGACATCTAACTAATAAAATAACTACCTTTAATCGCCATGACGTGCCTGCAGTCAACAGTTGACTGTTGACCGACCTTGCTTGCGGTAGAGCGAGAGCAAGGAGTCGCTACGTATCTGCCCACACGGCCTTCAAGTTCGCGGTAGCCTTGCGTGTTACATCTGCTAAATAAGTTACGTGCAACATCCAAAGCGAGTTGGTTGATGTTGTCAGCATCTCCCCCCCCCCCCCCCCCAAATCCTACTCTGGAGCCAAAAGAGGTTACACAGTTGGGGCATACAGTTTGAGGCGTCCTGGGCCTTGAGAGAGAGAGAGAGAGAGAGAGAGAGAGAGACCGTAATACTTCGAAGAGGGATCCTACCGGGGTACAGTCCCAAGAGAAAGAAAAGCCCCGAAAATTTGCAAATAAAACTCCTCGGAACAACTTTTAAGCTAAAAGAATTTTGGCGATGGTTTCGCTTATTGATCTTTAATTTTTTTATATTCTTTCCTGACAAAATTACCCTCAGGTTTATATTTTATAAAAATGCCAACGATCAGATTCCTATGAAATAGTAATTATATGAGGGGCGATAAAAAATCTTTGAAGGTTTTTTTTCGAAAACGAAATAACGAACGCCCCATTGACCAGCATCTTTGTATACACGCTAGCAACAGTTCCATTACTCCTTTCTTTCCTCCTTGATGTCAATATTCTTCTTTGGGCGCGTCATGGAAAATAACGAGTGTGGATTATTACGATGCTCGCGCACCATGCAACGACATTTCCACAGGAAGAAAAAAAGAAGCCTACGTAAAAAAAAACTACATACAAATAAAAATTATGTACGTACTTTAAATATTATACTTCAGTGATTGATATTTAATACTTGTGCATATAATTAGAAACATTTATTTACTGTGAATAAAATGAAAATGTGTTTATAACCTTTACAAGTGTATTTTGAAGTTTATTTATATAAGTTAGGTTACGATCCCGTATGTATAATTTATTTGCAATATAAATTACAATAAACAATCGTCATATTTATTGATCTTCATTATTTTTTTATCATATTTTAATTATTAGATTTTATCTCGATTATTTTACTAAGTTAATAATTAATTTTTACATGTGTTTTTGTTAATATTCAATAATGAGTAGTTATTTAAAAAAAAATTAATCTGATTTTGTTTATGCATTACAAAAGTTATTTATAATATCACATCCAGACATTTATTATTTTATTTCTATTAATTATTTGCATGCAATATTAATGTTACTTTTTTTTGCTACGCCAAGTAGGTACAACTTCTAACGCGCGTACACAAGTACGGGAAGCCTAAGATGTACATCAAGTTCAGTCCCTGCCCGAACACGCCCAAATATTCACCTTTGGCCAACCTCGGGTTTATATATATATATATATATATATATATATATATATATATATATATATATGTATGTATGTATGTATGTATGTATGTGTGTGTGTGTTTATTTTAATGTAGCTATACTAACCTAACTAACCGTCCACAGTGTTTTAAAGTGTTTTAATGTAGCTAACCTAACCGACCACTTTTAATATTTGAATTCAATTTTTCCTGCGCAAAAATAAAAACAAATCCCGAGGTTTGCCGAAGTTTGAATATTCGGGACGTGTTCGGGCAGGGACAGAACTTGATGGACATCTCAGGCTTCTCACACAAGTACACGCACCAGACACACACGGCACATGTCTGCTGGGGCGGAGTCCGGGGAGACGCAGTGCGACTCGGGAAAGCTGACGCCGGGCTACGAGGGGAAGAAACACGACACGGGGACAGTCATGGCGACCGGAAACGCCACTCGTCCTTACGTCACCCAACTCGGCTCGTCTCCGCTCTCAGCTACGCAACTGTCCCGATTACACACGGTGTCCACGAAACAATGTCCCAGTTTCAATGGCATATTGCAACACTGTTTTTTTAATTTAGACTATTTACAACAAATCATACATCAAACTTAAGGTAACATAACCTTAGTTTTTTTTTATAAATGTTCAATATGTGTCCCTTTAGTTATACGGCACACGTCCAACCTAAAGTCCAATTCCATCCCACACTTTGGTTAACAAGTCCGGAGTAATGGAAGCAGTATTCTGTGTCTCAACTCTGGCAAATCATTAAATAGCGGCGGAACGTAGACACGATCACTCATAAAGCCCCAAAGGAAAAGAATCGCAGGGCGTTATGTCAGGTGAACGTGGAGGCCAGCGAAAAATATCCTTGTCGTCTCGAACATTACGACAAATCCAACGGCCAGGGACTAGGACGTTCAACCACTCTCGTACAAAGAGAGTCCAATGGGGAGGGTCTCCATCCTGTTGCCAAATAAAGTTTACAGGTTCATACCCTCTACTAATAGGGGAAGGAGCCAGTCTTTCGCGCTGCAAGCGAGAAAACAACACATAAGTATTCCCGCAATCCCTGAAACTGTTTTAGTTACCGTTTGATTGTGAACTTGAACCAACCCTCTAACAACGCTCAACAGTTGATACTATTAATGCATGTCTGCGAGCGGGAAGCCTTCTTCTCACAGACGAGAGAGCCAAACGCCCGATCGTGCATCTTCGTTTTTTTGTTCATTGTAAATAAATATGGCGGTGTTGATAAAAGGATACTAATGGTCAATTAGGTTAGGTTAGCTACATTATAAATACTTTAAAACATTGTGGACGGTTGATTTGGTTAGGATAGCTACATTAAAGATACGGGGAAAAAAAAAAAAAAGAATGAACTTCGGGGAACTTCGGGTTTTGGCTCTCTCTCGTCTGTGAAAAGAAGGCTTCCCATCTGCGAGCAAAACAAAGTCAACTTGAAGGTGTTCTGCGCCCTACCCGTGCACACACGCGGTGTGCAGAGCTTCATCAATGAAACCACGCCATTTGAAAACTCTTGAACAAAATCCGATAGGTGTCTGTTAAGCATTTAAGAGTGCGCTGAAGGTGGATGAATAGTTCTGTTTCCACATGTCGTTTTTTTTAACGTGTGAAGAGACTTCAAAAGCACTCATGGGACTTGCATCGCACTTTTCCCTTCCTCTCTCCGCCGCATGTCACGGTCACAGTTATTGTCCTGGAAGCACTTGTCCCGCCAGACGGCGGTGGGTCCGACGTTTCGGCGCGCCTCGCCGCGGGCATCTTCAAGGGCGCGGCTGGCACGAGGGTGGTCGATGCTCCGCCGCGGCCGGGGCGGGTTATCGCGCGCCAGGTCGCCGGGTCGCGGCGCGATTATCGCGCGCGATGACGCGACCTGCTGGGTCCCAAGTCCGCCCTGCCCCCTCCGACCAATCCTTCCCCCCAGTCCTCCCCCACAGCGAGGTCGTCTGACAGGCGCGGACATCGTGATAACCAGTAAGTTCTCAATTTACCTGCGTTGAGTGAGTACATGCAAGCAAACATTTGCATATACATATACACACACATACACAGACCTGCCAACATTCAAATTTAAAAAATCATGAGGTCCTCGATAAAAATTTTCAGGCCCATAAATACAGGTTAGATATAAAAAACAACAAATGAGAATCTTTAAATTTAAGTGACATACCTGTACATATGTTACATGGTCTCTTCTTCAAAATTTATTTCAACAAATTATAGGTTGCAGATTTAATTAAGTTGAACATAATTTAGCGCTGTTGTGTAGTGATCATGCAGGGCCGCAACTAAGAAAGATGTAAAATAACATTCTGCTCGTTTAACACTATTATCACTGTTCACGTGTTAGTTGTGTTTTTTTTGTAGCGACATGTTTCACAATGTCTTCTCTTCCACTATGCGAGATAGAAAAATCAGCACGGCACACACTACAAAACGCAAAATTGCTTCCTTTACGTGGCTCGAGTATTGATGGAAACACATTACTGCAAGCTTTCGTAAAACTTGTTTTGTAACTTTTACAAACAAAATCTTGGGGCCCCGAAAAATCGTGAGGAAACACTATTTTGGCGTGAGGGCGTGAGATGGACCTTAAAATCGTGAGCCTCACACCAAAATCGTGAGAGTTGGCAGGTCTGCATACAGAATAGAACCTCGATTATCCATGACCCGGTTAACCGGGCAATCGGTTAACCGGATTCTCAATTAAAAATAGAATTTTTTTTTTTCTTTTTCGGAGGGGGTTAAAACCAAGCCAGCAAAGTGTAATTCATTGGGGAAGAGACAAGAAAGGAGTAAAAGTAAAAAAAAAAAGTACTGGAAGTAGAAATTAACGGACAAATAAACAATCTGGAATCTCCCGCGAGCAGGAATACTTAGTCCGGGTTAAGCTGGATCACAAGCACGGAACAACCGCCCTTCCTTCCTGGAATAGCTTCCCGACCCTCGCACTCTTGAACCTTCATATTCAACAGAACTGTGCATGTGCCTGTTTCATGGTGCGTACGACTTTCGCACCAAAAAACACCATCTAAAAAATAAAAATTAAGAAATGCTTTCTCGGTCTCGGTGATGACAGACTGGAGCATGAAATTTTTCCCCCCAAATTACTGTAACTGGCGAATTCACACGACTTTCCCCGACTGTCCGCAAGTTGTGACAGCACCCCGTGTCCAGGTGTCGTCCTGCCACCTCCCTCCCTCCCCCCTCCCCCCTCCAACTGGCCGTCCACACTGCGGACAGTCGGGGAAAGTCGTGTGGATTCGCCTGTTACAGTAATTTGGGGGGAAAAATTTCATGCTCCAGTCTGTCATCACCGAGACCGAGAAAGCATTTCTTAATTTTTATTTTTTAGATGGTGTTTTGGGGGTGCTGTCACAACTTAGAAACACACAAGATAGAATCTTCTAAGTTATGCCTGTTCTAAGTTGTGTGTTTCTATATTATGACGTTTCTAAGTTGTGTGGTTCTGCGTTGCGTGTGTCTAAGTTATGACGTTTCTAAGTTATGACGTTTCTAAGTTATGACGTTTCTAAGTTATGGCGTTTCTAAGTTATGGCGTTTCTAAGTTATGGCGTTTCTAAGTTATGGCGTTTCTAAGTTATGGCGTTTCTAAGTTATGGCGTTTCTAAGTTATGGCGTTTCTAAGTTATGGCGTTTCTAAGTTATGGCGTTTCTAAGTTATGGCGTTTCTAAGTTATGGCGTTTCTAAGTTATGGCGTTTCTAAGTTATGGCGTTTCTAAGTTATGGCGTTTCCAAGTTATGGCGTTTCCAAGTTATGGCGTTTCCAAGTTATGGCGTTTCCAAGTTATGGCGTTTCCAAGTTATGGCGTTTCCAAGTTATGGCGTTTCCAAGTTATGGCGTTTCCAAGTTATGGCGTTTCCAAGTTATGGCGTTTCCAAGTTGCGCGTTTCCAAGTTGCGCGTTTCCAAGTTGCGCGTTTCCAAGTTGCGCGTTTCCAAGTTGCGCGTTTCTAAGTTGTGCGTTTCTAAGTTGTGCGTTTCTACGTTGTGTGTTTCTAAGTTATGTGTGGTTCCCCCTGGACACCTGACAAGCTGCAGGGAGACTCGCATTGCGCTGACTGCTGCCTCGGCCGGATCCTGGTCAACACTCACTGTGCCCGCGTCTATATATACACCGTACCGTCCCACGCTTAGATCGCAGTGCACGTCTGCTGCCAGATCTCTAGCGCTTTGCAGAGCAGTTCACGAGATGCGCTTCTTTGCAATTTCAAGTGCACGACAAACATTTTTATTTTAAAAAATCGCATAGTAATGTACAGTGTTTTATACGATCAACGCTTATGAATATGTTGTACCTAAATAACCCCTTATTTTAATTCAAAACAAGGAATAATTCACATTGCTACGAATTCCTACGAAAATTGTAATAACATGATAAAATAAATTAATGCTATCACATCCCTTTAATTTCAAATACTTAGGATGTTTGGCAACAGCGCGCTCGGAAACAAGGGCAGCTCGTATGAAAGTCGACGTGTGTTAGAAAGAGAAAGTAACACTGCAATCTAAGAGTGGTACGCTCTGTAGCTCTATGCTGTGACACGCTCAGATTACAGTACAGAGTACATGGTGACCACTGTTGCCAGGCTTGTTAAACATTACAAATTTTATTTTCATACCATCTTTAATCATTTATTATATTTTTCCTGTTTGTTTCACAGGACAAACTATCAGTAGCAGTCCGCAACTATTATTAACAAGGCATTCCATAAAAGCATGTGCTACAATCAAAATGAACCAAAACATTTTCAATGATATAAAAATTGTTCAAAAAAGGTTCAAAACAAAATGGCGTCTTTCAAGTACCTGTCGTTAGAAATAAATAATGAAATTATCAGAAGTTGCTCTTGATAAAATAAAACAGGAATGTGTATTTCCTAAACTTCTCATTCAAAATTTTTACTTTACAAAATTCAATTGGTGTACATTAGGCAACAGAGCACACCGATATAATGACAGTGCAAATGGCAGTAATTGTGCATTGGAAGCAGAGACCAAAGGCCCTCTTGAATGCAAACACCACAACTTCAGCTGAGCGGGCCGTGAAGAGGAACCTAGAGGCCCCGGGGGGGGGGGGGGGGGGGGAGAGGAAATCATTTGCCCCCTTCCCACTGCTTGATAATCAATCAAATAATAAATAAATTCCCTTGTAAAGCTAACCTCTTAACTAAATTCCTTTTTTTTTTAAATGATAAATCAATAAGTACGTATATGATTATATCATAACTGTAGAATAAAAATTAAACACTTAAGCTGTAGATAAAATTCTAGTGTAGGTACTTATAGGCTTCTGCAAAAAAGAAAAAAATATATAATAATACTGTAGAGTCATTTACCAAGAGACATGTGACTCAAGTTAACGTAAATGTTTCTTGAAAGAAATGCGAGCGAGCCCTGCATGCTCGCCAGTGTAAGCATCTAATTCACGTGTTTTCATGGTATTCATGTTGCAAATACACTTGTAATATTAAACTCGAAAACAAAATTTAACGTAGAATACTTTAAAATAAATAAACTGATAAATAAAACAGTCACAAATAAAACAGTCACTTTTACAATACCAACATTTCTGGATGCGAATCACGTATGTAATTTCTGCACCCACTGCTAGAATTCACTAACCTGAATAGTAAACGTTGCTTGCCAACATAAAACGCAGATAGTAATTAGCAGCTAAAACAGGGAATTTAAACTATTAGAAACTGCTCCGATAAAACACCGCCTTTGGACCTGATTTTCGACAAGGATTTAATAAAATGCTGCCCATGTTGTTAAAATAAAATAGTACTTAAAGTTTCCGCACACGTTAGACGTTATACTCTATGGAATTACTAAAATATTAACCTGAAACGTTTTTTAAAACACACATTATAACACTAAGTATATGTCTGTATATTTGTTTTTTCTTAAACGACTGAACTCAGTCTATAAATACTTCATACAAACAAACTTTAAATTATTAAACTGATTCATCAATTATTATATTACGTTATTAAAAATACACGTGGTCTACTCAGCTCATACCAAGAAGAATTTATTTCTGGAAGGTCATTAGAGCCAAATTGGCCACGGCCAGCCAAGGGTGAACTGCGAATCAGGATTCGAACCGGTGTTCCACGGAATGCGAGTCAACGACGACATTCTACCACAATGAGACTTAAAATTGATTGTTCCGTTACGTAGTAATGGGTTTCATGACTACACTGTGTCGACTTAGATAGAAATGGAATTTCACCAGTTCCTTGAATCACCGCTGCTAACAATAACTGGCTGTTATCAACAGACGGGGATCGCAAAACAAACCACCGTCTCGCCGCACGTTCAGCACACAACGCTTGTGTTGGGTTTCAGAAATGTAGCGTCGCATTATATTAGTGAACCACTGTCGTCAGGGACGCAACAACTAAATTTCCAAAGGGGGGGGCCATATACCTTTTTATAAAGAATCATCGATCCCCCCTATTGAAGCGGGGGGTCCGGGGGTCCTCCCCCGAGAAAATTTGTATTTCACGGTGGAAAATGGTGCTATTTAAGCAGATTTATTATCTAAAAATTGATTACACAGTACTTTCTTTGCCCCAGTTTACCCCCACTTCAAGGTTTCAGAAGGTGGGGGGGGGGGGGTAAAATACCCTTCCCCCCCCCCCCCTGTTGTTGCGCCCCTGACTGTCGTGTTTCTGCAACATCCCAGAAATGCGCGAAGCAATGTCGTGCCGAATAGGCGCGAGTGGCAACATCCCAGAAATGGCCCCTGGTTTTGCGAGGGTCCAGCTTCCACGCGTACGGACGATACGTCGACGAGCGTGGACGCAAAAAAAAAAAAAACATACGCCGGGAGTACTTGCCTTGAGCCACGTCGAGCCGACAATCTGCTGGCACTGCATCAGGGCCGCTATCACTACACGTTTATATAATCCGGCCTGTGGCGTCACCCCTCCAGCTTCGAGGCATGGGAAGAAGAAAAAAAACTGCGCGCGGGAAGAGACGGCGTCTGTGTTGTTCCGTGAAGTCCGCGCACTCGCACACCCACTTGCACTCGATGCCGAGGTCTCCAGGCGAGTGGGCCCGGCACACAGGTTCTGCCCTTGGCCAGGTTGCGGTCCCAGACTTCCCCCTCCACCGCCGCCGCTTCCCCTCCTTAACGACCACTGCAACACTTCCCCTCGTTTCCATCCTGCCAGACGGCGCAGGACATTGTTGCCAATCGAGCTGCCGACGACGGGCGTAGTTCTCATTGTTGAGATTATCAACTCTCCTATCAGTTATTAATATTACATTATAAATGTGCAATTAAACGTTTCCTGTGCCATATTACTAAGATCCTTTTTTTTTTTTTAATTTAAATAATCGCTTTTGTTTTAACTGGGTGTGAAAATGTCTGCATGATGAGTGAACTTATTTTTCACGTGTAACATCTTTCAGTACGTATGGCATTTTTCGGGATCGATTTCGTGAATGCGACGGAAGTCAGGGAACGGAAATGTGAAACAACCGCGTTGGTGCCATCTGTGGCCGATGGCGCGAACCAAAGTTCACAAAGACAAAGGGAATTTTTTTTACATAATTAACTGTTTAAAGAATCTGAACAAGGTTGGCAGTATTTTAATAAAATTCCTTATCGAAAATCAGGTCCAAAGACGAGGTTTAGTATTTTTATAAGTTTTTTTTTTCTCTTTTATCGAAGCCGTTTCATTATGTTGTTTAAAATTTCTGTCTGCTAATCAAATGATTCAATAGTCGACGAAGATGCTCCGGCAACGAATTCTAGCGGCGGGTGCGGAAACTACGAGTGATTCGCGTCCGGAAATTGAGTTGAAAACACAATTTACGTATATTGATTACGCTCGGCATTATTTCAAAGAAGTCTATGTTGAAATTTATATGTTAAATTTCGTACTATAAGTGTATTTGCAACACGAGAACTCATAAAATTGCTCGTCACTGAATTTAGATGTTACACATCTTTTGAAATACTCGCATATATATTTTAGCATACCGTCTCCTGGGAATTCCGTTCTTCATTGCGATTGCTCATGTACCACTGGTAAACAAAAACTAGCTGAAACTTGATTGTTGGCAGATCGCCAGTCAATGACACAGGCAGGTCTACACGATGCCACTCAGTGGTGTGCGGACGCCAGACGGCGGCTCTTGGGGCGGGTGTAGCCAGGATGCGGCCACTTACAGCTCGTACCCGCGATATCCCGTCTGCGCGCGCAACCTGCCGCAACGGCGGCCAATCACACCAGCCGCCATTAGGGATGCCTTCCCATTGGTCCGGTCCAAGGGCGTGGTGTTCAGCCAAAAACTGAATAGCTGTAATCTGATAAGATTTCCTTCAGGCAGTATTTCGTTTCTTTTAAACCAACCTGTTAATAGACATTTCAGAAATAGAAATGGGATATATATATATATATATATATATATATATATATATATATATACACACATACATATATTATATATACACATAAATACACACACACAAACTTTGTATGTGCCAATGGTCCGAATATCTCTAATTGTATTATTTACCCTGGCCAACTAAAACAACATTGTTAGTTCCCGCCCCCCCCCCCCCCAAAAAAAAAATTAAAATCTCAATGTTAGGTTCAAAATAACAAAATAATTATTTTTTTTATAATTGTTTACTGGAGACAAGAGACTACAGTTACAGTTGTCGATACATTGACTTTTTCTCGGGGGTTAATTAAAAAAATTGAACTTTCTTTTTTGATTGGGGGTATTTAAAAAAAGAAATAAAGAACCTAGGGGAAACCACAAGACTAATAGTCTAACCACGCATGTATACAACCTTATTTTGTACCAAGAGAAAGTTTCATTGTCACAAGTGCAATGATTTTGATATAAAATAAATTAAAATGTAAACCCATTGTACTGCAACATGTTATTTGTTTTGACAGATTAATTATTATTCTTTATTACGATTTATTTATTTTGTTTGCTCTATGTCTAATATGTTATTTATTTTCAGAAACGGTAATTTATTTATATGTGTATCTATGAGAAAGTGACTATGGATTTTTCTGGACTATTTGAATTATGTATTGTTGGAACCCCTCTAAGGACTAAATTAACTTTAAGACGGTAAACGGTAAAGTTAACGCCGTTATTTTGTAAGATAAATTATTATTTTAATAATTTTTTTATTTAAATTTTACGTGAAATTTTGTAATCCGCGCTATTGTTGCGTGCGGATTTCACGTTTTATTAAGTATTTAAAGTAACTGATTTTGGTTTTCGGCCAATCACGGCCCGCCATTTGAAAGTTAAGTTAACTGGCTTAATTTAAGAACCTAGTAGGAAGAGAGAGTTCTATAATGGCCAGCTAAGAAAGATGAAGCTTTGTGACGTCGACGGCAATAAATCCTACAATTTAGCTAATGAGCGGTAGGCATCCCGAACCGAGGATGATTAATTATGTATTCTAGGGAGTCTAGGACATAATTTAGGATTTATCTAAAAAGATAAATGACCTAGGAATGTAAAACGTGAGTAATTAAAAGTGCCAAAAATTTGTTTCCTCCACTTATGCACATCGTCACGTAACTCCCGTTTTCCGTCACATCGCCGCCAAAAACAAATGTAAACATTGATATTTTGCAGTAATTTGACATAATCTACGATATAAACGATATTTTGATACGAATTTAACTGTTTTACACACTATTACATCAACTCAGAGGTCCTACAGATTGAGAGACTCAGCTCTACCGACGATATTTCGAACCTTACTAGCCAAGGAAAATTAATTAAGATCCCTAAAAACGAATAATATATTAAAACTGTGTATTTTCGACAAACCCAAATAAAGACGTTTGTTTATGTATTAAATGTGCGCATCATAACTCCTGATGATTGGAATCCATGTGTGATCTGTGATGCCAAGTACCAGTTAGGAATTTGAATATAGTAACTAAATAAATATTATTAATAAGAATAAATTTTGAACCCATTTTTCGTTTCAATAAATAATCATAAATTTTATTTATGAGTGTTGTGTTATGTCATTTCTAATTTCATTTGTCCTAGTGTGTATCTATGTGTATTTGTACCTTATTAAATTAATACTTAACTGTGGCTTAGAGAACTTCAACACATACCACCGAGAGCCACATCATTTTTTTTTTTTTTTTCCCCTCACCGTTGAACACAGCCCAACGTGTTAAGTATTTTTGTCTCCATAGAGGTGGGGCCATTTGCTTGTAAACACAGTAAGAAGTTTCCCCACACCATGATATCGCCAATACGCAGTCTGCTAGAGAAATGCATCTCAAAAATACATACGTAATGCTTGCCAAAATGAGACAACTGGACCATGACACATACACAAATCATCACGGAATTATTGAATTTACAAAATTTGTGTCTGCGATATAGGGGAGAGCTCAACGATTCGGAGATAATTGCAACATATTTTCACTTTCGATAAGTGCAGGTTATTGCTGTTTAAGCAGTACACGTGTGTGTTACCCGACGGCTCGTACAACTGAGCCACAGATGAATTGGTACAAAATCGTTTGATACCTATCACATATCGGTGCGATGTCTGTAACTCTCAAAATAAATTGATGAAAAACAGTTTCGAGTTTTTCAGGCTTCTTTGCACAAATATTCCCGGAAAAAGACACGCGGGTAAGTGCTGCCAAGGCGGTAACTGCGGCAGGATTCTCAACTACGTCGCCACTCGCGACGAACCTTCAGCGCTCGACGCATCTCCAGGAACGATTAATCGACCTGCAGGCGTCTTCCGACAAGAGCTCCGACAAGTTAAGCAGTATTTTAAAGATGTTTGGTATATTTATGATTTAACTTTGCCTTTGTACATAGTTATAAACTTACTATTTTTTTATATATTTATTAGGCCCTACGGTTTTAATAATACAGTAAAAACATAAAATATCGTACAATATTTTTTTAATACTTTTTTTAAACTTTCTATTTAAATACATATTTGTTTATTTACTAACACTTACATTATAAATCAAAGTTTACATTGAAGCATTTATTATCGTAAATTGATAGTGTTCTGGTTTAGGAACAAGCATTAAGAAATGAAAATAACAAAATTGTTCATTAAATAATATTTCTGTAGTTGTTGTATCTGTTTGTTTCTGCTCCATTCCGTTTTGGTCGCTGCAAATATGGGGGGGACTTACTAACCCGACTTGTGTTGGCCCATTGTGGATGTGCCTACCTTCTATGTAACCCTCTTAAGTTGTGCTTGCCTGCTCTTGGTGCTAACAGAGGGGAGTATCACATACTTGCAGCAACTACATTTATCCTTGCTTGTAAATGTCGTGCCCTTCGCCAAAGCCCTCGGCAGTTGGTGAGCTTGTGACAATAAAAAATACAGAGGGGACCCAACGACATTATGTGCTCCAGAGTCATTGATTTCATGCTACTTTCCAGAACTCATCACCGCTACTTCCCCTGCGCCCTTGACCTGTGTTGATGACCTCATGTCGATGAAACGTCCAGCCAGGAGATAAGTCATCGGTGTCTTAAATTGATAGCAGTCTGACAGAATCACTAAGTGTAAAATATTCTGCTATTAACTCGTTTTATTATGCAAAGAAATGTACGAATGTCTGACAGGATGTTGACCCTGGTCATCGCCTGAGTGCATTATTTATTTTGTTGCGAATGTGTATGTTAGTTGTTAAATGTCTCACTTTTGATTACAGTTTTTTCTATGAAAAATTGACTAGTTCCATTACCTGGTGGTTTCTAACACACGCAAAAAAATTAGATAGTAAAATTGTTCTGGGCCCCAAACAATTTACAGAAAGTTTAAGTCGTTTTTGTCGTAGCTCCTGCTGGAATATGGCATCAATATGGTGTGTATGTCCAATTATATGATACTGTATTTAAGATCTAAACCTAAAAATACTTTTTTTTTGTTTGTTTTATAAAGTGTTCAATTCTTCAAGAAGAAACAGAAAGATTATTGGATTTTTCTCACTTATATAAATCTTAAAGCTCGGCCTAACCCGCCATGTTGTCCGGCACTGTGGCTATTTCATTAATGGTGCTGGGACCCAGGCATCAACTAATACCAAAGGTAGTATGACATCACATTAATCATGAAACATTTTTTTGATATTATAAATTTATGAATCTAAATAATTATGTATAACTTCCATGGATGTTTTAATTTATGTCGATTACTCATATATGTAAAATAATCTATTCATTATTCAAAATCGTACTACACATTGATTTCAAAAGTAATAATTCCTGCAATTGGAAATAATTCTTTGCAGACATTCCATCGCTTTGCAGTATAAAGAACTTATGATAACTATAGTTGAGTGGCAACGCTGTAGGAAGTACTTTCTTCAGGTATAAAACTTTGTGAGTACCATATCGAACTATCCCGAAGCTCTCCGAAGTTAACTAATCTCTGGTGAAAAAAACACCTTATTGCAACCAATCTATCATATTATTTACGATAACATTACCTATCCCATGATGCCTGGAAAACAATAGAGAACTATTATTTATTTCACTTAACGAACCTGATCTAATATAACCTTTTATTTCTGTAAACTTCGGAAATCGGCTCTGTTCGGGGTTTTGTTGTGAATTTCATTTCTGTGAACATGAGGCTATCCAATTTTATTCAAGTCGACCAAAAAAGCGGGAAATTTAAGTTTTAAAATATTTCCATGACAACATAGACTAAACGAAACTTGGCAAACAAATTTATCTATTCTTTGGATCAGAAAAAAAAACTTGTAGGTGGATTTATTATTTTTAAAAAAGAAGTGAGTGGTGTTTTGATACGTCTATATTAGTTCTTTATTACATTTAGTTCACGGACATGGCACCACACCATTCGTGCGGAGCGAAATTAAACCGGCAGTCTGAAATTGAAAAATGTGACACGCATAAGGCCAAGCGAAAAGCGAACATGAGCACTGAAGGTGGGAAGGAGGTGATCCGGCTCATAACGCAGGACCAGATCAGAAAGCTGACTGTGCGCAGGCAAGAGCCAATTGTGCACCCAATCGTGATAGACAAGCAAGACCTGCAGGAACTGAAAAAGCAATCCACAGTAAGTAATGCTTTAAATACCTGGATAGTTAGAATTACATATCTAACTTAGTTACTGGGGGAAACAACCATTTTTTTTTTAATTTTAAAATTAATTTCTTGTGCACTAAAGTAACTAGTTTGTTTTCACGCATGAAAACCATCAACAATCCTAGACATTTCCATTCTGAGGTAATGAGAGAACAATATCCTACATTTTAGATAGGCTACCTTGTTCGAAACTGATTCGCAATGTATGTTACTCAAACTAATATACTATTTTCTTCTGTAGCTTATTTTCAGAACCAGCTAACTAGCATTATATAAAAATGTTGTTACAGCTTTCTCAGTTTTTCTGGTGGCTTAATAATAATGCTTGAATGCTTATTGCAGGTGATTACAGTAAAGGATCGCTTGGAACAGTTGGAGAAAGAAGAGGCGGAGAAGAACCGCATGATGCGGGAAAGCGATGCTCGGAAAGAGGAACTGAGACGACACATCAAACTGAGAGAAACAGGAACAAAGCTGGCTGAGGTGACGACTTTGAACGCCGTGACATTTAGACGAGCTCCTGCAGTGGCTAACAAATAACTTTTGACATCAGATAAAAAAAGGCAACATTTTACTATTTAGTTAACACACACTTCTCTGAATCCTTTTTAAGGCTACATTTTTGAAAAATTCTTCCCAGTGGACACATTGCAAAGATTTTAGAAATTCAATAAAAGTGACAATTACAATATTTTGGTGTTTAAATAGGCGATCATGAAAATAATTTGTTACTGAGAAGTTTAGTGGCTTAAGACAAAATTACAGACCAAAGTTAGGTAAATGTGGAGTGTCTCGGCTTGTTGGAGATGTAGCAAGTAGTAACTAAAGTGAAAGGTTGACTAGGTAAGTTCAGCTACATTAATAGCGAGTAATGTAAACATTTCTTGAATTATTAATGCAGCTGATCTTATTCAACCAACCTTTCTCTTGGTTATTGTTTGTACTTATGAGCGAGACTGCACATGTTTTTATAGTGCTAGGGGCTCGTTCCAAATCACACCCATGCATGAGGGACACAATGATAATGATGGGGGATGGGGCCTGTCCTGCTAGGTGGACCTGGAGGCCAAGAAGCGGGCGGAGCACCTGCTCCAGCGCGCCTTCGAGTTGCGGCAGGAGCAAGAGGACGAGGTGAAGGACGCGAACCGCGTCATCCTCGGCACCAAGTGTCACGCCATCCGAGACGCCCAGATAGCGGAGAAGAAGCTCATCAGGTGAGCGGGTGGCATTCCATCCCGGTCCGCGGTTCCTGCCCCGACACGACTTGGGGTGTCTGCGGCTCGCGGGAATCTCGGAATGCACGGTGGCGATGCCGGAGGTCTTGAAACATTGAATTTCCAGCAGTTTTTTTCTGCCCACTTGCATTTCTTTGACCCCTCGCTCCAGCTTACTGTCATACATCTGAGGTGTTTATTATCAAAACCAGCTCAAGCCATTTTTATAAATTTTACAGTAGAGAAAAAAAATTTCACACTCTGCCCAATTAATTTTTTAAAAAAATATTTATTTTCGTTTGAACCACCTTTGATGTATGGTTACAAATATTTTGTCTTTTTTTAAATTAGCAGTACAGGTTAATTATTTAAAAATAAAGGTAATTAGAATCGAGCTGGTTTTGAAAAGAGTACAGTAAAAATCTCCAGAAAAACTAATTAGTACCGGTACACTACTGGTAGGTAATGAAAAAAAAATTAAACACTTCTCTGAATCAGAATTATCATTATAAACTTCTTCCTAAGAAATTCTGTTTCTTTCTCGGAATTGCTATCTATTTTTGTAATTCAGCAGCACTCAAATACTTATTATAAAAATGTTATAGTAGAGAAAAGAAAGCAGTCGACGAGGAAGTTACAGAAAGCAACAGCCGTAAACAGAAGGAACACTCAGTAACCTTCCCCTGGGTTGACGTGGGTAGCTGGTGGCGTGCATGGATTGAGCTGGGTTTTTGAAATAAAACTGGTTCTTGACACCGGTTCTTGAAAAGATCGAGCTGGAGTTTTTTAGCATGATATATAGTCCAAAATTAATTTTTTTTTGGAAAATTCATGGATTGAGCTGGTTTTGGTAATAAAACGCCTCTAAATACTTAATAGTCCAGTCATTTGGTGCTTAAAAAGGAGTTTTCTGGAAGGTTTTTAAAATTGGTTTGCCTATAGATGCTCGCATATTGGCGATAAAACTCATTTCCACACCACCATAAAGTAGACTAAGTGGTGCTTTTTTTTTTTTTTTTTTTTGTGGTATCACTAGTAGGCCTGATCCACATAATGCACTAAATACAATTTTCAGTGCAACCTCCTTCACTTCGTTATTCTTGACGGATCAGGTTTCACATGTTTGTTTGTTTTGTTTTAGGCTTTCTTAAATAAAATAAAAATTGGTTTGCCTAAAATAATATAAATCTAATTTTTTAAGGATTTTCATAATTACCAAAATTCAATTAATTTATGAATGATTCACTTAAAATAAAAATTCTCACGAAAACGTCTACATACAAACGATAAATCATAACTATACACCATGTGATTTCAAGCTAGTGTTGAAATATAAATTGGCCTTTAATTTTTTTTTATAAATAAATGCTTTTTAAATCTATGTAACATTTTATAGATAATAACTTATTTAGTTACGTGACATACTTATTAAGAATCATGAGAGAATTTAAGAAATTGTAGAAGTAAAATACATATTTCAGTACACGCGGAGAGAAACCTTGCCTTCCTTTGCACATGTATGGTGTGTGCTAATCTTCAGAATGACTGAGGCAATTAAAAAAACTGATCACGATATGTGAATGGTGTCTGGTTAGGATAAGCATTTAAGAACACATTTTGTGCAGGTGAGTCTTTCTGATTCTGTGTTGTTGTTTTTTTTTAAACTGTATTTTTTATAGGGTTCAAAATGGCTCAAAACAGTGTGTTTTCGGAACGGTAATTAGGTGTGAAATTCCCGGTTAGGGATTCTATGAAAGCACCTGTTGTATTTCACCTCACCAATACATTAATACACAATTAATTACCTGAATACATTACTGCACTATTGCCATTATTCCTTCAACTCATTGTCCATATTCCCGCCAGTTCACCTTCACAACAACAACAACAATACACAGCTTGCCAATACAGACCTGCCAACCTACTGACAATATTTACACACAAAGAGTACACAACAGCACCAAAGGGGAATTGCGAAACACCTTCATCTTTATTCTCCACCGTACGATATTGTTCTGATGGCTCACATCTCACAGTTGCTCTACGCACGAAGGAAAGAGCCTTGCGCCTAGGGGTGACGCCGTGCCAGACACGCCAGTGAGCGTACGGGACGAGGGGCGGAGTGTGGCGTGCCAGACACACCAGTGAGCGTACGGGACGAGGGGCGGAGTGCGGCGTGCACAGGGACGAGCTGGAGCGCGAGGAGCGCCGCCTGGACGACATGATGGAGCAGGAGCGGCAGCGCGCGCTCCGGGAGCAGCGCGGCCGCGGGGAGAGCGACGAGCAGCGCAGGAAGCTGTACGTGCAGAACATCCTCGAGCAGATCAACGAGCACGAGCTGGAGCGGCTGCAGCAGGCCGACCGCATCCGCGAGGTGACTTGCCGCTACCGTCCAACCAACACTTAGCGTCAATCCAACACTTATTGTCCATCCAACACATACCATCATACCAGCACTTACCTTACAACCAACACATACCGTCATACCGGCACTTACTGTCCATACAACACATACCATCCACCCAACACTTACTGTCCACACAACACTTACCGTCTATCCAACACATACCGTCCAACCAATACATACCGTCTAACAAACACTTGCTGTCCAACCAACACGTACCGTCCAACTAACACTTACCATCCATCCAACACATACCGTCATACCAGCACTTACCGTCCATCCAACACGTACCGTACAACCAACACTTACCGTCCAACCAACACTTACCATCTATCCAACACATACCATCCATCCAACACATACCGTCCAACCAATACATACCGTCCAACCAACACATACCGTCCATCCAACACTTACCATCCATCCAACATTTACTGTCCAACCAACACTTACCGTCCAACCAACACCTACCATTCACCCAACATTTACCATCCGTCCAACATTTACCATCCATCCAACACTTACCATCCATCCAACATGTACTGTCCAACATGTACTGTCCAACCAACACTTACCGTCCACCCAACACTTACCGTCCACCCAACATTTACCGTCCATTCAACACGTACCGTCCAACCAACATATACTGTCCATACAACACATATACCTCCAACCAACACTTACCGTCCATCCAACACTACTGTCCATTGGACTATTAGGCTAGGCACACACAGAATCAGACAAGATGTGATGCGGCGTGACACAACACGATACTTTGCGACAGCTTAAAATTGTATTTTCGTAACATTATTATTTCTTCCCACATCTTTGAAAACCAATTGTTGTGTTTTTCCTTCAAAGATGAAACTAGAAATCAGTATCTGCGTTCTGAAATCAGTGTTTTGATAACACCTACACCATTTATGTTCTGGGAACCTGTCACACATACAGCTAACTTTAAATTCTTAAACATTTACAAAATCTGAATATTATTTTGCAATTGCAGTAGGTGGGAGCTGTTATTCTATTGATCACAAGCCAAAATTACAGATAATCGGTTGATACTAAAAAGTAAACATACAAGATAAAAAATTAGTCAGCCAAATTTATTTTAATCTTCAATAATTGTCTTTCACTGTTTTTAAGGTTGGCCACCCCTGCTCTAGATGGGCTCAACAGTATTGCATGAATGCACAGAGCTTCCTTCGCTAGCAACAGGAGCAACAACTTTTCGATACTTTCCTGCTTGTGTCACCAGTTATCTCTCTTTCAGTGCACAGATTTTTTTTCTACTATTCTTCCTCCTTTAAACGTATATATATATATATATATATATATATATATATATATATATATATATATATTTTTTTTCTTCTGGTTTGACGTTTGACCCATTGACCATTTGGAAGAAAAAAAATTATTGTAATGGAACATTTGTATGCTAGAGTACTTTTATTTTGCTACAATGATTTAATGTCACCATAAATTTAATGCCCAGACAGAGATATCTTACTGTAATATTTCCTCGCAAATATAATTTACTAATTTTTTAAAGTGAAGTAAAAATTTTGCATACATGCGACAGGGGAGGGGGAAATGACATTGCTTTTGCAATTCCATTATGCAAATGTGAAATAGTGAATTTAGCTGGTTGTAAAGCAGACTGCAGGTTCCAGACTACGAGCGTTTGTGCTCCTGCACCAGTGCTGGTGTTTGTGAAGCGTGCGGCAGATGCTCACACTGATAGCTGCGACGCGGTGTTGCAGGAAGCATGGCTGGCGAACAAGGCGCAGGGCCTCATGATGCAGCAGGAGTTGGAGGAGCAGGCGCGGAAGGCTGAGCAGCAGCGCAAGGTGCGGGAGGAGTTGCGGCAGATAAACGAGCAGCTGCAACACTTCCGCCAGCTGGAGGAGGAAGAGGAGCGGATCGAGGAGCTCAAGGTGCCAACCTTCCCGTCTTAAACTCCCCTTCCTCCACAGATACACTTCGCACCAACACGAGGCAAAATGCTGGATGAAAAAAATAATTAATTAATTAGGGCTGTAAATGTCATCACTGTGGGGGTTGAGATATCGGAGGGGTGTTCAGATGAAATGAAGCATCAACGGAACGAATGGGGGCAGCACAAGTACCTTAGGAAACCCAGTGCTAATGACGACATCTGAAACCTTTAGTACTTGTGAAAAAATCCACTCAGAATTGCACAACGATCTTTTTGGTGGGAGGTGAGTGACGTGACCAATCCACCACCGTGGTGCTACAAAGCTAGCAAGGAAACAAACTACAGCGTTGTGGACGTCTGCTCCCCTCTGTTCCTAGGCAACCCTTGGCCTGAGCAGATTGTGCCACTGGTTTATTGTGTCCCGACTGTAGAATAGAAGAGGAGCAAGTGATGCTGGCTCTGAGTGTGTGTGTGTGTGTGTGGGGGGGGGGGGGGGATGTAGACTGAGAGGTGACATTTATATGGAACACTCGATTACACCAATCCCAGCGGATCTGGTCCTGCAAGTGGGCAGAGTAGTTCCCTCTAGGTGCTCCTGTCCCTACCGATAGCGTTCTGCCGCCGCTAGCCTGACCACAGCACCGGAGTCTGGTGGATAGGACAGCCCCCCAGTGGAAAGGGGAATGTGGAGGCCTCCCCTCAGAAAAAAAAATTAAATAAAAAATCAGAACAACCACCAATAACTTTAAATTTCAATGGTTTTATAAAATTTGTTGAGTATGTTACAATTATAACAAATAAATAATTGGTAGAGACAAGAATTTATGAATTTGTACGAAAGCTAATTTCATCATTATAATTATTGGATTTGGTCTTTATTATCATTGAAAATTAAAACACAGATGATAATATGTAATAAGTATGTATCAAGCCTAATTACATTGACCAATTGCTTCAAAACATTTTGGTAGGATACTTAAAATATTTATATATAAATATACTACATATACTGATGAGAGTAATTTAAACAAAAATAAACTGGATTAAAATGTGCAATACCAAAAAATTCAGTATGCAATGTTAAAAGCCCAAAATCATTTTACTTATATACATTTCCTTGTTATGTTTCTCTGCAGGGCTTTACCCATGTCTGTATGTTATCAGCTATATACTGCTGTTATTTACTTTAAAAAAAAAAATAATTATGTTTTACTCGGTACATAATATTTTAGGTTTTCAAATAAAAACAATACTAAAGATTTATGGAACAATTTTTATTTTATTTTAATGGCTTTAATAAGACGATTTGAGGTGAATTTAGTTGCATTACGGTGTAATGAGGTGTTTCTGACTTCCAGATCGGTGACTGGCGGTGTGTTGACTTAATTTCGCTGTTATTTAGTTTTATTTCTGATAATTAGAACAATAAGTATGGTTTTTTAACGTTATCAAAATTTCACTAAGCGACGTTCACATTACAATGCATATAGGTACAGAATCAAAAGAAACCATTTGCGATGAACTAAAAAGATTTTAATAGAAACTAGCTGCAGTACCCGGCGTTGCCCGGGCTAAACACATGGAGCTTTATTGTCTGCGAGTTAGAGCAAACTGGATAGCGCTATGTGACAGCGTGTTGGACATAGAGAAATGACACACAATTACTCTTAGTATGTCTATGACCTATGATTTTTTTTTGTTTACCCATGGGCGATCGGTTATTTATTATTTATTATTAATTATAAATTGTTAAGACCATTAATCGAAATAAAAACTATCTTATCTCTCAAGTTGGAAAAAAATTACACATAGTAAATGCCAATTTTCATCGGAAATCTGTTGACTTGGCTGAAGAGTTCGCCGGAAACAAACATCAGGACACTGGATTCATATATGTTAAGACTAGAGACCCGTGAATTTCGCGGATTCATTTCGTGTTATGCTAAAAATTCAAATAATTACACCTTAGCGCGGCTTCTGCCATTGGTTCACTGTTAATCTGGAGGACTGAGGGCCGATTGGAGATCCTCGCTCGTGGAAGTGTCGAATCACAGGTTACCCGGTCGAGACGACTCACAAGTCAGCGGCCAATGGACAGTTGGCATTTTAGCCCGAGTGTGCGGAGGATATTGGAGTCTATCCCGGAGGTCATTGAATGCGCGAAATTCACGGGTCTCTAATTAAGACTAATCCAGCCGGCGGGAATGCCCGAGTCGGAGACGGACGGACGGCCGGCGGGTGAGGGGAGACGCGGGCGTGCCGGGCGCAGGTGCAGCAGTACATGCGGCAGAAGGCGGAGCGCGAGGCGGCGCGCGAGGAGGAGCTCAAGCTGCAGCGGCTGGCGCGCGAGCGGGAGATCGGGCGGCTGCGCATGCTGCAGCAGAGGCAGCAGGACCTGCAGGCAGAGATGGACAACGTCAACGCGCAGCGAATCCAGGACGAGGTGACTCGTCTCGGGGACAGTGACGTAGCCAGGATTTATGTACGGGGGGGGGGGGGGGGGGGGTTTAAGAAGCATGGTCCCCCACCCCTCCCTCCCCCTATTAAAGCGCGGGGGCGTCCGCCCCCCCCCCCCCCCCCCCCCGGAAAAAAATTTGGATTTTAAGGTGTAAAAATAGTGCTATTTTTAGCAGTTTTCGGATACCTACTTAACCTTAAATATTGTAATGGTAAAAATATTATTAATTTTTTTAATAAAAAAAATTGTTTCAGTGATGAAGTAAGAAATTAATCAAAGATATTTTTATCGATCCAAGTGCCTTGTTTACATCCCACTCAAAAATCAAAAATCATGCTCGAAGGTCGACAATACAAAAAAAAAAAAAAAGAATAAAATTGGGTTGGGTTTCGGCAGAACTGGCCTATTCCTGGAAACAATTTAGCTTTAGCTTGAAGAGTTACATGACACCATGTCGTCGTCTCAATTCTATACACACACAGCGATCCTTACACTTTTGGAAGCCCAGTCTACAACTGCTTATAATTACCGCGCTGGTTAAATACAGTAGGTGCAAGATATTTGAAAACTTGGGACCCGTCACGGCGTCACAACCTCATAGCTTCTGCTCGCGACAGGGGTTGGGGAAGGGAAGGAGAATCGGTAGGGCTCGCTTACTCTTTCCCTCCAGTGCAGTGGCCGGTGATAGCAGTGAGACACCCAGGCTTTTAGCTAACCTGCTTTCAGTTAAGAAAGAATAATTGGGGCTAAGGAGGGGGGGGGGGGGGTAAGTACATCCTCCCCCCCCCCCCCCCCCCCCCCGGCTCTGCCCCTGCTCTGGGACCACGCTTCTTGCGACGGCGGAGCCAGAGGTCTTAGTTAAATTAAATTAGTACATTTGCATTTGAAATATTTAATATGTTTTATGTATGGTTCTAAAACGTCCCATTATCTATAGCACTTAGCACTGCAGTAAAATATTACTTTAATAAGTTTTGTAGACCATGATAAGGAAATTTAAAATCTTAAAATGATTAAGGTTTCAGGGAGGGAGCGATGCCACTACGGTTCCCCCTCTGGACCTGTCAGTGGTTGGGGAAACGATTTTCATGGGCTCTCACCCTCAACAACAACTGGCGAGAAATGGGCAGCCAGTTGCACGGAACTGACAGTACTGCTCCCCACACCACCTCACCCCCTTCCCGGAGCCACAGTGCCAGACGGGCCATCGCGGCCGTGGTCTGAACCGAGTAGGCGACTCCTTCCCCGCAGCGTGACGGGACACCGGCCAAGCCGGTCGAATCAAGGCCAGTTGAAATTGGTCAGGGAAATCTGGGAAACCTATTCCTTAGTTGGTGAAGTGAAAGAAATGTCAGTCAAGTTTGAATTGGTGAGTATAATCAAAGGAAACCATTTAAAAACCTCGAAAAGTCAAACCAAGATTTTGCGGTTTTATGTCTTGACATGTTTGATTTTTTTAAAAATATCTGCCATTAATACAAAAAATTACTCATACATAATAAATGGTGTTTACTACTATTCCTATGTAACTTTCTGGTGCTAACATATTTAAATACTACTTTTTGTTACTGTCTTGTCATTTTCAATGCTATTAATTTGAATAAAAAATTCAATAAGCAATGTTAAAAACTTAAAAACCCAAAATCATTGTACTTTTCCTTGTGGTGTTTCTATGTAGATCTTAAAGTCATGTCTGCAGGAAATCAGCTATACACTGGTTTTATTTACTTCACTTTGAAAAGACCATAATAGAAACTAAATAATTTTTTTATTTAAGACATAATATTTAAGGTTTTTAAATAGAATTATTAAATTAATTTTAATAAAATTAATTCTATATTTTAATTTAAAAAATTGAGGTAATTGAGGTTAAATTTGCTGCATTATGTTTTATGCTTTGCATTTTGGTGTTATGCAATGCATTGACTTAAAATTTTGCTGTCATTTGTTTTATTAATATTCACTATATACAGTAAGCTTGCTTCTTACAAACGGAACCAATGACATTTTTTAAAATTCATGCTTGTATTAGAGGAATGTTTGTGGATTTTGTGACCACATTCAGAGGGTTTTCAATTAGAGGAATGTTTGTGGATTTTGTGACCACATTCAGAGGGTTTTCAATTAAGGACTGGGAAGTCTATCTTTATCCAGGATTTTATTCAAGAATGCATTTTTGAACTTCACTTCAGTGTACCGTACAGTATTTGGACTGTGACTACTATTGCAAGTACGAAGTACCTTTACTGCGCTACTGTGTAGAAGAATACTGGTGATGCTAGTTTTTTTTTATAGAGGTTCTAGCAGAACCCAGCAGATGTCCTGCCAGTGTTTATTTATTTACCTCTATATATATAAAATTGATGGTATATTTGTAATCTAGAATCTACATGGCATTGGAAATGTTATTCGATTTTAAACTCACTCACCAAATACTAATCATAGTCAAACACCTATTTGTTGTCACAGCTGATTAAGGACAGTAAAAATCTCATCCTACAAATTTTCATGGCGATCGGTGGTAGAATGGTGTAGAAATTGCTACGCTGCAGCATCATCTAGTAGCAAGTTATGGCAAAATGGATGGCTTAAAAACCTTCTCCGTGGAAAAAAACTCTTTGATGTGCCAACTACTTTCACGGTTGATTGGTCAAACCTTGTTGGAGTTTATCAAAGTCAGGTATCCAAACAAACATATATACCGTATCTGCTCGCGTAAAGGCCCCGCCCGCGTATACGCCCCCCCCCCTACCCTTTCCTTGTTTAGTAAACATTTTTGAGAAAAAAATTAAAAATTTTTTTTCTGGGTTTATCTGAGTGCAGGGCAGCTTGGCATGCATCAAACAGCAAGCCATGTATTCTGAGCGACGGGAGGTGATTTTGTAAGCGGCAGTTGATACAGAGACTGGTATTACCTGGAAAAAAAGAAAAAAATCTATTTTTTCCTCCGAATTCGCGTATAGGCTCCCTCCCCTTTTTTGGAGTTGAAAATTTGGAGAAAAAAAAGGGGGGCTTTACGCGAGTAAATACGGTATATGTGTGTGTGTGTGTATACATATAAAGCTGCATACGCCCGCACTTGGGCCCGGGAATGAAGATCCCCAGAGTGCGGTGGCAGACTGTGGTCAGGTCTGGAAGGGTGTTGGCGTGACGGGCGGGCGGCGGGGCCAGGTGGAGCGCGAGTGGCGCCGCAAGGAGAAGCAGGCGGTGCAGAAGCGGCGCCGGCAGGAGGAGGAGATGAAGGCCTCGCGCGAGGCGCAGATACGGGACCGGCGCCACATGCAGGCGCTGGAGAACGCGGCGCTCCGCAAGGAGCACGAGTCCGTGCTGAAGGTGCAGCGCGAGGAGCTGGGCCGCTTCCGCGCGGAGGAGGAGGCCAGGCGCAAGGTGGGTCCTCGCGGCCGTGCTAGGCTCGCAGCAGAGCGCGTGAGTACGTTTGCCAACACGTAATGCTCATATTTACCAGTGCAAGGCTCACAGCAGCCTCACCTCGTCTCCAGCAGCGCGTGTGAGTACGTTCATGAGCACCGAGTCGTTACTCCAAGTGGTTCGAAGCCAGGGGCGCAACAAGGGGGGGGAGAGGGTATTTTGCCCCCTTCCCCCCTCTGAAACCTTGAAGTGGGGGCAAACAGGGGCAAAAAAAGTGCTGTGTAATTAATTTTTAGATGATAATACTGCTTTAATAGCACCATTTTCCACCTTGAAATACAAATTTTCTGGGAGGACCCCTGGACCCCCCCCTTCCTCCCGCTTCAATAGGGGGGTAACGATGATTCTTTATAAAAAGGTATATTGCCTCCCCTTTGGAAATGTAGTTGTTGCGCCCCTGTTCGTAGCCGTGTATATAATATTGAATGTGCCGTCGCCTGCCTGTGTATGACCGCGCAACTTAAAATCCTTTAAAATGAATGGTTTGATAGCCAAATATTCCTCCATAAATTCAGCTAAAATTACTGGTTGGGTTAGTCTCACTCTTTGGCATAGTACTTCATATTTTCTCTAACGTAATAGTTTGTGTGGGATGACGGCTGATTGCCACAAATGAGTCTGTCCAAAAAAAAAAAAAAACGCATCTGTTCATGGATGGACCAGCGATTGCGAACTCCACTCATTGAGGGCCAGTTATTAATTTTACATATTTACAACAATTTTTTTTTATGTCTTATATACTGTCTGATAAATAAAATTTGCAGAAAGTAGAAAAATAACAAAAATAAGTCTAAAAATTTTTTTTTACAAAAAACTTAAAAATAGATAATTGAGTCATTTTTACTAAAAATTATATATATTTGGGAGACTAGCATGACTTCTAAACACTGGCAGGTGACATCTTTGATAGGTATTAGGCATGTATGCAGATATAGATGGTCAATGCACAGCAGCAGGTTTGTTTGTTGAAAGTTACTAAGTTACAGAACGAACCCACGGGCGAGAGGTGGGCAGTTCCTGGGATATATCTGCGGGACTATAGTTTTGTTTCGGTTATAGAAGACTTACGAATCACATCTGTTTAAGACAATGGTCGAAAGTGTACTGAAAATATTCTAAAATGGAACAAGCTCCAAACTTTTACGAATGCAATTTTAGTTTTGTAAATAAAATAAAAAAAATTGTCACTTCTTGAAACAAAACCATTCAAAACAAAAATTAGTGGCCTGAAATTATACACATTAAATCATAGATAAAAAACACATAGTGTTGGAATAACGTACATTTTGTCAAGGAAAATGATATTACTCCATGGCTAGGGACACCTGTATTTCGCGAATACATGTATTTCGTGTTCAAGGTGTCTCGCACAAAAACACTGTAGCTTTTTCTTAAGAGTAACGGCGAATCGTGTGCGTGCAGCAGCACGGTATCCACACATTCCCGTTGGCCCCGCCGTCAAGTGCGGGAAAAAAAACCTCTCGCAGACCACCGGCCAATAACTAC
Source organism: Bacillus rossius redtenbacheri (assembly GCF_032445375.1). Taxonomy (NCBI): domain Eukaryota; kingdom Metazoa; phylum Arthropoda; class Insecta; order Phasmatodea; family Bacillidae; genus Bacillus; species Bacillus rossius. Next base: position 3,568,877 of record NC_086342.1, on the reverse strand, counting down.
AAGAAAAAAAAAAACTACTGTGTTTTGCGATGTACCTAGACACGAAATGTATTCGCGAAATACAGGTGTCCTTATCCATGGCGTAATTAACAGTTAATTTAAATTTCACATACGTAGCTGTTAAAACTTTACACCAAGTGTAGCATGAGACACTTGTACATCTCCTGTGTCGAGCGAACTGGCGAGCTGCGGGGACGCCACGCAGGGCACGGAGCGGTACCGCGCGGACATCCTGAGGCAGATCAGGGAGAAGGAGCGCGGCCGGATCGAGCAGCGGCGGGAGGTGTTCGCGCTGGGGGAGGCCATCAAGGCGGAGGAGCGGGAGCACAAACAACGCACCCAGCAGGTCGTCAGGAGGAAGGTGGACGAGCTCAGGCGAGTACCCTCCGACTGCACACTCGAGGGGAGCAGCGTCCTGCATTCGGGGTTTTCGACATGATCTACATAAATACTAAGAATGCAAATGTTTGTTCATTCAAAAATCTTACTTCTCCGGAAGTTCTTCACCGATTGCTTTTGAAATTTTGGCACAACATTGCTTTCAAATATGCGCATGTTTTTATATACCTATGTCACACAGGTGACAGGTGAAAAGATAAATAAAAATATTGAAAGGTGTGTGTGTGTGTGTATATACACGCGAGCATGTCTTGTGTTTTGTAAAGATAAAGATAGAAAGATGTAGACAGATATATATATATAGACATGTAGAGATGTAGGTAGGGAAATAGATTGAGATATAGATATAAAAAAAAAACATAAGAGGTATATATACCTATATATAGAGATGTTTGTATTGTGTACAGTTGAAAGAGGCATAGCAGTGATTTCTGGGCATTAGCTAGTTTGAAATAAATTCCTAGTGTAACAATATTGAAATGTTTCTAGAAAGTTTTTTCTACTAAACAAGTCTATTTGATGGTTCTTATGAACTCGAAAAGGTATTTTTATATTTCAGACCTACCATGTACAAAAAGCATGAAATCATGTGGTACGTATACAGTTTTGGATTAACCATTTATATGTACCTATTCTTATACTTAATCTCTTATTTTAAGCATTCATAAATTTTCTTACCAATCATAAATAAATAAAAATCAGGTTTTACCTAAACCACAAAAAAATCAGTTTTTCAGGCCTTTGGGAAAATCTAATTTTTATCGATTTATGAATGGTATGCTAAAATAACATGTTTGAAGTATAAGGCTACACATAAATGGTTCATCCTAAACTGTATACCACATGACTTCGGGTTTTCAGTACATGTGAGGGCTGACAGAAAAATGTGCTTTTAGTTCATAAAGAGTACCTACCCTCTTTTATCACACAATCGTCGCACCCATATTTTAGGCCGTCAAAATTGGGATGAAAAAAAGTTCTCGCGTAAACGTCGCATGATGTTTTTGGTCCCGCTATTAGATGCCGAGCGCTTTGTGTAGGTATCTTTTCTGTATAAAACGATGTATTTTAAAGTAGAAATTGTCTGTGTTGCCTCGGTGTACCTTTTATAAACATGTAGCCAGCGCTAGTTGGCATCATTCGTGTTTGGTTATGTTGCTTCACGTATAGAGCGCGTGCACGTAGTCAAATATCAATATCTTGCCGATTGCATGCAGCACACGCTCTGTCAGGTACCGAGTTAACTACATTTGACGGCCAGCATTCTTTCGTGGCAAGCGTGTACTACGACAGTTATGCATTAGTTCACGTCACAGATTTTTTTTATATTCAAAGTTGAAGAAAGGTTTTGTTGCATGAATTATTTGGCGTGCTCTTTTAAACGTCACTTTTTAAATAAACGTACTTTCCATGAATGGATTTTGTTTTCATCAATAACCTTACCTAACAAAAAAATTATTTTCCGCATAATCGACGCACCCCTAATTTTCAAACTTGATTTTAGAATAAAATGTGCGACGATTATGCGAGAAAACATGGTATTAAATAATCACTTTGTTAGTAGAAAGAGCCTTTTAAACAATCAATTTAGTTAAATTATGAATTTATTTAAAATCATGTGCAAAAAAAATAATTAAAAGCAAAATAGTTACTTTTAGGCCTGTTCAGTAATTATATTATTGGAAAAATTAGTTATTTATTTTGTCTCAAATATTATTCTTCAATAGGCCAACACTTTAGTATATTTATTAATGTCAAAGTATCATTAAATGATTTTATTGTTGCGGATGTCAATTGCCTTTTCTCATACACGAGTGTTCTACATTATAAAAATTGTTGCTGCTCTGACATTTATTAACATTCTTATTTTTTGAGTAAGTAAACAACAGTCTGGCATTATGTTAACAGGTTAAATAATCTTTGTAATAATAGAAAACATTTAGGTAGTAAGTATATGATTTTCGAAATCTTGTTAGAATTGCAATATATTTCCTAAATCAATAACATTATTTTGTAACTTACAAATGTCGTTAAAGCCTAGGAATGATATGTCCAAGGACTATTCACAAATAATATTTGATATATTTGGTAAATAAAAATAACAGGCCACCCCCAATTTCACGAAGATGGCAATCTTAAAAGTGCAATCTGTGGAACTGTGATCTTTTGTAATACTGTACTGGACTGCTAGTATCTATTTTGAAACCCCAATACATTGTAATATTGTAATAAATTTGACCAAAAGCAATGCAGACAAATTGCAATAAAATTTTTAGAAATGTATTTAACTAGTGTGATTTATAAAAGTTACCAAATTTGGATTTTTGTATTTATTTCTTAAAATTTATATTCTAGCCTATGCATTTTTTTTTAAAATTGGTACGAAATGTCATTTTCTACCCACACTGCAATGTGATAGTAAATATTTTACAATCCTGTTAATGGTGTGATTTCTGTTCTTGTATTAACTACACTTGATAAACTTTCACAATTTGTTTCAGGATGCATAAAGTTCCTGAAAAATACGTGAAGGAAATTGAGAAGCGGCTGCATCTGGTACCATGAACACCAATATGTATCTTTCTTGAGTTGGCAAGATTCACTTATGTAAGCAATGATTTTTGACTTGATAAACGTTTAGGAGTTCACATTGGGACTACCTGCACTTGGCAAGGAAACAACAAATAAATGAGACACATTTGCTTATAAGTATATTTATTGCACGAGGCAATAAAACATTACATTTATTTGCGCACAAAGCTGCCTCTTTACCTATTCCAAAGGTGCAATTGCCTCTAGTCATTACAAATAATTTCAATGCAATTGCTTTCCCCCCCTTTACATAGATCATAAAAAGTAGATTGTGGGAACTTGGGTTCAATCTATAACTTTTAGTTTTCATTTCTCAAAAAGTAATCCAACAATAGCAACATACAACATGAGTGAGTTGTTCTGAGTGTTTACACTTCTGCCATCCTTTATTCAGATCAGAAATCATAAATTTTCTAATGAACAGTACTGGATAATCAAAATAGTATTAATATAAGGTTGTGATGTCAAAACAACTGTACTCATGACTTTATATAATTAAAATAAAAATTTCACAGAAAAAGTCAGACAAATGCCTTAAAATTGTCTGCATAAATCATCAAAAGAAAACACAAGTTAAATCAGAAGACTGACCTGCATTGTGCCGTGCATGAAAGTTGCATATATATCTGGAAATAATTAGCCATTCCTGGTCATCTCACAGTACATTGCCTTTTAAAACCTTTCGATACCAAATTGTTATTCCAATGGACTTACAATTTACAGCCTTTTGGCTTTGCCTAGCATCCACCTTACATTAAAGAAACATTCAGAGTCCAAACAAAATTAAAAAATAATTGAGAACATGAAACAAAAACCACAGATTGACACCAAGTCATACTAAATACCATAACCACCCAGAGAGATATCAGGACCCGACATGAAAGAAGTACCCCAGTATCATGCACCGGCGAGACAGTGAGATACGGAGGGACCGTCGCGCTAGTTGATGGGCTCCACGGCGACCAGGTCGCGGAGGAAGGGCGGGGGCGGGGCGTCGGCGTGGCACGAGAGTGGCGGGGGGAGGCGGGGGGGCGGCCCCCAGGCCTCGTCCTCGTCTCCCGCATCCAGGCCCAGGCGCAGCGCCGACGCGGAGCTGCCGAACACAAACTGGTCGTGGCTCACCGGCAGCTCCGCCGACATCTGCAGCCTGGAACATTCCCCCCGGGACCACCCCGTGTCTCACACACACACGCACACGAGAGTTCATGGTTTTATTTTAGAGCCGATTTCATTTTTCAAAACAGGAATTTTGGGGTCAGTATCGTTTTTATATCTTGCAAACTCTGTTTATTGACAAAGATAACACCATTTTTAAGAAAGATGACACTTACTTGTTCAATGATGCTACTTCAACAAAACAAGTCATTTCGACTGATACATGATGCATAATAATCTGTAATAACCATGTCTACTACTGGGAACAATACAAATACATCAACAAGTATACGCATGTTCGATAAATGTACCATGTCGTAATGTGAAAATGAGTTACTTATAACTAGTGGTGCACGCATGCACACACACCTCCACAAATGCAATTTTGTTCCCCAATGAATTTAATACATATGTACATTTTGGTATTGAATCTGTGCTTAATAATTTTTCATTCACTGAATTTAATATATTAAAAATTTATGTTTTTGTAATATAAAATGAATTTTGATTAAATATGCTGATTAATTTCATGACTTTTTTTTTTTTGTTGAATTTCAGTGCTTTAGTATGTATTGCATATTTGTTATATATGGTGTTTTGACATGCTTTTCATTGCTATTTCATCTTTATCGCAATTCACCATACAATCTTGTTTCTACTTGTACAGAAAACGCATTAATCTGTGAATAATAGTCTAAAATTTTTATTTAATGACACAGTAGTGTCCCACTAATCCGGGCCTGGATTTTTTTTTTGGTTCTGTTTATCCTACATCAGTTCATAGGTTAAAAACTAAGGCATGCATATATATTAGTAATAAAACTAAAATTGATCTGTAGAAAAAGTTGTATTCATAAGATAGAAAAACAGATCGATTTTTATAGTTTCACCCATGTCAAACCAGTATAATGATTTTAAGCTAATCTCGACAGTGTGGCCCTAGTGGTGAGGTCACAGTGGTGAGGTCACAGTGGTGAGGTCACAGTGATGTGGCCCTAGTGGTGAGGTCACAGTGACGCGGCCCCAGCGGACTCACCAGTCGCTCTCGCCCACGATGATGTGCACCTTGCTGGTGGGGAAGCCGTTGAAGGTGGTGCTGGCGACGAGCGTGTAGGCGCCCATGCTCTCGAACATGAGCCAGTCGCCCACGTCCAGCGCCGGCAGCAGCACGTCCTCCAGCACCAGGTCCATGGAGTCGCACGTGGGGCCCCACACGGACGAGGGCGTCATCTTCCCGCTGCAGCCCTGCGCACGCCGACACTCGCCGCCGTCTCCACTCAGCTCATCATGCTTACTGTTCCATCACACACACGTCGTACATGTTGTTTCGTAGTGGTATTTCTATGATACTACTTTATAAATATGTTACTATTCGCAATGTTTCAGCGCTATTGCCGAAATACCTCGCGTGAGTGAGCCTCGTGCTACTATCTGGCGATCCTAACAAGAACAAGCAACATTGGCTGCTTTAATTTTTTCCTTCCGCCACGTCTGCTAAAAGTTACACAATAGATTCTAATTTTATTTTTAATATATTTCTGTGTGCCTCAAAGGGTTAAGCCGTAGACCACACGGAAAGCTACGCTATGTTCGCTGCGCCAGGTGGCATGAAAGGATAGCCTAGTTTGCGACGTTGGAGAGACGCATGCCGCGGGATTCGAGTGATGCCTCCGGAGATAATATTGTGCTGGATCTCACAGTACGCAAATAGAAATGGGTTAGGAATTTAATCATTTGATAAAGCAGCTGCTTGCGAGGAGACGGAAACCAGGTCAAACATCCTATGTGTTTTTTTTTTTATTGGTTCAGAGTTTCTTCCAGATACACGTCTACTGTCGGCACGCGAATAAAAGCAGTTTCAAGCAGACACAAACGTGTCTTGAATGGCCCTCCAAGTAAATGGCTTCTCTGGCGTATGTCACAAGGAAGAAACTGCTGGCACAGGCATACCTCATCGCAGTCTAATGAGCAGAGACCGGAAAAATTCGCAGATTCATTTCGTGATGGGCTGAAATTCAAACACGTGTACAATTCTGCTGGAGCTCTCTGGGCCAATGAGAGACTATCGACCAAAGAAACATCGAATCACAAGCTACCCGGTGGAGACGACTCGCAATTTAGTAACCAATGAACACGCGTGTTTACTTGAGATGTGCAGGGGATAACGGAGGCTATCCCGGAGGTCATTCAATCCGCGAATTTTGTACGGTCCCTACCAGCGAGTGCTAGAACACCTGGTGGTTCAGAGTTTCTTCCAGATACACGTCTACTGTCGGCACACGAATATAAAGGCAATTTCAAGCGGACACAAGCGCGTCTGGAATGGCCCTCCAAGTAAATGTCACAAGGAAGAAACTGCTGGCACAGGCGCACCTCGTCGCAGTCTAGTGAGCGCACGGCACGGCACGGCAGGGCAGACCCACCTTGAGGGGGACGGCGGTCGGGTGGAAGTGGTCGTACAGCACCACGTTGAAGGCGCCGTACACGCCCTCGTTGATGTAGTACATGAAGTGCGAGACGGCGGCGTCCTTGTCGCCCGCGCCGCGCACCTCGCGCTTGGAGTGCACGCAGGTGGCCAGCGTGAAGGCCGAGGCCACGAAGTAGCGGCCCGGCTCGGCGATCACCTGCACGTCGCCGTCCCCGAACCAGTCGTCGAGCGCCCCGTTCACCACGCCCGCGATCTGCCGACCACAGGCACCCGGTACTCTTCGGTGTTCTCTACGGGGAGTCTCTATCCCTTCCCCTCATCAAGGCTACGAGTTCACATCCGTACTACAAAATTTTATTTATTAATGTTTTTTAATACGTCCACTGACAGTTAAAAGAACTACCATCCAAAGATGGAGTTATCAGGGAAGAAAAATTTTTTATGAACCAATAAAAGCAAAAAAAAATTAATTAATGAAGCATTCAATAGTTTTATCAATATTAAGGACCTTCCTTACCTGGGCACACACTTGTGTGCAGAACTTCAGGGGAAAAATGAGATTTTTGAAAACTACAAGTTATCAGAATGGGGGTCTGTTGACAAAAAAGGCATTTTAAGAATTGATTGAAGGCCGATAAGCAGTTTTTAAACTGTATTTTAAGAAGAGTTAAAATACCTAATTATAGGCATAAACCGACCGGCAAGGATTCTTGAAAGCACTCGAAGGACATCACGGTCGCAGCTCACCTCGTGCAGCGAGGAGCCCTTGACGCCGGGGAAGCCCCCGCCCAGGTCCAGCAGGCGGAAGCGGTAGCCCACGGTGGCCGCGTAGTTGAAGAGCTGGCGCGCGGCGAGGATGGCGCGCCGGAACACGGGCGGGTCCCCGCAGCCCGACCCCACGTGGAAGCTCACGCCCACCACGTCCAGGCCGAGGAAGCGTGCCGCGCGGATCAGGCGGGGGCCCTCCGTCTGTGCGTCGCAGCCGAACTTCATGCCCAGGTTGCACTGCGCCACCTCCGCGTCGCAGCGTATGCGCAGCACCAACCTGCGCCGTCCAACCCGCAAGTCACGCGTCTGACGAGACCCCGAGCACTTCCGCGTGGTTTGTGGTGGAAACAGGAGGTATAAATTCACAGATAGTTCTCTCACTTATAATTATTTATACATTACAGATTAACAAAATTTTACAGTTTAAGAATCTATATTTTCAATCTTCAAAGGACAAAATTTAATGAAATGCTTGGGAACTGGGAAAAATGCATGTCTTGATAGATACGTTCTTTAAATGATCTATATGCAAAGGTGTATTATGAGTAGGGACAGGAACTTTTCGGTGAATAAAATTATTGAAAAGCGGTGAGCAAAAGTACCAAAAGCGGTGAGGAAAAATGCCAAAAGCGGTGAGGGAAAAAAGCGGCGAAATGTATCTAAGCATACCTTTTTTAAGAAAAAGTTAAATGAACTCAATTAAGATTGATCAAAATGTTTAAAACCAACATTTAGAAGTGAAAAACCCTTCAAACTTAAAAGCTTTAAAGACAAGGAGATTAGCTACTCTTCCAGAAAGTCAAAACTTTTGGGGTTTTGAGGGAAGGTTTGTCAATAAAATATATTCCTAACTCAGGTGGTATGCTAGGCCAAAAAAGTTAGGTTTGTTTAGTTTTAGGTTTGGTTGGTTTAGGTAAGTCTTATTTTATATTTGGTCAGTTTAGCATAGGTTAGTTTTAAAATGCCCATTTCCAACTCGCTTAAGTTGGGTTTGGTTTTGAGAACTTCTAAATTTAAGCCGCTCCATTATTACTGATATTGATGTAGGCATAAATACAAACCTTCAACGTATTTATTCATTCAGTTTAAAATAGTGGGGTCCTGAAATTTATGAAGTGGGATATTCGCTTTGAGGAACACCTCAAAACTGCTTTATCTGTCGAATAGAGACCATCAGAAGAAAATTCTTTGGCCCTATCTAGTGCGTTTGTCATACTTCGGCATCGCGAAGCAGCGAGAAAACTGTCAACACGATATTCGTTCAGTTACCGCAACGAATAGCCACCGAACAATAAGGGAAGCCTACAACTCACGTAGTTTCGGTTCCCTGAAAGAATTTCCGAAAATTTCCGAAGTTTTGCATTTCGGTATTAACGCCACTTCAGCCGCTAAATCAGAAGTTCAAGCATGATGTGACAGACCTAACCTAACCCTTCGATTTTTTTTTTAAATTTCAATTTTTGAGAGAAAGCCTAAGTTGCACGAACGTGGTAGGGAACCGAAACAACGTGAGTTGTAAGCTACCGGAACAATAATAAATGCACGCATGTGCAGTAACCTTACACAGCCGAAGAAAAAAAATTACATACATCCATAAATTTGTTTGTTGCAGTTTAAAATTGCCTGACGTATTTTATGGTTAAGTAAATTATGCATAAAAAACACACTTGTAATTTTCGTTGCTATCAAAACGCGGTATCGTTTTTATCTACCGAACACGATTGATCGTATGATTGAACAACAATCGATTGTTCGTAAACGTTCGTGTTCTTTCTCGCATTCTCGTACTGCTACGTTGGTAACACGTAAATTGAGTAACGCGTTTTGTTTTGATAATGGCACGAGAAACAAATGTTGAAGCTTGTAATATTAAAATGCAAAATATAAACGGTCCTGAATTACCGTCATCTGTGGTCGTTAACCTCGCCGTGATATTATTGGCACAGAATGTGGTTTTTGTGGTTATGGCTGGAGAAAATAAATTATTTACCTTGTTTTGCCTAGTAATGTCGGCACGGTGAAATGTATTTTTATGTAGTGTTTTATTGTTTTCTTTTTTATTGGTGCGCTGGTGTTATGAACAGAAGATGAATTATATCTAAATTATATGTGTGTGGCAATTTAAGCTTAAAATAACGAAATTTTGACCAAATTCGCGACCAAACAGTGGAAAATCGCAAAATTCGTATTTTCGTAAAAAAAAGGGCCAAATTCGCGAAATAACGACGGTGATTCGCGATCACGAAAAGTACCTGTCCCTAATTATGAGTTAATACAAATTCTTTGGACTACGCCATTGCAACTTTGTACTATTTGTCATGGAAAGAATTTCAAAAACTAAAATTGTATTTTATGAAAGAGATCAGATGTCAGTTCCCGAAATGTTGCAACTGTGTTCGTCAATGTTGTTGTGTTTTCCATAATATCAGTTTATCTTCATCGTTACATTCATATATTTGGTCTGTTGTCCAGGTTTTGCTGTCTGCCTACATTTACTGTTATTGTTGAAACTGTCTCACCATGTTCATTTATTATTATTTTTTCATAGAATTCCTTCAACCAAATTCTTGTGCTGTCTGATATTTGAATGTGTTCATCTGTGCTGTCGTTGTGTTGCCCATAATACCTGTTTGGGTACATAGTTGGGTTTATCTATACAGTAGAATACCGGTACAACGTACCTCATTATAAAGTATATTTCACTTTAACGTATTTTTTTTAAGTCCCCGCCAAAAATCGTATCTTCACCATGCAAAATGGTTTCAGTTTAAAGTATCATATTTTCACTATAACGTATAAATTCTACTCGTAGCGTGGCATTACTACACCAAAATTTACTTAAACTGGTAAATAAATTTCCAGCTAAATGATTAATGTTGTAGAACAAACATACACAAATACCACCACAACGTATTATCTAACCTCTAAACCCTGAAAACAAAGTTACAAACAGTTGCGCGCACTACCATAGATTATACCATACGTAGTATGCGACGTGAGCAACACAACACCATTCGATACATCGAAACATGGAATTTTGAGAGTAGTATTAATTATTTAGACAATAGTGTTATGCTACGCTAATATACTGTTTGACGTCTGTGCCGGGATATTTTATTGTTATTGTTGAGTTTATTTTCAGGTTACGTTATTTAGACACCGCATTGTATTTGTGCTGCAAAATGAGATAAATGGAGATAAAAAGAAACGAAAGCAATTCACGCTTAAGGAAAAAGTGGAAATACTCAGAGAACTAGACAAAGGAAAAAAGCAAGTCGCAGTTGCGAAGACATAATATGAGATAGAACATTTAGTTCAACAGAGCATCATTCAAGCTCAAAAACAAACTGAAATAACACATTTTTTAAAAGTAACTAAACTTAAATTATACATACACACCAATGTTTAAACTGAAGTCAGATGTTGGCTAAAAAATAATGTATCTTACAATATCGCTATTTTTGTATTTTTTAATTTTTTTTTTCTCTTTGTAAAGATGATATGTATGTATGTTTCAGTACTAAGTACTTTCAGTACTAAGTACAAAAACTTGAGGTCCCTGTAAGTACTTAGTACTGAGATTCCACTGTAATCTCTAATATTTGACACAGAGTAAAAGCTTGTTCGTTTAACCAAAGTAAACTCGAAAACTATTGGACCTATTTCAAGGATTCTTTCACAGTTATAAATAAAGCTCCACTATTCCAGACGGACACACAGACAAGCTTCGAGTATGAACATGGCATCCACGTACTTGGCCGACGGGTGGAGGGCCTTGACCTTGGTCAGCTCCATCTCGTTGTCGAAGGTCATGAGGTCGACGCCCGTCGACGCGGCGTGGCGGAGGTGCGACGCCGGCTTCGCGGGGTTGGCGAAGATGATGTTGCTGGGCTCCACGCCCATGCCGAGGATCTTGTTGATCTCACCCTGCGCACAATCACACACCACATGCACATCTGCACAGCCGTCTGCATTCCACGTCTGGACACGGAATACATATACTCACAAAACATTTGCAGATTTAACAATTTAGATGCACAGGCCACAATAATCTATACAATTTTTGTGGCTATCAGTCTGTTAATTTCTTATAGACACAGGAAAAAATCGCGGGTTCAATGACCTCCAGGATGGACTGCACAGTTCTCCGTACACTCGGGCAGATGTCACCCGCTCATTGGCTGCTGTCTTGAGACGTCCCTAACGTAGTGGCCCGTGATTCGATACAGATTTGGTTGAGTGTTTCTCATTGGTCTAGAGTCCTCCAGATGAGTCGTGAGCCAATATCAGAGGCAGCAGTAAGGAATAACTATTTTAATTTTAGCATATCGCAAAATGAATTCGCCAAATATGCCTGCCCCTACTTATAGATCATGCAAACATTTACCAACAGATTCAGATTAAACTTGGCATAATACCAAAAGGTGTCTCATGTTGTAATATTAAGAATACCTTTCATTCCGATGATTTACATCTTTCCTTCAGGGGTCATTCCTTTGTTTCTGCAAGCATCATTCTACAACCATTTCACAACCCCCCCCCCCTCTCCCCTCTCCCAAAAAAATGTTGCAGACACAGAAACAGGAAAATTATGCCTACTGTTCAAAATCAAGTAATCTCCACATGAGCCAGTTATTGCAAAAAAAAAATTTACTTTAGGGACAGAATTTTTCCCATGCCTGCTGAATGAAGTGTATACTAATATGTTACACATTTCATCATTAATTTTGTAATTCTGTTTTGTTTTCAGGCCAATGTACCAAAAACTTCATGTCATTCATTTACAATGAAATCTGATGTCCTAAAGCCTAAAGCTCTAATTGTGAAAAATTTTTTCCCTTCAGATTCATTATTGCTACAGTGAATGTCTCTTATGTTATTAACCATGTAAGGTTTCACTAATAATTCTTTCAGAGAAGCAGATATCGTTAAGAAACCCTGATACTCTTTTCTTGTGCCTGATTATGGTTTAAAAAGATTTCTTAATCAAGATTAATGAATATATACTTAATAAGAACAAAAACTTTATGTAACAGAGCAAAATAGTACTGAAAATTAGGTTTATTGGTGGGAATAATAAGTTGTTTTTTTTGGGAACAGAGTTCTAGGTTCAAAGCCCAGTTTATTTATGTATTTTTGCTACACAAACTGAACTAAAAAAAAAATATTGGGACACAGCTTTTACACATGTCATGCTAAATTTTTTTTTGTTTTACTTACCTTTGAAGCACAATCAAAACCAGCTCCAAGGTCAGCCAAAAGCTTCAAGATAGTCGGGTGGTCGTTGCACTTCACAGCTGAAAACCAACACGCACATAGAATCAACACTCTCGCTCGCGAGTTCAAGGTCGCAGCTTTGCAATCAGGCACAAGGAACTGCAAGTGGCATGCAAGGCGAAATGACTCGGAACACAAACCTTGGAAGGGATTTTGCCAGGGCAAGAGCCACTCTAAAGCTAGCGAACATGGTGCAAAGCAACTCGTGACGCACAGACAAGACCCTCTCTGAACAAAGCCCGCTAACCGTAGAAAGGCTGGACGCGAGGCATCAGCGAGACGAACTCCTTGTACCGGCGGTACACTTCCCCAATGTCGAACACGTAGAACGCATTCTCTTGCACCTGCACACAGAGCACATTGCATTACCGTCCTTACGATCGTGAAACAATGTTACAAAACATCTGCGAACCTGCTCCTTTACTAATGCTATACATCATGTGGCATTCGCATTACGAATAGTCAAGACCTAGCTTATCTTGGAGTTAAATTATACACTGAAAGGTAAAAAAAAAAATCAGTCAAGTTTTGACTTTTACTCCTTTTTTCACAAAGGAATTGTAAAATGACGACTTACTCTATACTAGTAGTGTGCCCCGAACAAAATATTCTAAAATAATAATTGAGGAGGTTGCTGCAATAAGGGCCCATGCTCCAAAACAATGTTCTGGGATATCAAGGTACAAAGTTTTCTTGGCGGTCAACACACTTATGTTTAGCTCTTTGTTTCACTAAATCCAGAACAGTTCTTCGTTCACTGAAAATACGTTCACTCATTTTAAAAACAACTATTAATACACAAACACATAAAATAGTATGTAATCTATTTATCTGAAAACTTTCAATAATTAAAATGGTTCACTTCAAAAAGGGCTCATATCATCAAATAAAACTTTTCATACCCACACAACAAATTCAAATTTCTGGATAATACAGTAGAACCCCTGTCATACACTTTTCAACGGAGGGCACAAAAATGGTGTATGATGCGGGAAAGTGTATGAAAAGGGAATGACAATAATAAAAAAAATTTTCAATCTAGCATACCAGCCCAATGTCAGATTAAACTTAAATACATAATGTGTAAATAATTGCATCATATTAATGAAAGATATGAATTCATCATTATATATACATATAATAAAACTACCAGAAATGTAAAATACAGTCCATAATCAAGTAAAGCAGTCCTTTCTTGGAGAGGGAAAAGTCACCAAGCCTAAATTAGAAATAAAAAAATAAGGCTATTGTAAAAAGAGAAACAGAAATTTTTGCTGGTTTGTTTCATTTTACAAACAACTTTATGCAACAGAACAATTTTCAATAAAATTTTAACTTGAGAAACGTAAAATATAAAACAATCCGATCGTTAGAAAACAATAACAAACAAGTATATTCAGTTCAAAGATTAACGAATGCACAAAATATGAGATCCGTGCCTTGGTAAATCGCGTGCACCATTTTCATAATCATTCGCGCCACTAGTCTCGCTTGGTGCTGGCCATAGATGCTAATAGCGAAGTGCACAGTCTTCCCGATACTATCCATATCTATGGTGCGATAAAGTTATTTTCTTACGTTTGCAAAGGTAAACAATGAACGTTTTTCAAAATAAAAGCATTAAAACGTAGTTTATCAGGAGGAATATAACAAAAAAATTTGTGAATTTTAGGACTTTTCCGCTTCGTAAAAACGTATGAAACGGGAAATTAAAGATTTTATAAGTGTATGTTCCGGGAAAGTAAACCATTGTAAATATAGAACTTTCGGCGGGACCAAAATTAATCGGCGTATGACACGGGAAAATGTATGAAACGGGAACGTATCATCGAGGTTCTACTGTATTTGGTGACCAGAGAGATTAAGATATATACAATTCATTTTTGTATTCTCCCCAAAAAGGGAACATCATCTCATAGGCCCTTATTGCATCAAACTCCTCAATTGTTACTGCTGACTCATACTACTAAGACCTCATAAGTCGGCTATTCTTATTAGCAGATTGTAGACTTAATTCAGTTTTTGCCATTTGGTGACACTTTTTCCCTAGCAGCATACAATTATTCAATAACCAGGGTTTTTACAAATACTTGAACCAATTTCAAAACTTTATCAGGATCTTTGAATTAAATTTTCTTAAATTTTTCTTATATCACAGGATCATTTGTATTTATAAGAAAAATTTAACATAAAAAAAATGGAATACTAGAAGGGATTTTCCAATTTTTTTTATAGAAAGCTAAAAACATTAATAATGTCCATATGATTAGGTATAACTGTCAAACTATTTATACTTATTGTGTGAATGTAAACTTAAGTGAGGCTTTACAACTACAACAACAAAGATAAGTGTTACTGGCAAAATAAATTTTATGACTTCAAACACCATCAAGCTTATTTCTGCACTTTTTTTCTTTTTAAATAATTTTCAGAACTAGTGTAATTAATTATTTGCCATTTTAGAAGATTTTTGTAAGTGACATAAGTAGTGGCAATAAATAAAACTGTGTAGTGTAATAAAATCTTTAATTGGGCTATCCTTTATGAACCCGCAGCAAATCGTAACAATATTGTTGTCTTACGTTACGGTGCTATTTTATCGATTATTCAAAAAATAAACATTATTTGCTTTTGTGTCCTGAACGGTAACGGCACCATTTTCCTGTTATATTACTTCTCCGTTATTTTATTAGCACCGACTGTACTAGTGCTTGGCGCGCAAGATGAATCCAGCCTATCACTTGCTGACGCGGCGCAGTGATACGATGGTGTTTATTTATTTCAAAACTCAGCTAAGAGTGAACGGAGAATAGTCCAGGTCAAGGTGGTGTTATTTGAACTAGATAAAAATGAGTTTGTTTAACTGACATTTAACCTCTTACGTAATATACTGGCAGTGCTCTTTCAAGTATGTGGCCATGAAAATTGTTCATGTTTGTTAAAATGCATGTTACCAAACCATGCATACAAATATATGTATTTTTGAGCTAAATTAATCAACTTGGAAAAAAAAATTTCATACACACTTTGAAAATATTTTGAACATGTATTGGATAGTTTCACTATCCAAGTTAGTGATTTAATATAAATTAGCAGACATCTTAATTACTTAGTTATGGTTTTAAACTAATCTTTACTAATATGCATAAGTGTATTGTCTAGGTTTGAACCATAATTTATGCACGTTTTTGAAGAAAGGGGCTTTGATAAGAGCATCGTTGTCTTACATATCAAGCAAGCATCATTTCGAAATCTATATTAGTTAATAAGTTATAAGCAAAATGAAAATAGCATTGAATCTTATGAGGTTAACGCAGGTTGCATAGTGCCCCTGAAACACTGGAGTGGCCTCTTAAGCTCAGAACGCTGGGAATGCATCGGAGGTACCGGGTACCGTGCGTCCGGGCAGCAAACACACGGGCCGGCGAGGCGATACTCACCCCGGAGCCGATGATGCTGCGGATGACGCTCTCCGCGGTCCAGCCGGGCTCCACGACCTGGATTTTCTGGTCAGTGTTTGACAGCTTCATGATGCAAACAGCAGAGCGAGACGAACTATTCCAGAGAGGGTTGCACTTGCAGTAACTTTGAAATGTAGAGACTCTTGTTGGAATAAGTAAACTGGGGGAAAAATAAGAACAAATAAAAATGAAAGCTGTATTAGGCCAAAACCAACTAAGCAAGTACATGCTCAATCTAAAAAATTTTTTTTTTGGGTAGCCATTACTACATTTACTGATTTTAATTTAGACATAATTTCCAACATGTTTCACAACTTATGTGGTCCCAAATGAAAAATAAGTATAATAAACTTTCCCTTTACTTTTGAAAAAATTTCCCGGATTTTCTAAAATATTTAAATTCTTGAACAGTGATAAAAAAACCCATGTTACTGTCCAGGTGAGCAAAGAATCAATACATAAAATGTAAAGACATGTAAAGTAAGAATGTTATAGGTATATTAGCATAATGAAAACCCTGAACAGTTGTAA
This sequence comes from Bacillus rossius redtenbacheri, assembly GCF_032445375.1. NCBI lineage: Eukaryota > Metazoa > Arthropoda > Insecta > Phasmatodea > Bacillidae > Bacillus > Bacillus rossius. The sequence continues at coordinate 3,552,266 of NC_086342.1, read as the reverse complement.
ACGTTAAGGATGTAAAAATGAAGTAAAAATTTTTATTTTAAAAATCTTGCAGTAAAGTTTGTCTGAAATATCCCCAGTTCCTTCCACTCGTAGAAAGCCGAGACAGATGCTCAGGGGAGCTACAGTGTTTGCCGCTGCTGTTAAATCAGTACAAGATAGTTCTTGCTATCAGCAGCAGGCAACGACATGCTCCATTCTCCGTTAGGAGGCAGATAACCCATGCCATGAGATAGTGACCCAACTTTTCCCAAGATGAGAAGTTACAAGAAACTAAAGGCCACCACACACTGCAGCTTCCCAGATTTAATTAATAAACAGATGTTCCTTATGCATAACATAATACTCATAAAAGAAAACCTTCAAAGGTTGAAAATGGCAACTAATGACTCTTAACCTTTAATCACATTTCAGCAGGTGTGTATGGCCATCTCAAGTTAAATAAAAATAATTTTTTGTTTCTTTATAATTTATTTCTACAAATTTTGTTTTGTATTCAAGTTTGTTTTATATAGAGTATTATTTTGTTTCAAATATGCAATGTCTGGTGTGCTCTACAGGGCAGGCACTCACGAGGCAGCCTTAGTTCAGTGTCAGGCAGTTTGTTTGTGGCAGCGAGAGACTATGACGGCAGCAGGATGTCCCGGGAGCAGCGGAGGCAACTGTCAGCAAGCCAAGGAGGTTCGCCGTTCAGGGACAGCCTCCAGTTGGACTTGTACAGGCAGAAACCTGCCGCGGGGCTCTGGACCAGCCGACCGGAGATGTTGCAACCCTGCGGGCAAGGCAAAGCACGCGGCGCTCCTTCAAGGACTGCACACCGACGCTGGAGTCACACCAGCGCAACAGCAAAGCACTGGGTTAGTGTGAACACAGAGGTTCTCACCCGTCTGGCCACAAAAATAAACAATTATGCATAAAATGTTTCTTACCATTGCATACACACCAAACGTACAACACCATAAAAGGCTTTCGATGTTTTTAACTGACATATTTGAAGAACATATATAATTCAAATTTAACATTCAACTGTAATAATCATTAGGCATGGACATTCTAAAAAAATTTCATAAATAAATTTAGCAAAAAAAAAAAAATAATAATTTCAGTAACATATCTTGGATATTGCTTTATTTTTTACTTCTAATACCTAGATTTGGATTATAAGGGTGGATTCGGGGTACACTTAATGATTGAAAGCCCACATTAGGATTCAAGAAAATTGAGATTTGACATCACTACTAGAACATGCAGAAGCAATTATTTAACCTAAATATATTCACAGTTCAAGTATTAAAAATTATTTGGACACTAAATAATAATGAAAAGGAATGATGATTACAACCAATACCAATTTTCAATTTCTGTAATGACATGATTAAAACAGAATTATTATTTTTTATTTTTTTGCAATTTATAAGTAATAAATGCTGATCACCAAAATTTCTTACCCTGCGAGAAACAAAGCTATGTTTCCCTTCGACGATTGACGATCTCATTAACAAAGTTTGTCAGCAGCTAGCGAAAACCAGCCGTCAGTTCGGCCGATTTAAAAAAAACGAACCCCGACCCACGAACTAGACGCCACGTCCGCAGAAAGCCGGCTACCGCTCGAGAGTACGACAGAGTGCCTGATCCGGTGCGCTGATCCCGAAAGCTCTACTCGAGCTCTCAGACTCGGGCACTCATTCAAGGCAGAACTGAGTTAATACTGGCGCGCCGTGCAGTCGGCTCCCGCTTATAAGCAGCGGAGGCTCACGAGGCGTCGGCGGGGCAGGGAGATAGCACGGGCCAACAGGACAGGGGCAGAGTCTACGCAACCACGCAAGCCCGGCTGATTATCAGCCCGCAGTTCAATGGGACAGATGCCAAGGAAACAATGTCACTGGCCCCCACCCCCCAGGGCAGACTTGTTGCCACAAGCAGACTACTCACTACACTTCCAAGAGACACCGAAGCTAGTGCTAGACAGATTTGCCCTTGTCACTACTACAATACTTGCATGGCACGGAGTTGGCCTGCATGATGAAGACGACATGCATACAACCAAGTCCAATACACAGTCACAGATCAAAACCAAGTGTGTATGTTGCTTTATTTAAACTAAAATAAAAAATAAGAGTGTATGTAACTCAGAACACGTGATAGAAGTGAAACTACTTCGGCAATTCAAACATCAACTCGTAAGTAAATCGTAAGGGGTAAAAGAACAGAGAGAAAGAAGACAATTTTTTTAAAGAAAAATTAATTAACAAAATTATTACTGACTTCAAAATAACTGCACGGATATCACAAATTATTGATCAATCAATATTGATTAATTAACACAAAATTACTCAATGTTGAAATACACCATAAAGAAAAACTGTGCATTTTACTGTTTCTTCAAACAATTCTGCCATTTGGAACATTCCAAATCTCTTAAGGAAATATGAGATTCATAACAGGTAGCGCTATCTATGCGGAAAATGCAGGGACTGTCTCAACATTGCCCTCTACGCTGCTGGTTGAACAAGGAAGAATGAGAGTGCGCTGGTATCACATATAAATTTCACGGCACTCACAGCTGACTGTATAGTATACCTATAATTATTTTCGGAAACATTTGCCCTTATTCTTTAGTTTAACTCCCTCTGTTTTTTTTTTTTTTTGGACGGGGTATAAATCATAGCACAAAGAGAACGAAAACGAGCCCAGCAATGTATATAGAATAGTTTGACCAAGTACCTATTCTCTGTCCTTTTTACTTCAGAACATTTCACAACAATGTTTCACGAAAATGTCGCATTAAAATTCAGCCTTGAAACTTCACTGTCATTGTGCCCAAAAAAAAGTTTCACTTCAAAAAAAAAATTTAACATTTACTGAACACACAGTCTTGAAAGGTTAACTCCCCCCAACATGATAGTGTCTTGCAAAAACAACAACACACTGTGATGACGCCAGTTATTGAAATAGGCGACAAACAGTTTCTGGATGGTATCTGAGCCACTTTGCCAGGTGGGACTCAAGGATTGGCACCTGATGCTAGATGCTAGACGCCACATGGGCCGTTACTATGGACTACGTAACGTGCGACAGTTCGGTCGCGCTAACAAGCAGCACACACGAGCAACACCATAACAGGACGTGACGTATACCCACTGGTTGGCTCATCTAGATAAAACCATGGTTACCGGTCATTATGTACGTGGCACCTAGATTTGTCACCAAATACTACACATCTTTATACCAGAGTAGTAAATGCAAAATGACCAAACTGCAACTTACATGAACTTTTGAAACAGAATCAACACTTGGTGGCTAAATAATATGTGGATGAACTGTATCTTTAAACTATAAAAATAATTAACTTTTTTTATTACATTATTCAATTCTTTCCTTAATTTTTTATGGTTATAACAGCCAATTTTATTACTAGTGATATAATTATAATTTTTGCCACAAACTGTTTTGCTTCCTGAAGAACGTAGGTTTTTAAAACTTTGCAGGTTTTGTTTGCCAGCTAACAAAATATAACACAGCTACAGAACTGGTGAGCACACTGCCACAGGCAAATGTTATCTTTACAACAGTGGAGTCAATACAGTAGTGTCTCGATTAACCGAGTTAATGTGGACCGTGCTACCTCGGATAAGCAAAATCTCGACTAACACTGATATTTTTCAAACTTTTCTTTGGTGTAGATTCATTCACGTCGCTCCATGATCTGCCCAACTAGTACATAGCATATTTGAGGTTAAAATCTTTAGGCTTTCGAAAACAGTTAGATAATAGCTGGACAATTAAACACACATTTTTAGTTTAAAGGCGAGATACAAACTAGGAAAAACCAATCAAAAACTTTTTTATTTATAAAATATAATCACATGGCCCAAAAATTCGCCAATTGTACCGGGCATGCACAAAGTGTTGTTTGCAGTGGGAAACACAAGAACATTAAAAATACCCACATTAGTCCATTACTTGCAAGACATCAGTATTTATTAAAGAGTTTTAAGGGCCCTTAATCAATTTAAGATAAATCAAGGACTTTTTAAGGATATTAAGAAGGTGCATGAACCTAACAAATCAAGTTTAGCAACATCCATGATGATTTCCCAGTTCTGAAGATACCTCTTCAAACCCCTGAGCTATCCCCTATCTGCAGAAAGCCTGAATTACTGACAGCGACAAAGAAGACATGAGAGCAGATAGCGCTTGCAGACTTCACGGCTATCTCCAGACAGCTCGTCTGAACCAGCACACACTGGTTACGTGAAGGCCAGGAAAAACTGCTTTCCAAGAAGCTGACGTACCAGCAAAACATATACAAGAAATCTAGATGCTTTATGGAAAGTTTTGTTTTTCTTTTTAAGAATGAAGAACTGTAATGCATATATCTGAAAAAAATTAAAACTTATCATGAATTAAATAAAATCTCGCTGCAGGATGGTTCTGTAAAGTTCTGAGATAGAAGCAGTATTAGTTGAACAAGCACAGAAATGATGGGTAAATGAATGAACTAAGGCTTAAGGGGCCTGCCTAGTCAGGGGTGTACTTGTGTTGGTGAGGCGGGATGGTAAGTGCGACGCTCACCGATACACCTAGCACGGCGTCGCCTCTAAGCGCCAGGCTCTGAACAAGCGCATAGTCTCCTCACCGCGCATATGAAAACTACGTGATCTGAGCAGTAGGCACAATATTATATGGCGGAGAATGATGATAAAGGTGTAATACAAGCCTCTGGAGTACTTTCAAGAATCTATAGAATGTTTCCTGCCTAAAAACTTTTTTTTCCCAGAAAACAAATGTTTTCCATGTTCTAAAAATAGTTCATAAACAAAATAAGGAAACACAAATCACGCATCCTTAAATGCATTTCATAAACAGACAGCCTCAGATTATAAGTAGTTCTCAAATGGCATTTGTGTCCACAAAAATTCAATTACCATTCACGTTTTAAGTTTTGTTATTTTATGTTATGTCTGTATAGTTATGTATGACATTGTTTGTGTTGTGCCCACCACTTAAGCCCACAGCTGTTGGTGGGCATGTTACAAATTAAATTAAATAAATAAATTCAGAGACAATGAGCTGTGATGACAGAGAATAGAGCAAGGATAGATTGCGCGTACGGGGGAAACGTCCGCTAAGTTTCTCACTGGCTGAAGGACCGGGAATGATGCCTTGGTCGGCTACGAGTGATCAGACCACTCACTCAGCCACCGTAGCCCCTCGCAGACACAGGAAGCCGGAGCGATAAGGCCCTGACCAAAAACAAAAGGAATGACCCTGCGACGGGCAAACCACAGACGTCGTGGATTGTTGTGAGTTCGCAGGCCACCGGCGAGATAAGTCGCCTGGCCTTGTGCGCCACGGGGCAGCGCCGATAAGCCATCTGCGATGGTCAGTGGCACGGCGGTCTCGACGGCGCTCAGTGCGTCGCGCGATCTGCTTCACAAGTGACTCTTCCTGCCACTGTGCATTAGTTCATGTTACGTATATGCTTACGCTCCAAGACGATAGATAACGTTACACCCAAGAAACATTTTTGAAGTACCTCAATGGCAAAAGGATTCAAAAAAATTGCCCAAGTCTATCACTAAAGAAACATAATTCAAAATCCCACCCCTCCAGGAAGCGCGAGTTTTTGAGGGGTTACGCCCAATTCGGTCTCCCTCTGAATGAAGCAATGCAATACAAACCATACCCTTATTACGAAGGTATCTCAGCACTAAAGTCCTGGTGGAGAAGATTTACTCGGTGTCTCCTTCCTATTCAAGGTTGTCCATGCATAACTTTTTCCTGACTTTCCATGGTCAAAATTACAAAAATGGGTAATTTTTTAAAATTATACTAATTTTTGAAATTTTCTGAAGGAAATAAAGATAATCCAAACACTAGGTTTGTAACATAGGCACCCTTCCTCTCTACGCTAGAAAATTACTGGAAAACCAACTTTAAGGAGCTTGTCAAGTCAAGAGAGGATGGATGATAAGTGCAACACTCGCTGGTGTTTCTAGCGTTATGTCTCTTCTCATTGTGCATAGGAAATCTACAAGATTTAAGCTGCAACCATAACATTATATGGCGGAGAAAAATGAAGATAAATCTGAGTAAAGCAAATCCCACGAGTGGTTTCAAGAATCAGTTACAGGGTGTTTCATAGCCAAATATTAATCTGAAAATAAAAGTTTTAGCCATTTTTCACCCTTGTGCAAATACAGTTTAAAAACAAAATACGGAAACAGAACTGATCCGCCCTCAGCATATTCTTAAATGCTTTTTGTAAATAGACCCCACTTGGATATGTTGAGCAGTTTTCAGACCACATGGTTTCTTCTGGAGCTCTGCCCACCGCATGTGCCCGGGTAGGCGGGGGCCTTAAGATGCCAGCTGCAATGCAGAGCTACCACTACACAACTTCCTCTTCGAATGCCAAGACAGTTTATTACAAAATTGCCACAAAAGCCTTAAATCTAAAATTTAAACAACACTGCTTTAATATGTGATGCAGTGGCCAAAAATTTTAAAGTGGGTCAGAGAAAAATGTTCTCGTGCAGAATACGAGAGCTTCGTGCTTGGCAACACTTGCAAACTAATAGCTTGGGTGTTGACGTGTGATGGTTAGACTTGCTAAAAATAGGTACTCTTTCCAATTCACACCTCCTTAAAATGTCCTATTTTCACACATGATAACTCAATTTACGACATTTCAACACCTAACAGCACAACTTAAACTGCAGCATTTGCATCTTCACATTTTAGCACGTTGCAAATGGCTTGGGAGTTTACCTTTACAAATGTAACTAAAAGCTACTTGTCAGGTTAATATTATTTGTTCGCCCGCTTCACTACCTACAGCACATTCCAGAACTCACTGTACAGTAAAATGAGACCTGGTCTTTATGAGAACAACCAATTACTGGCAATTAAAAATTGAAAACAAATCATTTGCCAACAGTAGCAGCAAAGTCTCAGCAACCATAGTTTAAAGATATGGGTTGAAAAAAAAATCTTGTGAAATTTGTTGCTGAATATATTTTTGATTATTCTTTTCACATATTTAAGATATTTGGATTTAAAAATCAAACATATTTTTATTCCACCATCAATACAAAGAAATTAGTAGGTTTATTCATACTGAATCTTCCTTAGAACTAGCATTAGTATCTGTAAAGAAGTAATTACAATTATCAGAGATAGAGAGTAAAATGTAAAATTGATAGTAATTTAACTCCAAAAATGTTTGAATGAGATTATATAGCAGTTGAACCAAGGAAATTTTAACTAACAATGGTAACATACATACTTTGAATCTAAAACCGCAAAGTTTGCACTAGCAGCTATTGACCAGCCATATTTATAAATGCCACTGAAATATCAAGTTTTTCATAGAATTTAAAGAAAATATGGTCACATGACTAGTTCCCAACTACTGCCAGTAAATTCCTGGATATGCTTCTAGTACGACTAATAATTGTTACACTGTAAAAAAATTAAAATGTTAAAATCTAATAAAACAATACACTATAAAAATAAGTAAAAGAGTTTCCAATTTTTTTATTAGACAAATAGCAAACCTTTACAAGGGAAACATAAAAATACTTGTCACAAAGTTTCAGATGTTCAGTCCAATGCAATGACTACAACATGTCACAAAGTTTCAGATGTTCAGTCCAATGCAATGACTACAACATAAGCTTACGAGCCGTCTGTTATGCGCGTAGAGACGAGCTAATGTTGATTACCAAAGTCCTTCGGAAAATTGTTCCAGCACAAGTTCCAACATTCAGAACCACATCAAAACAGGAAATGTACACGATGATAGTTCTATAGATACCATTACTTCATGAATTCCAGTGATACCAGTGATATTAGTTATCATTAATGTGCTTAGTGTAAAAGGTACTACAAGAGACAAGTTTTTATAAATTCTGTTTATAATATGGAACCACAATGTCTTGTAATAATACCTACTTTCACCAAAATTATAATTTTAACATAGAAACATGATGGATTTTTTTTAGAATAAATATAAATTAAAATAGGTATGTCTAGGACACAACAGCTACCCACAACATAAAAAAAAATATCAGCAAATGATGAGTATTTGAAAAATATTACCATAGTAAAATAAAAATTAGTAAGAGATTTAAAATAAATTAATTTTTTTCATATACATAGATTTTGGTAAGAACTTCAAAATAAATATATGATGTGATTTGAGGCAAGTTTCTCTTAAAATTATGATTGACTTCCATTATTTTAGTCACATTTCAGTGCTATATGGTGTATGAACTTGTATTTCAGTGTTATACGATGCATTCCCACACTTTTCAGAATTATTCTGGTTTTATCTTAACTCACCAATTCTAGTCCCTATCAACATTAAAAAAAGGTAATAAACTATAAAAACTAAACACTATTTTATGCCCGAGATTTGGATAAAATACTCGATGCAATGGTCAGGAAATCAGAACAGTATAAACTACAGTAAAACCTCGTTTTTATCCGACCCTGGTTGATCCGGATCTCCAGTCAATCCGGATCAGATTTGTAGACATTTTATTTAATGTTCAAAAAAATATATATTTTTTAACTACGTTAGCAAGAATGTAACTGTAAGTATGCCAAATATTAAAGCTTATAGTTTGATTCAATGCACAGTTCCTGCAGAGACTGTAGATTTATGCTAATAAAATGCCTGTTGTTGAGTTTAAGAAAGCCCGCCAGCTGACAAACATCATTGTATACTTGGAACTCCAGGTGAACTATTAACGATAAAGCATTTGCATGACAGCGCTTCATTCAAACGCCATACATGTTTGAAACAGAAGTGGACAAATTCTTTGATAATGATGCGAAAAGATACTTTTATATCATAACAAACTGTAAGTCTGCTTTTTTTAAGGATTTTGTTTTGCTTGCTACTTTCAACACCCGGATTTTTGATTGTCTGGATTGCCTTTAGTCCCATCCAGTCCAGATTGACGAGGTTTAACTGTACTTCCAAAGGTGCATGGAATAGAAGTCCATTACACTACATTTCATTGGTTCCCATTGATGATGATGAAGATTTAGTTTTTCTCACATTAAAAAATATACAAACTATTATTACGAACAACTTTGTAAAAAAAACCTGGCAAAAGTAAACCTAAAAATCATTCACAAAAATGAAGTAATAGAGCAGTCAAAAACCAAAAAACTATGCACACATAATCTGATAGTATTCAATTCTCTACTCTAAGAAAATGTATCTGAAAGATGCCATCTTGGTTCCAACAATTTTTTATCAATTTTTTTTTTTTACTTATCTTTCAATATTAAAAATCTGAGCTCTTGATCAACCATAGAAAGTTAATGGAATGCCCTGTTATTAATATGGACAGACTGCTACACATAGTTTCTCCTGTAAAGTAATTGGTGTTTAGAATCAATATAATTTTTCTTTCATAACAAACTCGTACAAGTGTAATAATTATCAAAAGGCATTATTTTAAGGTCTTAAATAAAATCAACTAATTTGTAAAATTTAAAATAAAGTAAAACTTATAATTATACATAGTATAATATACAAAATAATAATGTTAATGTTAAAAAGATGGGTAGTTTCAATCTAACAGGTGCAACTGGCTCTATACTGCAATCTAAGAGAGCGAGAACTGATAAATATAATTTAAATATAGTGATGTAAAACTATCAAATATCAACCACACACACACAGTTGCGTCGGGAGGACCGGAGTTGTGTGGCTGTTCCACTCAGGCCTCCTTGCCTGAAGAGTGATGAATCACTCCCGCCCGGGCAGACAGTGACTAAGTCGTTAGTTCGTCACACCCAACTGCCTACTCCCACTGCGAGGTCAACGTACACAGCATCTCGCAAATGCCTTGCGTTATTCACCGCGTGAATCAACTGCACCAGCCAATCACAGCTGAGTTGTACACCTATTTGTGGCCTAGCACAATACATATTGTCTGCATTTTATTTTTGTATCCCTAAAATTCTTTGTGTCTAGAAAATAAAAACATCAAATTTAATGAGAAAATTTAGTTTCAAGAATTATTATCTGTCACTGTAAGCAGGGTTTAAACTGTGCATCACTCATGATTATTGATTATGTACAAGGTTAGCAGCTACGATCAAATTTCACTCAGTTGTCTACCACGGTGGCACTGGCAATAATACTACTACAGGTGGGTTGTTTAAGTTAGCAGCATTGAGAGCCTCATGTAAAATAAACTTTTATTAAATTATGTGAACTCAGTCTAGAGACTTCCAAGCTTCAATATCAGGAATCTGAAGTTGGAAACCTGCATATCTAATTAGTACACAGATTCTGATTTGTTTGTAAAGAGAAGTGAATTCTGAAAAAGTATTTTTGGAAAATTTTTCGGTAACTGACCAGAAAATGTTCCAAGTTAAACATGCACAGAAACACATAATTACGCTTCAACTTTTTATACAAAAAAAAAAAACATTTTTCTTTTTCATCGCAATGTAATAATAGCTTACTTAACATTTAAAAGTTTGGTGGAACCCATGCTATCCTCTACCAACTGATATGAATAAATTTTTTTGTTTAATCAGTACCTATAAATCAGGAAAGAAATGATGAAGAAAACGGTATGACATATATCAACCTATTTTAAATTACATAATTTAAATTGACGATAAAAAAAATGGATTATATTTCCAAAAAAAAAAAATGTGGTTATATTGTTTCAGAAAATTTTCTTCCATCTCTACGTATTGGTGACAACTCAAACGTTATATTGTAATTGTCTACTGCAAGTATGCCACTCTAAAAATATAAAATAAAGTAAATGCCATAATGGATTTATTTAGCTCCACATATAACTTTTGAATACAATATTGTGGGACTTTCAGATAGTTTCGAGAACTTCGCATGAACTTTCCAATTTTACATTTGCCTGTGCCTAGACCACCATGCTTGATTTGAGTCCAGGTTACAGTTTGATGGTATTACGGTTTAAATGATGGTGTAAAATTAATGTAAAAAATATAGTTTAAAAAACTAAAGAAACATGCTTTTAAAGATTATCAAACTAAAAAGTAAAAAATAATTTTAAAATTTAATTTATGACAATAGTATATAAGCAATACTAGTATAAATGAGAAAAAAGCTTGAGGCGCTTTGTGCCATATTTTTTGCATATTAAGCGCCCCATGCTTTTTTCTCATTTATACTAGTATTGCTTATATACTATTGTCATAAATTAAATTTTAAAATTATTTTTTACTTTTTAGTTTGATAATCTTTAAAAGCATGTTTCTTTAGTTTTTTAAACTATATTTATTTTTAACTTTTTAGTTTGATATTCTTTAAAAGCATGTTTTTTTTTAGTTTTTTAAACTATATTTATGTATAATTATCATAAGGAAATGAGTTACCAACACTACCTATTACCATCTGAGATAACTATTTGGAGTTGCAACGTCACAAAGAAATGGTAAAGTCTCTCCGAATCATTTACAGTTAATGTATGGATATAATCTTAGAATTTACCGGAAAAAAAAACATTTTTTTTGTGCATGGCCGGGAGTAGAACCCACAATCGCTGAATCCGAAAGCTGACGTCACAGAAGTCGCGCGCCTTAGACCGCTCGGCTAACGAACGGAATTAAAATTGGTGGGACATTTTACAGTGATGAGCCACTCACTCTTAGTCGAAAGAGTTACAGACGGACAGACAAACAAACATACAGGTGAAGCTAATATAAAGCATGTAATAAAGCATGTAATAATAAAGTAATTTTTTTTTGTGCTTTAATAGAATAGCTGAGACTTTTCAATTTAAGATATCACTGATACTAGCTGCAACATGATCCTGTGGTTTGCCAGAGAAGCTTAGGAATACAGGATAGTCAGGACTGTGGTCTAAAAAAAAAAAAGTTTTATTTTAGTACATTATGGCTGAGGCCAAGTCTGTTGCCACATTTTCACAATTTTAGATGGCAGATTGGCTCCATGGTAGCCTGTAATTTGAAAATAAAATGTTTTCAGTCCTATCTGTGCCTTATTAGAGCGGAAAACCAATTAGGGCTGAAACAGTCTTTGTACCACCGATACGCAAACGTAAAACTATTAATTATAGGTGTAGTTCTTAAAAAATATATCGGAATGTGCCTCCATATTATAATCAGAAATATAATAAGAAACTGAATAAATCCATTTATAGATGTTTGCCGTTTTTATTACAGGTGACACTCCTACAATAGACAGTTACTCGTTACATTTCTGATATGTTCTGACAAACTACATTTTTTTCCGTATTGGCTGAAGATCCTACCGTATAAACGCTAAGAAATGTCTACAATGACATAATCTAGCAGTATTTGTTTATAGATTTTTTTTCAAAACTGTTTATGCATAAATTCGTGGTTCGCTTGATGGGACAGGCGTGGTCCCTCTTGCCAAACACAACTGTAGCTTGGAATGGTTGTTGGGCGAGTTGAAGAACACAACTCTGCTTTAACTTCCACAGCTGGTGTTAACGAACTGATAGAATTTAAAAAAAGGAAGTCATCTAGTCCATGTTTGTCAAAAGATTGGGTAAACATTCCTCATCACACGTCCAAGTTTATCCTTTGATCCTGACGGCACGTTCATGCATAAACTGATCCTGTGGTACATGACGTTTGCTGCATCAATTTAATTCAACGAAAGATCCTGGACATAAAAAATTGAGATACACACAATGAATTGTGATTAGTTGAATATGAAAGAAAAAAATTTCCAAAAGACCTGACATAATTGGAGGTAAATATTTACTTGGGCGGTATTTCCGGAAAAAATGTTAAAAATCCGAAAATACCTTTATTTTATGCTCTTCAACTTCCATGTTTCATTAAAAGTGGCGGAGGTAAGAAATTCCAAATACTTTAGGAGATATCGAATTTTTAAATTTCATCATATTGTTGCGATTTGCCTGCGGGTTCGTAAAGGATAGCCCAATCAATAGATTTTATTTCACACACAGTTTTATTTATTACCACTACTTGTCACTTACAAATAATCTTCTAAATTGGCAGATAATTAATTACACGTAAAAAAGGTCAATTCCCCAGTCACTCGTTTCACACACCTCGCTGGACCGCACTTCCGGCGCAACTCTCGCCGCAGCACCCCTCGTGGGTCTCCGCCGCGGGACTCCGTCGCCGCACTCCGCCGCCGCCGTCACACCCTTCGCCGAGATCCCACACGACGACTCACTCGGAACTTCGCCCGGGACTCCGCCACGCCCGCGACTCTATCGCCCGGAACCTCTCGACTCCACTGAACTCACTCACTCCCTGCCCTGGAACCTTCGTCCAGGGACTTCGCCACTCTGCCGCACCCGCGGCACTATCGCCCGGAAACTCCGCTGCGGGAGAACTCCCCACTGAACTCCTCTTGAAGGTCGGCCCAACCTCCTTATATAGCCCTTGGGTTCCCGTCCAGAACAATCGGGCATGTCTCCGAGATATCGCGCGACCTTCGCCGTCGAAATGCCCAGATACGCGTCGTGAGTCCTCGAAGGACGCGGCGGCTGCTCAAAGAACGCCGATAAACTCAACAAGCATCGGGTTCCCACAAAATGCGCCGACAAACATGTCTAAGTCCTTTTATTCCGCAGTGCGGCCTCTTTTAAGTAACTCGATCTGAGGCAGGTGCGCGCTGCGACGGTCAGGATGTTGCGAGACAGTATGACACGAGATACCAGGGAGAGGATGCGGGTGGAAGGGGGGCGCAGACAGGCCGAACGAGCACGGCGATGCCAAGCACTGCAGCCAAGCGCGATCGTAACAATATGTAGTTGAGCGATATTTCCGAAAATAAATGTTAAAAATCCGAAAATACCTTTATCATATGCTCTTCAACTTCCTCTTTTCATTAAAAGCGGCAGAGATAAGAAATTCCAAATACTTTAGGAGATATCGAATTTTTTAATTTTGCAATACAAGACCTGTGGAACCATTCGAGTGGCGCCATTTTTGTTATTTTGCCGTGTGTTCGTGAATACGTGAATCGTGAATGCGTAATTAATAAAATGGTTGATTAGGTCAGGTCAGTTACATTATTAATACTTTCAAACTAAGCCAACATTAAAAATTATTTTGTGAATTAATTTTAATGTCTGTTTAGTTTTAAAATATTTATAATGTAACTGACCTGACCAAACAAACACGGACAGAGGGTGAACAGTAAACTAAAATGGTCGATTAGGTCAGGTCAGTTACATTATAAATACTTTCAAACTAAGGCGATATTAAAAATAATGTGAATTAATTTTAATTATTCTTTAGTTTTAAATTATTTATAATGTAACTGACCTTACCTAACAAACCCGTAACAAAGGATGTACAGTAACAACTCACGTAAATTTTTTTGTTACTTATTACTTGCGCAACAATATCAAAATAACAAATAAGACTTTAAAATTAGAAACGTTAAAAACTCACCTAAGTTGGAGGCGGTAATTAAACACCATTTTAAACAATAATTGAACTAAATAATCACGTATTAGTTCAATTGAATTCTGGCCTATCACGAACAATCACGTGACATCATTATCCAATAAAAAAAATTGATACTCGTACGTAAACAAGAAACAATGGTGCACGCACGCCACAGGAATGCGCTGGTTTTGTGCTGAAATTTAAAAATTCGATATCTCCTAAAGTATTTGGAATTTCTAATCTCCGCCGCTTTTAATGAAAAGAGGAATTTGAAGAGCATATAATAAAGGTATTTTCGGATTTTTAACATTTTTTTTCGCAAATACTGCTCAACTACATATGAAGAAAGTTAAAAATTCGATATCTCCTAAAGTATTTGGAATTTCTAATCTCCGCCGCTTTTAATGAAAAGAGGAAGTTGAAGAGCATAAAATAAAGGTATTTTCGGATTTTTAACATTTTTTTTCGGAAATACCGCCCAAGTAAATATTTAACTAATTGGATTGTATTGTGATACTTGAGTTTCTGTGTGGTCAGGATCTCTCCGCATACTAAATTGAAACAGTTAACGTCATTACCACACGATCAATTATACACCAACATGCCATCAAGATCAAGTGTTTAATGTGACTATGCGATACCGAAAAATTACCAAAGATTGGTGTCATTAATGGTATCCTAGACTGAACACAGCAGAAATATATTTTTGAAAGAATTTATTATAACAAATTATTAGTCTTAACTTTCTTTTATACTTTGTTAATAGTAAGTACAACATAAATCATATCAAAGTCAAATTCATGCTACAATAAAATTAACAAATTACCTGAATATGTGTAAGATTTCTTTTTATAAGTTTGAACAAGTTAACAATGGCTATTAGCACATCCATTTAACACAGATGGCAAGTTTATATTAATGACTAGTGATGATAGAAATAAGGGTTTCTTGCAATGTTTTAGTGTTTAATTTTGTGCGTGTGTGTGTTACAAAGACCAAAATTTTAAACGGAAAATATTATTTATTTTCCGCCATTTTTTATGGGTGGTTGCTAAACTCAAACTGAATTAAAGCTATTGTTTTTAATACTTAAAACAATTTTCTTTTTCCAAAATGTACACACACTTCATACTTGTATCAGAAACTGTACTCATTAACAATGGAAATGAAATTCAAACCATTTCCACCACTTTTGAGACATACATCTTGCCAAAAGAGTGTATTCTTACAGAAGAAGTTTTACATAAACTAAAAATAAAATTCCAAAAAATATATTTTTCGAACACAAGAGACATTCCTATATTAACTCTAAAATCAACAAACAGCCATTAAAATATTTTACAGTATTTTTAATGTAGCTATACTAACTCAACCAACCATCCACAATGTTTTAAAGTATTTTTAATGTAACTTAGATAGCATAAAATAATGACCATTTTCATGATTTTAAATTTTTTTCTCCCATTCAAATCATTTTAACCACACAACTCAAAATAATAATTTAAATGCAAATATCAGAAAACAAAGATTCAATAATGCAATTTTTTTTTTTACAAAAACCACAAACAGAAAATAGAAACAATAAAATTTCCTTTATAATTGCAATTTAGTCATCAAAACATACAGACCCACACAAAAAAAGAAAAAAAATGGCTATGGCCATGTCAATGTACAGAAACTCTGTTTTCAAGATAAATACAGGTATGTCGCTAGTGTTTGAAAAAAGTATATTCAAAATTTTATTTTTACTTTACACAGAAGTTCCTCTGTAAGAACATTATCACCAAAAGCTTCATTCAATGGTAAGGAAACACTGATGACAAGCATTTACCAGTGAGCCCCAGCAAATTGTAACTCGGTAGGCATAGCAAAAAAAACAGTTGTTTTTTGTTAAATTCAGACTTTTTTTGTTTAAACATTACATCTGCACCATTCTACTTCATGAAACCAAGTAGAGCAAGGGCGTAGTGCCTGCAACACTTTATTATTTAGTAGAATTGCACTAAAGCATAAACCAAACATCAAATGTAGTAGGTAAATGTATGTCCCTTGTGTTCTCACTTCAGGAAGCCATGTATCCATGTTTGGTCTTAATCTTAGGAAAGATTCAAACTGTTACAAATATCAGCAAAACAAAAATTATATATCACCAATTAAAACATTTGCTTTATTAAAAAAATTTGTTAAATTTGCTAAACATGAGTCTAGCCAATTTTACTTACAGAATGTCCCAAGCCAACAACTCAAATAGACTAACGCATCACTCTAGCATACATGTGTCAAAATGTTCACATATGTGCAAAGTATCTGAATCACTTTCAAGGTCGAGTTAGTCGACCATGTTGTGATTAAGTAGTCAATT
Source organism: Bacillus rossius redtenbacheri (assembly GCF_032445375.1). Lineage (NCBI taxonomy): Eukaryota > Metazoa > Arthropoda > Insecta > Phasmatodea > Bacillidae > Bacillus > Bacillus rossius. The sequence goes on along the minus strand of NC_086342.1, from coordinate 3,535,462 downwards.
CACTTGAACAGACTGTTGCCTCAAAAAAGGGCAATCAATATCTATGGTTACTAATACCTACAATTTTTATTCCAAACATCCCAAATTTTTTTACATGATCCACATTAATGTGATAATTATGTAACACTAACGTCAGTACAAAAGAAAATAAAATTTAACTATTAAACACATAAGCACCAAACTTAAGTCATGTTAATGATAAAACAGCTTAATAAACTTACATGCAAACGTTATTTTCATACAAAAATTCAGCTAAATATATTAAAAACTTATCAGAACGTAGTTTTATTATCTAATATTACGTAGCAGAGTAGCGTGAAACAAATGTGAGGAACATTGCACAATAGTGAAATATGAAAAACCTTTAAAAGAAACATTTACAAAATAGAAAAAATCCCCAGGCTCCTTACGATAAGTAATAATTGCTTAAAAATTACACTAAATCTATTTAGAGGAAAGGGAGATTACTATAGAAAATTAAGAAGATAGTAAACTGACTAACCATCCCAGGAAGTCCAAGGTTCCCAGTTCCACACATTTGTTAATACACTACACAAACATGAATTTAACGTACCTGTACGGAAGCTAGCCACCCTTTGGGCTGGCTTTTAATTGATGACGGAATGGTGGAAGGTTTTTAATCACTTTAACAATTAATAAAGAAGATCGTCGGAAATTCGAGCCAGATAGCACGTCTCTCGCCTTCAGAGAACTACCATGACGAATAGAGAGCACTCTGGTGACATGCGCGGAATTAAAACAGTGCGGAAAAAAAAAAGCATCAATGGTCATAGAACACATCCCACAAAGATAGTAAAAAAACAAGAAATTAGTTTATTGGAAAAATATATAGAAGTAATTATTAGAAAAAATTAAGTCCAATAATGTCTGGCAGAAAAAAGGTAATTATCCTTATTGCGTTACCAGTTGAATTTTAAAAGAAAAATTAAACCATAGAATGAATTAACTGCGTTTCTAATGCAAAGTTGTACAATTATGAAAATATATTTAATTTTAAAACTATGTATTAACTTTTAGTAACATTGTTCGCATAAGCAATTGTTCTGAGTAACATATTCAATTGTATTTTAACGCAAAATACTAAAATAAAATATTATTCTTTGTTAGTCATTTAAAAATTTACAATAAACAAAATATTTTTGATTTCTAGGAGCAAATAAAAGTATGAAGACTTGATGCCGACCGCCGGTGCTCCTACTAGTTGTACAGGCCGTTATGCCCATGCAGTTAGGAATTAGCAGGACATTGCGTACTGGCACGTAATTGAAGTTACATTTTAACTTTTTAATCGTCATAATGTTCCGCCAAAAAATTGCATTAATTGTGCTTGACCATATTTGACGTTTATAAGTATGAATTACAATCTCCTCATTAAAAACAGTCACTTTATTAATATAATCATTTAAAACTGCATCTACACTGCATTCAAAGTTTTGGGCGACTAAACAATATGGCTCAACAATTAACTGAAGATAAAAATGGCTTCACACACTTACCATTGTCGCTGGCTGGTCGACTAGTCCCTGACAATGCTGCTGTTCTGCCGGCTACTCAGGGTTCGCAAGAGGGGGGTTCAGGCCGCGTGGCCGAGGGACTTAGTCTCCAGAGATGAAATAAGAACAACTCGAATAAAGTTTGATGGTCCTTTATACTCAAGACGCTGAACACTTTACATGGGGCTGCCGCGTTTCCGCCTGTGACTATTTCTATGTGGGTCGAAACCCGGTTCCGCGCACTAATATGGTAATGAAAATACGGGACGTCCCGCCCGTGACGAGTATTACCACACTGTAAGGAATTATTAGTCTTTACGACTCGCGCGCAATGGAATGTCTGCCCGACTGTACACCACAATGACCGCGGAGAAAAGTAAAAAAAGCACAAAACATACAACTGCGAATGACCAATTTGCAAAAATAAACCGCGACTCGCAAAAACTAGCAGAAGACAACACGGGAGACAAAAGACAGGATAAAAGCATGCGACTGAATGACAAAGTGACAAACTCTACTGCAAAGCTGAAAACGCTTCCTCACGGCAAAGCCTAGAGCTACTGCAAATACCGCGCCCGCTCAATCTCACCGTCCCGGAGCGACGTCACGAACACGTCCGCCGCCTCACGTGCCCTCCCACTCCCCTATCGCGCCTGAGCGCCCGCGTCTCCCCCCTCCTGCACGAGCCCGCGGAACACGCTGATTGGTCACAGGCGGAAGCCACGGTTTTGGCGCCCGGTGAACAATTAAAACTTATACAAATACATAACCCTTCAATACAAAATTAATTATAATAAAATATAAGCAAAATATGTACAAAAAAAGTAAAACAAAAATATATTTACAATAAAATAATACGTCAAATCCTGTAAAGAAACAAAACGTCGCACATCACCGTCACTTGCGTCCATAGGCGTGCGCACGGTAGGTGCCACAGGTGCCTTGGCACCACCATTAGGGTTAACGTTATTTTGTTTTTTACAACCAGAAATAATACATACTTACAAAAAACCGTATTATTTCCAAAAAAAATATGTTTTCCAATTGTGTTGAGTTACAGATATGTGCTCATAACACTATCAGTATATCAATTATCAATCGAACCAACTATACACACGGAAACAAGCCAGTTGCAATTACTTGTGTTGTACACGCGGGCCGCGGCTACGAAACTTCTGAAATGTAAATACTTCTCATAGTTCTCCTCGAATTACATAGTATGCACGCTTGGTGTCCACTGTTCACTCCACTCGGCAGGCGCACGGAATAATAGCCGCCGTCCGCCCAGGGGCGTAGCCATGGGGGGGGGGGGGTGTTAGGGGTTCAACCTCCCCCCCCTTAGCACCAATTCTTTAATTAATTTCTTATTCATCACTCAAACAAATTTCATATTAAAATTAATAAAAATTTTTACCATAACAATATTTATTTTTAAGAACCAAAAACTGCTAAAATAGCACTATTTTACACCTTAAAATCCACATTTTCCCGGGGGAGGACCCCCGGACCCCCCGCTTTAATACCGGGGGGGGGGGGGGGGGGGGGCATGCTTCTTAACACCCCCCATACACAAATCCTGGCTACGCCACTGCGTCCACCAGGTAGCACTACTGTGTAGTGTTTACTCTTACTGTTTACTCATCAGTTTACTGTTCTAATGAGTACACGAATACAGCCTGTGTTTGTTACGTGGATCACTAATTAATTAATTATCATTTTATTTTCACTAGTTGACAGTTGTTATAGTTCGTTAATTGCTGTATATATCTGTCTGTATAATGTATAAATGGGTGATTAAAATTAAAAAGCCGGATCCCGAAAAGGATTACTCGATTACTTATATGCAGTCGCCAACAAAACATTTTTGTTGTATTCCAAAAGTTAAAACTTTTGCCCACTCTGATTTGTGTATATTTATTATTTTAATATTTTACATATTTGATGTATGTTACAAAAAATTTCCCTTGATTTGTTGATTTTAAAATTTAACATATGAGAATGTTTTTTCTAGCATTTATTTGGCGTCTTCAGAAAACATGTAAGTACGGTTTTTCAAAGCCACCAGCATTAATTCCGTGCAAACAATTTGTGCAATTTACTTTATGGCTCAACAAAGCTTAAAACTGTTAATAGTTTAGTAGTTTTCCTGGCGATTAAAACGTTCAAAGCCATAATTTGTCATAAAAAATGTTAAAATTTTTACATCTGTGTATTTAATGTTTTTGTTCGGAAACACCTTAAATAGCACCATTTTGCGCTTTCAAATCCAAATTTTTCCGGGGGAGGAACCCCGGACCCCCCACTTTAGGCTCGGGTCCGTGAATGATAAGGCTGTTATGTAATCTGGCACCACCACTACTGAAGTCCTGCACACACCTATGCTTGCGTCGCACAACACACGCAAGAGATGGCGCTGGCGAGGCATAACGGCCTGAAGGAGCCGGGGAGACACTTGGGTCGACGTCACCATGTTATGCGGACGTGGCCACCCTCTGGTTATGCTACATCGACGCCTCACCAGTGTGCGTGCGATAACACACCCGTGCGTGCAGTGCAGTGTGTCGAACGTCAAGCGTCTCCGACGTGTCAATAGCTGCCACATAATTATCAACCTTTAAGAATGTATCTTTGGCCTGAATGTAATTTTCAACTTGTTCAAAAGACATGTAATAAATAGTGATTTGATAACTATTTAATAATGTAATGTTTTTTCACCATGCAACTGCATCTAACTCTTAGCTTAATTCGCACTTTGTGCACTTTGCACGCGAAAGTGACTCCGGGCAGCACGCGCCTCCTGGGGGACACAGGAGTCGCCTTTCACCCGGCAATGTCCATGCACCACAGAACCATCATATCTCAATCACTGAACAGCAGTGATAGTGTCTTTTCGAATCAGTTTCTATCCGCTTCGTTGTTGGCCTCCCTCTACTCGGCCAAACACCGCCAGTTGCTTAACTACCGTATTTACTCGTGTATAGCGCGCCCTCGTGTATAGCGCGCACCACGATTTTTGCAACTAATTCCAAAGAAGAAAAAAAATTGAAATTTTTTTTTCCCCCATAAATAAATTTTACTAACATTTTGTGGTACCTGATTATTTAAATTGATGTGTGGTGATGCGTCAGGAAAATACATAAACTCTGCTGTCTAAACGGAAGATAATGAAGCGCTATATCGTCACAACTGGTACGTGGAAGGAAGGAAGGGAGGGAGGCGTGCCGCGCTACGTTGCTAAGCTGGCGCGGAGAACTTGATGACTCACCGGTGAGGAATGGAGGAAGCGAAGAAGTTGCTGGGGGGGGGGGGGGGGGGGGGAAGGAACTGGTGACAACATTCTCTCTTTCTCTCTCTCTCTTTTTACTAGCTTCTGAGCTGGCTTTCTGTAAAGGGGGGAGGTCTAAAAATAAACAAGAGACCATGATGTGCGAGCTTGCGCGCGCGCGTGTGTGCGTGTGTGTGCGTGTGCGTGTGCGTGCGGGTGTGTGTGTGTGTGTGTGTGTGTGTGTGTGTGTGTGTGTGTGTGTGTGTGTGAAACAGAGGCCTTGTTGCTTGTGCGCATGTGTGGGGGCTGGCCAGAAACGTCACCCGTCACCCGGCAGTTAATGACTTCCACTCCTCCCCGCCTCCCCCCCCCCAAAAATTTTTTTTCCCGTGTATAGCGCGCATCCTTATTTTTTTCCTTTACTTGAGGGGAAAAAAGGGCGCGCTATACACGAGTATATACGGTACTTGTACTTGGCTCCTCCAGGACATGTTTTTGATACACATAATTTTATTAGTTAAGAGTGTTCTTATAGGGTGCCGATCATGCAGTGTCGTCGGAGTGTATTATTATTTTTCATTGTAATTTGTATGTAATTAAGGTTAGCAGCCCGTCAGATGTCTTTCTTCGTGTTTTAGTGCTTTGAGGTCGGTATTCCAAAACAAAAAAAAATAAGGATTTAGGTGTTGACCTTGGCACCGTGTGGATGGAGCTCGGCACTGGAGTGGCGCTGGCCGTCAGCTCCTCCGTGTAGCTAACCTGTCAGTCGCGGACATTTGAACTGAAGTAGCACTGTTGAGAACGAGCAGTCGCGCAGTACTTTTACAAGTGGTAGTCATATTATGATAGTGAGGTCGGTAGTAAAAAAAATGTTTCAGAGTCTCCGCATGTGTGTTATTTGTCAGTGTGGCATTCCGGTGGCCACAACGTCGTTCATCATAACTCCAGAAGATCCTAACTTGGCCTTTAGGTGTCGAACCCTTGATTCTCGCACGAACCCTGGATCCTGAGTAGTCTCCCGACTGTACGCTGGAGCACATTCCATTGTACATTGTTCTCTTGCTGGCGCCCTGTAAAAAGTAACTTAGTTTTAGGAACTTTAAATACGTTACGGGAGGAAACGACATTGGCGTGCAAACTAGGGCCTTACTGATTAGCATATGAGTGTGTTCAGCCAGGAAACGCTGGGTACTGCAGTGTATGAGTGTGCGTGTATGTGTGTGTGGTGAAGTCGTGAAGTCTAGAATTACAACAAAAACCTAATGCAGACGTGCAGCCAAATCTTAGAATTTTCACTCTCTTCACATTCTTACTCTGATGAAGAAACCACGTTTTAGTTTGGGGTTTTCCTAATGCGATTATTAAAGATGTTTTCTTGAATTCTAATTCATTAACTATTTTATGTAACACAATTACAGATGCAATTTTCAATAAAAATTTACAATTTGTTTCTGAGCCAAGAAGGTTCTCGCAGTGTTTCAGTGGGCCGGCTGCAAGTCTAGCCAGTGACTAGTGACAACATAACCTGTCGTAAAAAAATAAATAAATAATTATACAAAGAAAGTAGCCATTGTCAGCTTTTAAACACTTCTCTCTTAATAAGGTGCTAGGACATGGAAATCGTGTTTCCTTTCTGGTACCTACAATAACTATGAGCATACCAGGATGTTTTGGATTGGAAATTAGGTTTTAAAAAAATCAAAATGACGGTAGGATAAAAAAAATTGGAGTTACTGTATTGGCTTTAATTAAAAAACTGTAAAAAAAGAATCACAGGCAGCATTAACAATCTTAGTCGACACAACACACCGACTCTGTGATGTTTTCAGTCGTCATCGTCCATGAGCTCGTCGTCCGTGGCGACGCTGCACAGGGCGTCGTCGTTCCACTCGCCCCGGCACTTGGGGCACTTGGGGCACTTGCGCCACGGCTGCCGCGCCAAGTACTTGCTGACGCAGTGCCGGTGGAACTTGGACAGGCAGTGCACGCACGTCTGGCCCTGCGGGGCACGACAAGGGTGGCGGCTGAGTCTCCACGCGTGGGGTCTCCACAGACAAGAGGTTCCGTGTTATCCGACTGACCTCAAGGCCCCCGTCTATCCGGGCACACACACAGTGTGCAGAGCTTCAGGAAAAACAACGCGATTTGAAAACTACTCCCGCTACCAGACTGGTAACTGTTTACGAATAGCTTTTAAGAATTCACTGAGAGCCGACAGGTAGTTTTGTTTCCGGATTAAATTTTTAAACTGTATTTTTAGAAGAGTTGAAATGGCTAAAAGACACATTTGCAGAGAAATTTTTATGCATAAAACAACCGTAACAGATTCTTGAAAGCACTTAGGGGGACTTGCATTACAACTTTATTTTACTTTCTCCGCCATATAATGTAATGGTCGCTGATCAAATTTCATAGTTGCCCTATGCACAACGAGAAGACTGCGCGCCCGATCAGAGGTGACACCGCGCTAGAAGCACCAAAGAGCGTCGCACTTATTATCCCGCCTCACTGACACAGACACACTCCTGACTAGATGAGCCCCTTAAGGAACATTACCAGCATAGATCGATGAAAAACATTTGCTTGAGGACATAGAAAATGAACAAATATTGATGAAAAAACGATACCACCGGGCCAATTGAAAACCAAGAACATTTTTTTTATTATATCAGTGTTATCTGAGAATTTACTTGCACGAGATTGCCATCGGTCCACATGTTCGGGGTTGACTCATTTTGGAATGAATACGACATGGTAATTATTAAAATAATTCTTCCTGGTCCGTAGCGAAATTACTTTTTGGTATTCTTAAAAAGTGTCTTAACAGGTTTTCACTGTATTTGTAGGAAAATATCACACCGGAAGACAAAATTTTTGCACAGATGCGCCGTTGTGACATCTTTCTGGTTGGACCGACTTCTTTCAGTACACCGCACATATTTGTGCGAAGGAAAATTTTTTTTTTCTTTCCGAGCATGCGTTTGCTGCTGGTGAAAACGGCAAGCCTCGCCGGCCGGGGTCAGCATCGCGCCCAGGCGTCTCACCTGCAGGATGAGACTGGTGCACAGGGTGCAGTCGGCGTCGTCTCCGAGCGCCTGCCGGATGTACGGCTCCATCTCGGCCTGGCAGCGCGGGCTCAGGCACACCGTGCTGCTCTGCAACCGCACAGACCGCACTTCCTACCAGCGGCGGATCCAGGATTTTGGTTTGGGAGGGGCTTGACCCAGCTGAGGCTAGGCTTTATCAAGGCAAACACCTAAACAATAGTGGACCCAGATGCTTTTGGAAGGGGCTTGAGCCCCTCAGCCCTCCCCCCCCCCCCCCCCTGGATCCGCTACTGCTTCCTACTACCAATCGTGAAAAAGGGGAGGACGGGTTAAAAATATTATTTCAGATGTACAAGGTGTGTTCAGAGAGTAACGGGGGAAAATTTGTAATTTTTTAGCTTTGTATTGGGCCGTTGCGTGCAATTTTTTTTTTCGTAGTTGTGCTGGTAAACATGTCTGCAAAGTATCGGATTATCGCTTCAAATTCCTTAAAAAAAAAGAAGTTAACTGTTTGAAACCAGATGATATTCCTAAAACCCTATAAATATTATAAATGCAAAAGGGTGTTCGTCTGTTTGTTCTTCTTTCAACGGAGCAATGGATCTAGATTACTTTTTTACGCACGCACACGCCCACACACACACACACACACACAGATACATATATATATAGTATAGGGGTCAGAGAGTGACATAGACTACATATAATTATGAAATTCCATCCTTAAGGGATGAAAAAGGAGTAAATTCAGTTTTATAATAATAAATTCTAGGAGGTAGGTCATAGACACACAGACAGTGTCTGTGTAATTTCTTTATTTCCACCACACAGGTCTTATCATTTTAATTATCTGAATAAATAGTAAATCATACCCAGCTAAATAGGTACTCCTCTAAAATTTAATTAATTAATAAATGTAGTAAATATATATATATAATTGTTTTTTAAAATCCTATTATGTGGGAAATCTCTGATTGTACTGTAAATCCCCTTTCTGTGGTCACAGTAGTGTTGCCAATACATCAAATAACAGGAAAGTAGTCCGACAACCCTGGCACCCTGGCTATGCTCAGAGTACAGGGCTCGGAGGCGGAAGGAGCACAGAGTACAGGGCTCGGAGGCGGAAGGAGCACAGAGCACAGGGCTCGGAGGCGGAAGGAGCACAGAGCACAGGGCTCGGAGGTGGAAGGAGCTCAGAGCACAGGGCTCGGAGGCGGAAGGAGCTCAGAGCACAGGGCTCGGAGGCGGAAGGAGCTCAGAGCACAGGGCTCGGAGGTGGAAGGAGCACAGAGTACAGGGCTCGGAGGCGGAAGGAGCTCAGAGCACAGGGCTCGGAGGTGGAAGGAGCTCAGAGCACAGGGCTCGGAGGTGGAAGGAGCTCAGAGCACAGGGCTCGGAGGCGGAAGGAGCTCAGAGCACAGGGCTCGGAGGCGGAAGGAGCTCAGAGCACAGGGCTCGGAGGTGGAAGGAGCACAGAGCACAGGGCTCGGAGGTGGAAGGAGCTCAGAGCACAGGGCTCGGAGGCGGAAGGAGCACAGAGCACAGGGCTCGGAGGTGGAAGGAGCACAGAGTACAGGGCTCGGAGGCGGAAGGAGCTCAGAGCACAGGGCTCGGAGGTGGAAGGAGCACAGAGCACAGGGCTCGGAGGTGGAAGGAGCTCAGAGCACAGGGCTCGGAGGCGGAAGGAGCACAGAGCACAGGGCTCGGAGGTGGAAGGAGCACAGAGTACAGGGCTCGGAGGCGGAAGGAGCTCAGAGCACAGGGCTCGGAGGTGGAAGGAGCACAGAGCACAGGGCTCGGAGGTGGAAGGAGCTCAGAGCACAGGGCTCGGAGGTGGAAGGAGCACAGAGCACAGGGCTCGGAGGTGGAAGGAGCTCAGAGCACAGGGCTCGGAGGTGGAAGGAGCACAGAGCACAGGGCTCGGAGGTGGAAGGAGCTCAGAGCACAGGGCTCGGAGGTGGAAGGAGCACAGAGCACAGGGCTCGGAGGTGGAAGGAGCTCAGAGCACAGGGCTCGGAGGCGGAAGGAGCACAGAGCACAGGGCTCGGAGGTGGAAGGAGCACAGAGCACAGGGCTCGGAGGCGGAAGGAGCTCAGAGCACAGGGCTCGGAGGTGGAAGGAGCTCAGAGCACAGGGCTCGGAGGCGGAAGGAGCACAGAGCACAGGGCTCGGAGGTGGAAGGAGCTCAGAGCACAGGGCTCGGAGGTGGAAGGAGCACAGAGCACAGGGCTCGGAGGTGGAAGGAGCTCAGAGCACAGGGCTCGGAGGCGGAAGGAGCACAGAGCACAGGGCTCGGAGGTGGAAGGAGCACAGAGCACAGGGCTCGGAGGTGGAAGGAGCACAGAGCACAGGGCTCGGAGGTGGAAGGAGCTCAGAGCACAGGGCTCGGAGGTGGAAGGAGCACAGAGCACAGGGCTCGGAGGTGGAAGGAGCTCAGAGCACAGGGCTCGGAGGTGGAAGGAGCACAGAGCACAGGGCTCGGAGGTGGAAGGAGCTCAGAGCACAGGGCTCGGAGGCGGAAGGAGCACAGAGCACAGGGCTCGGAGGTGGAAGGAGCACAGAGTACAGGGCTCGGAGGCGGAAGGAGCTCAGAGCACAGGGCTCGGAGGTGGAAGGAGCTCAGAGCACAGGGCTCGGAGGCGGAAGGAGCACAGAGCACAGGGCTCGGAGGTGGAAGGAGCACAGAGTACAGGGCTCGGAGGCGGAAGGAGCTCAGAGCACAGGGCTCGGAGGTGGAAGGAGCACAGAGCACAGGGCTCGGAGGTGGAAGGAGCTCAGAGCACAGGGCTCGGAGGCGGAAGGAGCTCAGAGCACAGGGCTCGGAGGCGGAAGGAGCTCAGAGCACAGGGCTCGGAGGTGGAAGGAGCACAGAGCACAGGGCTCGGAGGCGGAAGGAGCTCAGAGCACAGGGCTCGGAGGCGGAAGGAGCTCAGAGCACAGGGCTCGGAGGCGGAAGGAGCACAGAGTACAGGGCTCGGAGGCGGAAGGAGCTCAGAGCACAGGGCTCGGAGGCGGAAGGAGCTCAGAGCACAGGGCTCGGAGGTGGAAGGAGCTCAGAGCACAGGGCTCGGAGGCGGAAGGAGCTCAGCACAGGGCTCGGAGGCGGAAGGAGCTCAGCACAGGGCTCGGAGGCGGAAGGAGCTCAGAGCACAGGGCTCGGAGGTGGAAGGAGCTCAGAGCACAGGGCTCGGAGGTGGAAGGAGCTCAGAGCACAGGGCGCGGAGGTGGAAGGAGCTCAGAGCACAGGGCTCGGAGGCGGAAGGAGCTCAGCACAGGGCTCGGAGGCGGAAGGAGCTCAGAGCACAGGGCTCGGAGGCGGAAGGAGCTCAGCACAGGGCTCGGAGGCGGAAGGAGCTCAGAGCACAGGGCTCGGAGGTGGAAGGAGCTCAGAGCACAGGGCTCGGAGGTGGAAGGAGCTCAGAGCACAGGGCTCGGAGGCGGAAGGAGCTCAGAGCACAGGGCTCGGAGGTGGAAGGAGCTCAGAGCACAGGGCTCGGAGGTGGAAGGAGCTCAGAGCACAGGGCTCGGAGGTGGAAGGAGCTCAGAGCACAGGGCTCGGAGGCGGAAGGAGCTCAGAGCACAGGGCTCGGAGGTGGAAGGAGCTCAGCACAGGGCTCGGAGGTGGAAGGAGCTCAGAGCACAGGGCTCGGAGGTGGAAGGAGCTCAGAGCACAGGGCTCGGAGGCGGAAGGAGCTCAGCACAGGGCTCGGAGGCGGAAGGAGCTCAGAGCGCAGGGCTCGGAGGCGGAAGGAGCTCAGCGCGCAGGGCTCGGAGGTGGAAGGAGCTCAGAGCGCAGGGCTCGGAGGTGGAAGGAGCTCAGAGCGCAGGGCTCGGAGGTGGAAGGAGCTCAGAGCGCAGGGCTCGGAGGTGGAAGGAGCACAGAGCGCAGGGCTCGGAGGTGGAAGGAGCTCAGAGCGCAGGGCTCGGAGGCGGAAGGAGCTCAGAGCGCAGGGCTCGGAGGCGGAAGGAGCTCAGAGCACAGGGCTCGGAGGCGGAAGGAGCTCAGAGCACAGGGCTCGGAGGCGGAAGGAGCTCAGAGCACAGGGCTCGGAGGCGGAAGGAGCTCAGAGCACAGGGCTCGGAGGCGGAAGGAGCACAGAGCACAGGGCTCGGAGGCGGAAGGAGCTCAGAGCACAGGGCTCGGAGGCGGAAGGAGCTCAGAGCACAGGGCTCGGAGGCGGAAGGAGCACAGAGCACAGGGCTCGGAGGCGGAAGGAGCTCAGAGCACAGGGCTCGGAGGCGGAAGGAGCACAGAGCACAGGGCTCGGAGGCGGAAGGAGCTCAGAGCACAGGGCTCGGAGGCGGAAGGAGCTCAGAGCACAGGGCTCGGAGGCGGAAGGAGCTCAGAGCACAGGGCTCGGAGGCGGAAGGAGCTCAGAGCACAGGGCTCGGAGGCGGAAGGAGCTCAGAGCACAGGGCTCGGAGGCGGAAGGAGCACAGAGCACAGGGCTCGGAGGCGGAAGGAGCTCAGAGCACAGGGCTCGGAGGCGGAAGGAGCTCAGAGCACAGGACTCGGAGGCGGAAGGAGCTCAGAGCACAGGGCTCGGAGGCGGAAGGAGCTCAGAGCACAGGGCTCGGAGGCGGAAGGAGCTCAGAGCACAGGGCTCGGAGGCGGAAGGAGCTCAGAGCACAGGGCTCGGAGGCGGAAGGAGCTCAGAGCACAGGGTTCGGAGGCGGAAGGAGCTCAGAGCACAGGGCTCGGAGGCGGAAGGAGCTCAGAGCACAGGGCTCGGAGGCGGAAGGAGCTCAGCACACAGGGCTCGGAGGCGGAAGGAGCTCAGCACACAGGGCTCGGAGGCGGAAGGAGCTCAGAGCACAGGGCTCGGAGGCGGAAGGAGCTCAGAGCACAGGGCTCGGAGGCGGAAGGAGCTCAGAGCACAGGGCTCGGAGGCGGAAGGAGCTCAGAGCACAGGGCTCGGAGGTGGAAGGAGCTCAGAGCACAGGGCTCGGAGGCGGAAGGAGCTCAGAGCACAGGGCTCGGAGGCGGAAGGAGCTCAGAGCACAGGGCTCGGAGGCGGAAGGAGCTCAGAGCACAGGGCTCGGAGGCGGAAGGAGCTCAGAGCACAGGGCTCGGAGGCGGAAGGAGCTCAGAGCACAGGGCTCGGAGGCGGAAGGAGCTCAGAGCACAGGGCTCGGAGGCGGAAGGAGCTCAGAGCACAGGGCTCGGAGGCGGAAGGAGCTCAGCACAGGGCTCGGAGGCGGAAGGAGCTCAGAGCACAGGGCTCGGAGGCGGAAGGAGCTCAGAGCACAGGGCTCGGAGGCGGAAGGAGCTCAGAGCACAGGGCTCGGAGGTGGAAGGAGCTCAGAGCACAGGGCTCGGAGGTGGAAGGAGCACAGAGCACAGGGCTCGGAGGTGGAAGGAGCTCAGAGCACAGGGCTCGGAGGTGGAAGGAGCTCAGAGCACAGGGTTCGGAGGCGGAAGGAGCTCAGAGCACAGGGCTCGGAGGCGGAAGGAGCTCAGAGCACAGGGCTCGGAGGCGGAAGGAGCTCAGAGCACAGGGCTCGGAGGCGGAAGGAGTACAGAGCACAGGGCTCGGAGGTGGAAGGAGCTCAGAGCACAGGGCTCGGAGGCGGAAGGAGCTCAGAGCACAGGGCTCGGAGGCGGAAGGAGCTCAGAGCACAGGGCTCGGAGGCGGAAGGAGCTCAGAGCACAGGGTTCGGAGGCGGAAGGAGCTCAGAGCACAGGGCTCGGAGGCGGAAGGAGCTCAGAGCACAGGGCTCGGAGGTGGAAGGAGCTCAGAGCACAGGGCTCGGAGGTGGAAGGAGCTCAGAGCACAGGGCTCGGAGGTGGAAGGAGCTCAGAGCACAGGGCTCGGAGGCGGAAGGAGCACAGAGCACAGGGCTCGGAGGCGGAAGGAGCTCAGAGCGCAGGGCTCGGAGGCGGAAGGAGCACAGAGCGCAGGGCTCGGAGGCGGAAGGAGCACAGAGCGCAGGGCTCGGAGGCGGTAGGAGCTCAGAGCGCAGGGCTCGGAGGCGGAAGGAGCTCAGAGCGCAGGGCTCGGAGGCGGAAGGAGCTCAGAGCGCAGGGCTCGGAGGCGGAAGGAGCTCAGAGCGCAGGGCTCGGAGGCGGAAGGAGCTCAGAGCGCAGGGCTCGGAGGCGGAAGGAGCTCAGAGCGCAGGGCTCGGAGGCGGAAGGAGCTCAGAGCGCAGGGCTCGGAGGTGGAAGGAGCTCAGAGCACAGGGCTCGGAGGTGGAAGGAGCTCAGAGCACAGGGCTCGGAGGTGGAAGGAGCTCAGAGCACAGGGCTCGGAGGTGGAAGGAGCTCAGAGCACAGGGCTCGGAGGTGGAAGGAGCTCAGAGCGCAGGGCTCGGAGGCGGAAGGAGCTCAGAGCACAGGGCTCGGAGGCGGAAGGAGCACAGAGCGCAGGGCTCGGAGGCGGAAGGAGCTCAGAGCACAGGGCTCGGAGGCGGAAGGAGCTCAGAGCACAGGGCTCGGAGGTGGAAGGAGCTCAGAGCACAGGGCTCGGAGGCGGAAGGAGCTCAGAGCACAGGGCTCGGAGGCGGAAGGAGCTCAGAGCACAGGGCTCGGAGGCGGAAGGAGCACAGAGCGCAGGGCTCGGAGGCGGAAGGAGCTCAGAGCACAGGGCTCGGAGGCGGAAGGAGCTCAGAGCACAGGGCTCGGAGGCGGAAGGAGCTCAGAGCACAGGGCTCGGAGGCGGAAGGAGCTCAGAGCACAGGGCTCGGAGGTGGAAGGAGCTCAGAGCACAGGGCTCGGAGGCGGAAGGAGCTCAGAGCACAGGGCTCGGAGGCGGAAGGAGCTCAGAGCACAGGGCTCGGAGGTGGAAGGAGCTCAGAGCGCAGGGCTCGGAGGCGGAAGGAGCACAGAGCGCAGGGCTCGGAGGCGGAAGGAGCTCAGTACAGGGCTCGGAGGTGGAAGAAGCACAGAGTGCAGGGCTCGGAGGAGGAAGGAGCTCCGAGGCGCACCTTCTCCAGGAACCACTTCCTCTCGACCATCCTCTCCAGCAGCTTGTCTGCGTCGGTGCGCGTGATGCGGGCCGTGGGCAGCGTGTTGCTCAGGTTGAGGCAGGCCACCGTCGAGATGTAGCCGTCGGGCGACGCCACGATCGCGTCCAGCACCGCCTTCAGGAACTCCTTCTCCACCTGCGAGGCAGCCTTGGCGTGGCGCGGCACCTTGCTGCGCGCACGCGTCCGTTCCGTTCACCCTCCGCGCCGGGGCATCAGCACGCACATTGCCACAGCACGGCCCCACCTCAGTCTGCAGTAAGCATTTACCCTCTCTTTCTAACGCACAATTTCTTCTAAAAATGTATCTGAAACCAGGGTGTCCACAAGGAAAAAAATATTTTGTACCAACTTAGACGTGAAAAAAGTACTAGATTAGAAAAAAAGTACTAAATTTTAATTTATTATGGTTTTTAACAATTTAGGAAGTTATTATGACATCGCAATGCTCGAACTTAAATATCACACCACACACACATACATTCCATATTTTTTAAAAATAATTACGCTTAGTAATAAAACATATTGGAGTTACAATAATATTATTATATTAAAGAAAAATGTACTAGATCTGTACTAAATCACTAAAAAAGTTATAAAAGTACTAGATCTAGTACGAAAGTTCTAACTGTGGAGACCCTGTCTGAAACATTCCATTTAGGAAAGTAGAATTTGGAATGAAAATTTTTGTGTTGTATTTCATCAAGAGCATCATCTGATAATATTTTCTTTTTATTTCTAAGGAGTTGTAATTGAAATCTTGGTTTCAACATTATCAATTAATATTAAATATTTTTATGCTTTTTGATCATCGCCTATAATTTTATAGAATGCCTCTTTTTTTTTTATTAATTGTAACTAATGGCTACAAATAGTTCTTCCTGTGAAATAATAATTGTTAAGCACTGAATTATTTTTCTGTCATAATGACTATAACTGTTATAATACTGCCAAACAGATAGTGAAAAATAAATAAATAAAAAACTTACAAACGATGGTATACAAAATAAAATTTTTAATTCTCAAAAAGCTGGATACTATCAATCTGGCAACAGTGGTTCCCACTACAATCTAAGCATGAGACAGACTACAGTTGCTCTGTGTCACAGAGAAACCCTGAAGAACAGACAAAGAAAGATGAATACACAAACATTCCAAAATGCCAAAATAGGCTGATGTTAAAATATAGGCTGATTTTGGCTTCTTTTCTGTGTTTGTGTGTGTATTCATTTTTCTTTGTCCGTTATTTGCGTTTCCTCCATTACACACAGAGCAAACTAGCAAAGGCATGGGCCACAAACAATGAGTTAAATAAAATTTTTCCCATTGCAGAAATCATTCAAAGAACAGTACAATGGTATTTAAAACATTTGTAATAAACCGCTCTTAAGACAAAGTTTCAGATGCCATGTTGAATTTCTTTTAATTTTCTCATCATTACTATTAGTTAAGGGCTATTTCTCTAAATTTAACACCATATAACTCTCTTGCATTTGTTGTTCCATCACAAATAATTTACAGGATATTCACTAACAAGATAAAGCTATGAAGTTCGGATCACGGATTTTATTCAAAGTTTGTACACTTTTAGTACTCCATTAGGAAAATATAATGTGCAAGCAGTAAGGCCTACTACTAGGGCACTTTCGAGAAAATCGCAAGAAAAGTTTTACATGTCAAATATGTACCAGTGCTTTGTAACCATGAGTGAGAGATGGCAGTGGTCAAATGGTTAGCATTCAAGCTCTGAAATTGCTGGATCTCTGAATCCAGTCCTATTCATGGTTTGTTTTTTTGATTCATATATATATTTCCAACACTGGTAATATTCTTTCATATATATATATATATATATATATATATGTGTGTGTGTGTGTGTGTATATATATATATATGTATACAAATATATATATATGTATACAAATATATATATGTATACAAATATATATATATATGTATACAAATATATATATATGTATACAAATATATATATATATATATATATATATTTATTACAATTCAACGGTAATATAAAGAAAAAATACATGTACAGTATTTGCATGAACTTTTATTGAATTTCAAATTTTTTTTGTCTGTTAACTAATTTTTATTATTACATCAAATATTATATTTATAGATATTGGCATACATTTTCAGCCAAAAAATTTATGTGTTTTACTTGTTGATAAGCGGTGATGAGACGAAAATTGAGTATTGACGGAATGAATGTGCGGGGTGAACGGGAAAACTCAGAGCCTGACTCCGCCCGGAACACCTTGTAGGAAGGCTAGTGATCAGACCGATCGACCACCGCTGACACTTTCTCTGGCCAGGCTGTGCAATAGAAATGTGTTGTTATAAGCAAGTTATGCAAATGTCAGTGTAGGCAAAGTTAATATCTGCAATAGTAGTTTTAGCTGTGTTTATCTTTGTAACAGTGATGTGTGTGATACATCGCCATCTACTTCAGACACTTCCAAAGGGCGATACATCGCATCAGCACGACAGAGAGTCCACAAGGGAAGGGGTTACCTCGGGATGGAGGCTTGCACCGTGTTGACGAGGACGTAGTAGGGGCCACCCGTCACCTCGGACGTCACCTTCTTCACCTTCTGGTTGACGGGCGACGTGTGGTCGTTGATGAGCTTTATGGCGCTCGCCATCTCCTTCAGGGACCGGCACTCCTCCCCTGCAAAGACACGGCAGGTGCGCCACCACGTGGCAGGATGAACCACGGCTGGATGTCTCGTCGACATCGATGCCGCAAGAGACGACAGGATGATGAGACAAGAACTGAGCAGTGATGGAACAAAGGGGTGGAGAACGAACCAGGTCTGGACGTCTCGTTAACATCGATGCCACAAGAGACGAAGGGATGACGAGACAATGGAGCAGTGATACAACAAAGGAGTGGAGAACGAACCAGGTCTGGACATCTCGTCAACATCGATGCCACAAGAGACGACGGAATGACGAGACAACGGAGCAGTGATGGAACAAAGGGGTGGAGAACGAACCAGGTCTGGACATCTCATCGACATCAATGCCACAAGAGAAGACGGGATGACGAGACAACGGAGCAGTGATGGAACAAAAAGGGGTGGGGGAAATACAACAGCTCCTGGAGATGCCAGTGAAAAACCCAGCCGGGAATCTAACCTGGATGGTCTTGGAAGAGCCTACTTGCAACAATTAACAATATGAAGTTACACAGTTTAACATCGCTTCCACTGAAAGACAGCACTCAGAATAAATCAAAACGCGCTCAGAGGAGCTGTGAAAGCCATATTCTAAAGCAGAGTTGGCCAACCTAACAGTACTGCAAGTCAAGTACAAAATTTGAAAATACTTGACGGATTAAGTTTCTATATTTTTTTTTGTGTAATATGTAATCTTCGGCCAGGGTGACTACAAACTCCTAGTGAACAATTTTTTTTCAGTACCCTTTAGTAAAATTTCCTTATAATTATTTTATATTACAGGATCACTTTATACACATCAGAAAAATTAAGCATGATAAGAAACAGGTTTTTTGTCCACTGGAATACGCAGATTATTTGTTTATAGAGAGCACAAACCTTTTCAAAGAGAACTTCCCGCATAATTTAAGTTGGACAGTCTCCATACATCTAATGTGAGGTTATAAACGAAAGTGAGGTCAAAAAAAAACAAAACGCAAGTTATCAAAAGGCTGCTGTAAAACTATAAGTTTCGTGACTTCAAGGTTCGTTACTGTTTATTTAGTTGACCTTGTGACTTTTGTGAACTGTGGACACCCCGTTCACCAAGGTCGGACATTAGCGGACTGCCTGTCGTAAATATCCTATGCGAAACCTCACAATACAGTAAAAGGAAAAGCAAGCAACTCGATTAGGAGCGGATAACAGGAGTGTGCCGAATTGAAGGTTGCCTAAAACGCAACGTCCTTAGAATCCCTACAACGTTAAAACGAACTGCGAAGACAGGTCGGACAGAGAGCGCCGTGGGGCGCCTCACCTTGTACGTGCTCGTGTATCTTGGAGAACATGAGCAGGGCGTCTGTCTCCGCGAGCATGTTGTGGCTCATAATGCCCTGCAGGAACATGCGGTGCACGTCGCCGTACTCCATCCTGCAACCAACCCCCCACTCCAGTCACTCACCACCAAACAAGTCCCTCATTACACGGTCGTCAGCTCTATGCCAGCGACCAAAGGCTCAACCCTTAATTGATACTCTATACCAGTGGTTCCCAAACTTTTTCAGCTGGCGACCCACCTTTCCTCATAGGAATACCTCCACTGTCTATCGGTCCGTGGTGGAGTAAAAAAACCTTACTTGTATTGTATCCCTTCCTTATGTATATATAATTTACCATCAAATATTGCAAATAAATAAATAAATATATACACACATACATATACCCACACACACATATATATGCTTTTTTTAAGATACAGATTGATTATTGATAAACAATTTGTGTTCTGATTTGAAAATGGTTGACAAAATATTAGCACTTTGTAGCAAAACAGATATTTATTTAACAATAGATATGTGTTTGCACACAATTCGATTTGTTTCGATTTTTCTTATCTTTTCTGATGGCTTATTCAATGGTTTCTGATAGTTTTAGGATTGAGGTGCGACCCACATGTAACCCTTCGGCGACCCACCGGTTGGGAACCACTGCTCTATACGATTTCTTTATTAATCACAATATCCTCGTTCAGATTTGCACTCGTGCCTTGCTCGGGACTCCAACCCGGAATACCTCGCATACGACTACACTTTGGACGTCGATGACGGAGGAAGCAATGACCTCCTTCTAACAGATTGTTCACACAAACATGCAATAAATATTTTCCTGACTTTACATGACCAAATTTTTTAATTTCCTGACTAATTAGATTTTAATAATATACCTATTTTGCAGCTATCTGAAATTAATAAATATAACACAATCCAACCTCCAAGGCCAGCGAGTTGTAACATGAAAACATACTTCTCGACTTGCCTCAACTACATAATTACCGCGTACTGTGTGTTTTGCTTTTTTTTTTTTTAAAAGAACAAGTTTGGGGGACAAGGTAGCATGCCTTATTTGCTTTCAAGGACAATTTTTTCGTTACAGGCCATATCTAATGTACCTAATTGCTAAGGTAAGTACTTCCTTGACATGAACATGTTTTTTTTTTCTTTTACTGTATTATTTAGCAAACTTCCTGATAAGCCTACATCTGCATACAAGGAGCAAGCTTCTAACTCATTACTTATTATCTTCACCACTCCATCAACTTCATCATCTTTTTGCTATCACCTCATTTCTCTTTCAAAAATAGACAAAGTTACCTGTTAAACAATGAACACAAGGATCATGCTCAAGAAACACTAGCACCACATAGTTACACTTACAAATACTAAAATAATTGTTAAATAAGTTTAGTTATGTTTTTCTAAGGGAATATCTACACTTTTAAGTTTTCATATTCATGTAATAATATCAACTACTTTTCCTAGATACACTAAGATGATCTATTTAATAGAAAAAAACTTAACGATAGGTAAACATCTCTATTCTGATGTACACTTTCTTCGCGTTAACTGACTGGTAACATTTCAAAAAGTTGTTGTACGTTAAAGTTACTAAAATTTTGTGACGTGGAAAAACAAAAATAATAAAACATCAGTCTACTAAACAAATTGAAGACCTAGGTTCTAAAATGATTGTTCGTTCAAAGTTGATGAATGAGAAAAACTGTTGGCATTTAAGACACCGCAGTTCTTCACTCCCACCCACGTCTGCATAGCGGAAATTTTTGGTCGCACGAGCTGACACCGTCCAGCGACGGACGGTGTCGCGGAAACAGGTCGAAGATCAATTGAGGTCACGCACCCGAGGCCGCACGTCGGCGGGACAATCAACTCGAGGAAGACGCACTGCAATTAGCATGCCAATCCGGGGCACGCAGAAACCAGTGCGTTCCTTCTGACGTGCCAACTTCTGAAACCAATCCCTGACGGGGGGAGGGGGGGGAGATGGGGAGGGAAGTGAGTGAGCCGTTTCAGGACTTGCTGGTCATGTGTAAAAATCTAACCTTGGCAACCAGCAATTTCAAGTGTTTTCCCGTCATTCGTGTTAAAACAAACTTCAAAACTCACGTTTTTTCTTTCCGAGTTACTGCTTTGAAACCTGAACGTTGGATGATTTCTTTTGAAGAGAAACTTGTATAAAAAGCACAAAATCACTCACAAAGGTCTGTGTTGGACTTGAGCTAAGACGAGGGCCTGTTCTTCCCTGATCTCCCCCCCCCCCCTCCCTTTACAGCTACACCCCGTACCGTGAACTGCAGTGTAATATTTCATGCAGGCTCCATTCAAGTCGCTGTGGTTGTTTTTACTTCACAATCTGTCGCACCATGTCTCACGCAAGCTTCTGCAGTAACTTTATGCCTGTTGCGAGCGACAAGTTACTCGTGTTTCACAGGTCAAGTGTGTACAACTTGAAATCTGAAGAATGGTTTAGTAACACATACGAGAAAAACAAACACACACATACATGTGTGTGTGTGTACGTATAAAATTTATCTCTTTCGCATTCTTCTGAAAGAAAGAAATAAAGTTCAGCACAACCCCCCCCCCCCCCCCCCAAACCTAACATCTGGCCCAGTTCAAATAACTTTGCATACACCATTTTACAGTGTGTATGACTACGCATTAAAACACAGTCTAAATTTTTTTATTATCAACAGCCTGCATATGGCAGACTGGAGCATGGTATTTTCGCCTCAAATTACTATAGCTGGGAAACTTCCATGATTTTGAGTTAATTCCCTGACAAATTTCGACTTCCCAGAATGTGGAAACCCTGTTAAGAATATCGCATCTGTCCGTGAGTTCATTTTTGTTTTTGTTTGTGTGTGCAAGGTTGCACAAAAACATTTGGGCAAGTTCATGGCATGAAAAAAAAATATATATAAAAAAAACAAATAAAGAAATACTTGTTTGGGAAAGACACTCCTGCAGCAGTAACTACCCTGTCACGGCAGTCGAACCACTTGCGCTTGGCCGGAGACAATTTACGACCTCGGGGGGAAACACCCAAACCTGCAAAACAAGGTTCTCTGCCAGTTCCACCCAGACCTGTTCCACTCGGGACAGGAATACTGAATAATTATTATACAGGAACCACCCTTCCATGGAAACTTACAACTTTCAGAAAAAAAATCATCTGCAGTTATTGAATGATGCAACACTTATCACATTAGCAATCATTTCCTTTTCCCAAAGGGTTTGAATGTTTATTCATGTCCTTGTCCATTGTTTGTTAATGTTCTTTGTGTTTTGTGGTTTTTATTTTATTTTTTTTCTGTTGTTTACATTGCTGCAGTCTTTTAAACAAGTGTTGGCGTACATATGACAAAATGTAAATAAAGAAAATAAACTACTTATTTTATTCTTTAATAATATCCACTATAACTGCAGTTTACAGTAATGGCAAGTTTTTGAAATTCAAGAAGGGTGAAATGTTAGGAAATAATTTTTTTTTTGTCTTATGATTTGAAGCCTAAGACAATCAAAATAATTATATTTGAAGGTTGGCTCTCCACTTGCATGTAACTCCAGACCCAGGAAAGGTAACTGTCACAGTGAAAACAATGTGTTAAACTGTCACAGTTAAACAAAAAATAATGTTAGTATCTATTGTCGAACCCTTTAAAACATACCTGGCTGCATCACTATTAGTTTCCAGCCACAGCACTCCCATTCAGGGTTGGCCGATTTAAACCACAATGGTTTAAACAGTGGTTTAAGTCACTAGTTTTTGTATAAAAAAAAAATTTAAAAAGAATATTTTAATTTTTTTTAATGAAAGTTCTAATTCCACTCTTAAGAACAAACTTGTTTTAAATCCATCCAAAACCAACTGTATAAATTTTAGTAATAAACATTGTACCTATAGCATGTGATAAAAGTATTAATTTGAAGTTCAACGTTAATGTCATATCTGGAGTCACAAAGGTAAAGTTTCTGGGTGTAAACTTAGATGAAAAACTAAAATACAATGATCATATTAACTCAATAGTAAGCAGGCTCAGTAGTTCATGTTATGTGTTAAGACGACTAGCGGATACGGTACAATTAGAAATGCTGAAAACAGTTTACTATGCCCAATTTCACTCTGTAATGTCGTATAACATTGAAATCTGGGGCAATGCAGTAGGAGTTGATAAAATCGTAAAAATACAAAAAAGAGCTATTAGAATAATAAGAAAGATAAAAAATCATCACACTGTTTACCAAAATTCAAAAAACTTAAAATCCTGACTGTCATAAATGAATACATTCTGAGAACCCTTTTATTCATTCATAAGGAAAAAAACCAATTAAAAAAACATACAACACCAGAAATGCTAGTAAATGGAGGATAGTTGAACATAACACTAGGCGATTTGAAAATGGACTAAATTACATGGGAGTAAAACTTTACAATTTAATATCACAGAAAATAACTAACATAAACAGTTTACCAGTATTCAAAAAAACAGTAAAACAAATACTTATAGAATATCCTACCTACTCTCTGAAGGAATTCTTTAATTTGATTGATAATAGAGAAATTGAACTGTTAATTTGTTGAATGGACTTGTGATAATAGCTGCTTCATGTTTAACATAAAGTATCAAGTATCACTATACAGTTAAATTGTGTAACATGTTCTGTATTTTTTTTTGTAACTTGCATCATGTAAATATTAATGTCTACACATACATATTTGTATGTAAAGAGAACTACATGTATAACGTGACATGTTCTATATCCCAGAGCCTTGACTCCATGTGGGATCAACAGAACAAAAATACAAAATAAAATAAATAAATAAAAGTTTGGTCATTAATGTTTCTTGTGATTTATAGGAACAAAAAATTAAATACTAATCAAGATCTTAGCAATTCAAAAATGTGAATAAGCTGTATTAAAAATATTAAATAATTAATTCATATTCTGTTGAAAATTCCAGACACTACCAACTGTAAATACCCTTTCTGTGGGAAACACCTATTCTATGGAGAATCCTTCTCCTGTGGGGAAATACCCTTTCTGTGGGAAACATCTATTCTATGGAGAATCCTTCTCCTGTGGGGAAATACCCTTTCTGTGGTTAAGTCCCAGTCAGGTGCAGATTTGCTAGACTTCAGTTCTTTGATGTTATAACTTCTCTGGTTCAACATGAGTGGCAGAAAGCAAAATGTTGTATGGGTCTTATGTGAATTTCATGAAAACCTAAACAACCAACGTGATAAAAAAAAACCTGGTTATAAAAAAGAAGGTTGTTTGGTTGACTTAAAGTACTTCATATTCAGACCCACAAGCTGATATTTTTAATTAAATCATTCAAATTAAATATCATATTAGATATAAAAATAATTATATTTAAAGGTAATCAATGCAAAAAATAGGGAATATTCACAAATATAACCATCATAAAAAAGAAAAAGAACAAATTACAAGCATTTGAAGTTTTGCACTTACAACCCTTCTCAATTAGAAAATCAACTCTGCATTAGAACTGTAAATCTAAGACTTCATAATTTTGCAGTGTTCATCATGAAGCAAAAATAAAGTCTGAAATTCCTAGAAATGAAATGATGTTTAAGTTAACACAGGAATTCTAAGAAGCTTGAATGACGCGACACATTTGCCTCCATGGTTAGTGGTGTTAGGAAGTGACTGGCTCAGCAAGGCAGACTGCAGGAGAATCACTCCAATCTCCGGGAGGTTGAATTTAAAAACACGCTCTAACAATAAGCTAACCTTTGAACCAGTACTCAATTTTTTGTGTTCATATTATCAGCACCACTATATTTCCGCAAAGATAAACCTGGCAGCTAATCAACATAAATGATGAATGTTCAACTTCTTGTTCACTTCATCTGTATTAATTTCTTTACGAGTTTTAATTATTGTTACATTATCCATGTTATTACTTTTAATCTCACATTTTACCTTAGATGGTTTTGAAGTATGTGTTACTCTAGTTTTTATGTTATTATGTGTTGTCTTGTACTATGGTGCCTGCCCTATAGCCAATCCCTGCCTCTTGTATAAATTTGTTTTTTATTGATGGTCATGTCAATTAGTGTCTCCTTTTTGTTTTGTACCTACCCCAAAAGTTATGTTATTGTTGGCCGACAGGTCATAAATTATTATTATTATTTTTTTTAAGCTAAAATGAAGGCCCTGAAAATATACATAATGGGTTTGAAAATTCCCCGCACAAAACACGTCTGATTCGGGAATACCACAGATTTCGGAGTTCCGTGGGCGGAGCGGGATTACCATCCACGTCACACCACTGCACACAAAAGGTGAGCGTGTGTGCTCAACCAGGGCTGGCCACACGGAAAGACGATGTCCGCGAAGGCCGCCCACAATCCGCTCCGGCCAGTGGCCAAGGTGACGGACGGAACCTGTTCCCCAGCTGGCGACGCCCTCAAGGTCAGCCAACCACGGAAGCTTTTTGGATGTTAACGACCGTCGCAGTTCCTCTCCGGGTGGTCAACTGTCTGGACATCTTCATTTCAGTTCCACAGACGCCTTATTACCTGCACACTTTTCTCAATATGTACTGTGTCCGTTGCTTTCTCTCTTTGAGGCAAAGCAACTGTCTATTTGCTCCAATGATGAAGCAGAACCAGTTGCCTCCCACAAAACACTCATTCGATCTTTATAAAAGTTATTTCAATATCAAGCCAGCATTTCTGCAGTAAAATATTTTTCATTTAATTAAGTTCTTGATAATGGTAAATGGTGCTTAATATTTTTAATAATTGGAAAAGTCCAACATATGATATAATTCCACAAAGATACCAGTCAACATTTTATGTAGTTCTGTCTATATTTAAAAAAAAAACAGGTTAATTCACCTTTTTGTAGCACATAAGTAAATACACAAGTAGAGACTAAGTGAAATTGCAGATTTCAGCATATAAGACATAGTATAAAAAAAAGAGCTGTTGTGTAACTACGATGCATAAGCAACTTAATAAATTTTATTTCTGACATTTCTAACTCTTTATAATTAGCTTATTATGTGTAGAAAACACCTGGCATGATAACTCCAAGTTAAATCCCTAACCCCAAATGGTAGGCAAGGTGCAGTCATGTCGTACCTGCATAGAAGCAAGCAGCTTATTAACAAGAGAAGTCTTATTGCAAAAATAAATCCGCAACGCATAAAAGTTCCATACCACGCAATGAAGTTGCCAAGTCGTTCAAATCATCTTACGACTTTTGCTTACACCACAAGCTCCAAGCCGATTTGGAGTGTTATTTGTAACGTATACCAGCCTTGTTCACAAGTGCCACACTGTGTTGTTGGAGCGCTTAAGGCTTATTACTACAGACTTAAAGTACTTGTACTGAATACAACTGGCTAACATAAATAAAACTATGTATTTAATATTTGCACTTAACCTTTCTGCCCCACAGTACTTCATTTCGTAAAATATCTGTACCAAATGTATATAAAATGACAGTAACCTATCTTGCTAGACACAAAAATTACTAATAATTATGCTACGGTTACGACAAAAATATTAATTTAAGCAAAGCCCTGTCTTTAGCTAATAACCTTAGAACAGGAAGCTTTTATTCCGGAAGAGAGTTAAGCCTTCAAATATGAACTTTGATTTGTGAAATTTTCTTAAAGTAAACCTAAACGCATAAATCACCACAAATTAAATAGTGGAGTCCACCCATGACAGAACTGAAACTTCTTGCTTATTAGGTATAGATAAACACAAAGTAATTAAATTTCAATCACACTATTCACATAAAAATGAATGATACTTGTAAATTAATTACACAAATTAGTTTTTTTCCACATGAATAGATACTTTAAATAAAAGAAAAGAAATACGGTAGTGTCAATTGTTATAGTCGTCACGAAACCTGAGGAGTAGACAAACGGAGTGGACAAACACAAGCAGCCTTACAAGAATTCCGAAGCATCACTGCTGTGTCATTTCTACCTCTCCCCTTCCAGCTGTTGCAAATAGCAAATAGCAAATAGCATGCTAAGTTATGTACCTATCCCCTCCTTTCCCCTTACTGTCTTCCCACTCGACCGCTAGTGCATGCGTTGTGGCGTCGCCGCCAACACACTCTGCTCCTCTGCCGGTTCCCCCACCACTTACCTAACTATTCCCCTCATGTGATCGGAATATTTTGTATTTTTTTTAAAGCCCTCTCAGCAAAACATTTTTCTTCAAAAGATTCCACAACAAAACCCAACTGCCCGGTGACACCGGGCGACCTTGAGAAAAATTTCCCAGATACACAAGAGGCAAACTTGTAACAGAAATGCAGCGTAATAACTTTCCACAGCAAAGCTTGCTTGCTTCGTACCCACAAACCTGAACTATTTATAAATGCTCATCGTATCAGAAACCATTCACAAAATTAAAGCTTTATCTATTAACACACATATTAACAAAGAGTCAAAGAGAGCTATATTGTTGGAAAACTCCAGACTAATTGGAAAGATTGGCAAGTACACGACAGTGTGCAAAGTTCTATTAATTATTTTAAAATTTATCTCAGCTGATATTTACTAAGTAATATAAATAAAACCACTTTCATATAGTAAACTGTTTGTTAATATATGGATACAACTTTTAAAGCACTTCAAGCCAATCGATTGTACCACATAATCACATATTCTAGTAATATGTACAGATTTTTGCAACAGTACGTATTTTGTCCAGTGATGAGATACTGGACTTAGTACAAAAATTCTAGGTGAAACATTTTTGCACGAAAGCTAACATTTCACAATCACAAACGTGAAATGAAACGAGATATGGGGACATACCCAAATTTTTAAAAAAGGCAGGCAAGCATGACTAACAAATTATAATTGATGAGCATGCAGTAATTTTGATAAATAAGAAATATGAACTGATGTTAAAATAATAAATAGAAAAATTTACTTTGTCTACTCAAAAACACTTATAAAAATTTTTCAAAATGATGGAAAAAAAAAAAGTAGACAGTCCACCAGATGAGTTCATGATTGCTTCAGTTTTTTAAGGAGCTGCCTACTTAGTAGCATGCAATATGTACTTTCAAACCCTTCTGCCATATTGGAACAACATAAAAATGTCAAAAATCAAGATACGAAAAACACAGAGCACCATTCATTGCCTATTTAAAAATTTTTCAACATAATACGATATAAACATGAAACTTGAGAAGTATTTATATAGGTACTTAACATTTGAAAAATGAACTATACATTTTATCAGCAATGGCACATACCAAAAGAATATTCAATTGCAATACTTTATTACCAATATTAGGAAAAGCAAGATTATTAAAGAGTTTGAGTAGGTTTGCAACAAAAAGTACCAAGTCAACATCAAAATTAAAACAAGGTTTTATTTTAACAATATACATTGCATTTTAGAGTTTTAGTATTTTTTTTTGTTTTAAATTTACAATTACTGTACATATATATACTACGTATTTTTTTTTTTTAATCTTGTGAGCATAGCAATACATCTATGGTACAAATATAAAAGCTATACCTCATCAGTGTGCTTAATAATATATTTCTGTATGCATTTAGAATAAATGCAATCAGTAATACATGTTTATCTTACACAGCGCAGCAACATAAGCAGACATACTCGATCCAGAATTTTCATGCAGGTATTCCACGGGGAAAAAGTAGCAACCATCTTGAAGTCACAGCCTTCTCTTACACAGCATGGACTGAAGGAATCGACTGGCGTACGAATAGTGAATTCCCCCGTCGACAGACCCCCAAATTTGGTGAAAGCAACAAGAGAAGGCAGGTTAGATACATAGTGCACGCAGATCAACAGTTTCGCGTCCATCACAGACTCAACCGGGCTGCTTTTAAGTTTGCATGTCTGGACGCTGCAACAAGTCTCATTTGTGATCTGCATGCCATGATCTGTACCCTCTTGCGCAAAAATTAAGGAACACTTTATAAAACCACGAAAATAATGTTTAAATAGTTGATGCACGAAAAATAATTTTATTGGCTAGTTCCAATTCTTACTTATAAGCCCATATTGTTCAGCATTACCTCTGGAAAACGTATCTAACCCAAGCATAACGTGTCTGAAATTTATAGCCCTAACATTTAATTTGATCGCTAAGTTAAAAAGTGAGATACTAATCATGAAAAACTAAATTCCAAACATTTTTATACAAAAAATCTAATCACTTGGCTCGAAATTCTCAAATTTTAATGCTCATGCATTGTTTGCTGCAGAGTAGGTAACAAAACATTAAAAAAAAGCCACATTATCCCTCATGTGCATGGTATCAGTCTTTATTAAATGAATTTTTACGGATTATAAGTGAATTTAATGAATTTTAAGGACCCCTAAAGACAAATGAAGGACTTTTTAAGAATATCAAGAAGGCGTACCAACCATGCAAGCTTGTGCCCAATAAAGAGGGCAACAGAACTTGAAGATCGAGGTGGCAACACTGGCCTCGCACCCAGAAGGACCTGGGTTCAAATACCGGCGCAATCACTCAGACATTAAATCTCTCCTGACAATCGGGCCTAATTCAGCAGGTCTAGTGTGGGAAGGAATAACTTCGTGCAATCAATGAGGCGTTTACTATCAGTTTTCGTTAAGTGATACACTTTAGATAATTATTTTAGAATCCAAGTATTCAAATTTTTTTAGTAGAGTTATTTTTTTTACATGGTACAAAATTATGATGGATAAAGAACAACCAATTATTGAAATGTCACTAGTCAGTTAATGTAAGAAAAGTGTACATCAGAATAGAGGTATGTTAACCTATCCAAATTCCTTTCTCTTGCCCTTCTACAATTCCTCATCAAAGTTTGATTAAGTAAGAGCTGCAAATTTCTGTAACAAAGCCATTCACTGTATTGCCTCACCAAAAATCAGGGTCCGTAATGTACAAAACCCAACACAAGTAAAACAATATAGGTACATTCTCAATTCTTCTAATTCTACCTGTCACTTTCTCGAAATGACATCTGTAGAGCATGAACAAAGCTTAATGGCAAATAAATTAAATATAAAGCAAAGTTATAACCGCACCTCTTTACATAAAGTGAAATGTGGCGTCTGATCCTTTCAACTATAAAACTAGAAGATTGAGAACATTTATTTTAAATTATTTGTTTCCCACAGACATCAACTAACTCATAAGTTTGAAATGATTGAGACACTGCAAAATACTGTTTTTTTTTTTGTAGATAAACCTTTGTGCCAGAATTATGCTTCAACTAAAAGCTCAGTCCTAAAGCTGAGCTCGACCTAGGGTGATTTTAACGAATACTTCTGGTTCGAAACTAGCAAATGCACATTAAAACACAAAAAAAAAAAGTGTTAAAACAAAAATACTTACAACCATTTTCTTCGTTTTGCAAAGAGCAATTTCTTGCATAAAATACACAAGTTTTTCCACAAACTTATTCAACACAAATGCTAAAAATTAACCAAAATTATATTTACAATTCAGCCAATTAGGAACTGTTGGTAACTAGTAAGCTATTTACTTTTATGCAAATTATAGTCACACAAAAATTACATGCTAAATGCAACTCTAAAATTAATTTCAATAAGTAAATTTTTTTTATAATTAACAATGAATTTATCCTATGTAATATCAATAAATCTCCAAACTATTCAACCCAGTTTTGCCTGTATATTTTCAATATTAAAATTTTGTTCTGTATCAAAACCAAAACATCAGCAGGGCTCTCAACATTTAACTACAGCACGTTCCAGATAACCTGGACATTTTGAAATGACTTTCTGTAATTTCAGTAAAACTCTGCACAGAACTAAAATTTTACATGACATGTCTTACACCTGTCACAATTGACAACATACAAGGACAAGTAGTTTCACTTGGCAACACCTTCTTGACTTTACGAACACACTTAGCAAGGATAAAAACTGCCCAGGTTAGCTGTAACACACTATAGTAAAGAATTTTCAACACAAAAGAGTCTAGCCAAATAATAAAGTTACTACAGTAAACATACAGAAATTTTACTTCAAAGGTATGCAATAATTTTTTTTTTGCCTTAAAACCACTTGTTTTGAAAAGTTATTGAGAATATAATAAATGTTTTTTTTTTTTTTTTTTTTTTTAAACTTGGACTAAGATCAACTGCATTTTACCCAGTAATTCTGAATGACAGTAAAAAATTTGTAGGTAATGAAGTCATTCCACATTATCGCCAAAACTTTTGGGATAACTGTCCGTTTACATAAATTTGCAACACAGTCGCAAAAGGTAAGGTTGCAACATTGCAAGTCGAGTACCACTAACGATGGCGTGAAGGGTGGCTGCAGGTAGATTGAAAGTGAAATTCCTGATTTTTTCCCAATCCCCACACACACATGGTTACTTTGTAATTCATTTCTAGTTACTCCCAATAACAGCTTACTTTTCTACAACCCCCAAAGTGGAATTAAATCACTGCATTTGGTTCTACTAACATTAACATTTCATAATAACTCCTCCATACTTGTCAAGCCCAACTAAACAAAGCTTGTCTCAACAAGAGGAGTATTTTGGCACCTGCTTGACGGGGGAGGGGGGGAGGAAGGGGAGAGAAAACACAAGGCAAGATTTAAAAAAAAATATATTCTCACATTAGCTGACACACACTAACATTAAATTTCTAACCTTTAATTTAAAAATTTAGTTTCCTAAGAAGAAAAAACTCAGCTCAGTCTCCAGTCTCCATTTTGAGAAAGACAGTCATATTCCATGAAATAAGCACACATTTGCTATGCTTAAAAAAAATTTAAAAGAGCTTCAGAAACCAAGGCTCTTGCGATGGTGACAGTTTTGATACACAACCAGAAGTTATCTAGAACTTAAAAGGTTACTTTTATGGATTTCAGAAAAAAAAAAAAAAAACTGCTCATTTCACATCACAAACATATAAAAATACAAAATACGCTGTAATTATTTTAAAAAAACCTGGGACTGGTTTCAAAGATTAACGCCGGCCCGTTTTTAAACGCGTTACTTCACCGGGTTTCCAGCATCTGTGCTAGGCATGCAGTCACTTGCCGATCACGCTGCCGTGTCTGGGCGGGGGCAGTCTCTACAAGCACCAGTGGCGTCCCTGGTCTACGCAGGGTCCCGACATACTGGAGAGGAGTCTTTCCGAGGGGCGTTGGGATAGCCCCCGAGAGAAGACGGCTTCAGGCGCCCTACTCCACAAAATTTGAAGCAACGTTGGTAATAATCTTATAAAGCGCAGCTTTCCCATGAAGTAATAGGTAATAAAAATCAGAAAAATACTTTTTCCAAACACTAAGAGATGTTCCTGTATTTACCCTGAAAACAGTGTTCCTAAATTCTTACTGGTTTCTAAGAAACTTCTGTTTACAATTAATATTAGATACCTTGTGCTGCAGCTGCCGTTGCTGTGTTGTGCTTTGAGAGAGATAAAAAAAATAGTTCCTACTGTGCATTCAAACCCAAGCATCAACCCTCGACATGGATTTCTTTGAGAAGTATGAAGGTGCAAAGCACCGACTTGTTGAATGTGACTTGTTGCATTGCTTTAAGGGGGGGGGGGGGGGGGGGGATATCCTCCATTTCAAGGGTTGCTGCTTGGGTTTGGATGCACAGTAGATGCCCACTTTTTTTTAAAAATTTTTAAAATTCAATTTATTTTCCACTCCATAATAATATACAAATAAAAAAAAATATACAGGTACTTATATCACGAGAACCAAAGAATAAAGTTGCTGTGCTAAAGCACAGTGGTGGAGGCCACATTACTGCACAGGCCTCCTAATAGTTACCATATAAACTGTAAAAAAAAAAAATTTCGACGGTTACATCAATGCACAGGTATAGTGATGCAAGATATAAACAATGATTTCTCAGAAACCAGTAGGGATATTAAGACTCTGTTTTCAGGGCGAATACAGGAACGGCTCTAGTGTTTGAGAAAAATTTTTTAATTTTTTTTTTCAATTTTATTATTACTTCAAAGAAAAGCAACACTGTAAGAATATTACCGCAACATTTTTATAGCCCAACCAGGAACTGAAATTTTGACGATGGTATAGCTAATTTAGTTCTATATTTATTATGTTTACGTTTTATACTGAGTAGTGGTCTACAACTTAATGAAAAACCTTTTATATTACAAGTGGTGAGTAATAACAGGATTGTACATCACTCCACACACCAACCTAGCGCATGGATCTCAATCCACGCAGTCTTCTCTTTTGGAAGATGTACACATGACCAGCGCCCAGAGCACGACAAAACACGTGCCACTTCCTTGCACTTCCCATCTAACTTCGCTGCAAAGCATAATGAAAACTATGGATTCAGCATTATTTTTTTTAAACTAGTGGTTCACTATTTACTTTTACACCTAGCTGTTACTGAATTTGTTTCCACAACTACTTATCCTTTTAAAACACCTACAAACTGTTATGACAATTACACAAAATTAAGCAGTTTCAATTGGCGTTTCTAATAGTTACAACCAGACTTTTAACACTAACTAAAAATGATAGAGCTATTAAAATAGTAGGGACACAAATATCATTAACAGGTAGAATAATATATAAATACTTTTAAGATAAATTATGAGCACTCCATTTCTGCAACAAATTTTTCAGATTTTGTCAAACACCAAACTTAAATTCATGTTGGCTAGTGAATTTGATTCATATATCGCCCACAGGAAACCAAGATGAAAACTGTGACAAAATAATGGAAACTACAAAAATCAAATAGATTTTTGAGAGTCAAATGTAAGGTTCATAATTTTTTACAGGCTGTTAAAACAAGTAGGTATGGTGCCAACTTGACACAATAAATGAGACACTGACAATATTAAAACGTGTGCAGAATGGTGCATTATTCAAGGCTTGATTTTAGAAGTGGTCAGATTAGTGTGAATTCCCTGTACATAGTGATAATGGCTGCCATTAAATTCAGAAGAAAGTAAAAAATTAAAATAAAATGAAAAGCACATTTTTATAACAAAATAACAAATTAACTTATAAAAATTTTTGACTTGAAGGGTTTTTAAAATGTTTTACAAGAAATAAAACCAGAACAGATTTATTTTAGCCACTGTAAGACTTAAGATTTTGACACAAGGGTATGCCAGCCATAACCCTAGTACTTTGCTGGGAAATAACCTGACATATCACATCAAAACTGCACACAAATGGCTTGAATACTGTCGAGCACACAACATCTATACAAAAAAAAAAATTCAAAAGGTGAAAATACTTCCTTCTCCAGTGAGAAACCTGTTTTAGTTACATAATCGGCAGATTTGATCAGAGGTTACGAGATTCAGTTCATTTCCTGCTTATATAAACTCAACGGAGCACAAGCTTATTGAATTAAACAAAAAATTTAATCAGCCTAATTTTAATACAAGAATAATTAAATGAATTAGTCGTGCGGCGGAGTCCGTAATAACTTTGGTTCGATAGTTTCAATACAAAAATGTGTTCAAACAACACTACAGTGTCTTTAGCACTCTACGTGGGCCACATGGTCCTGGTAACGTGATGTCAGATACTTTGCTATTTGCGTCATCTTCTCCAGGGAGTTGTTCAGCCCGTGCAGGTGCTGGGTGAAGTCCTCGGTGACCAGGCGGGAGTAGTCGGGGGCCAGCTCCTCCCGGGGGTCGCTGTCGGTGCCCGTCTCCGACATGTCCCCGTCGGACATAGAGGCGGTGGAGTTGTTGGAGGCCACTGACACGGACGAAGGCGTGCGCGCGTGACCCTTGGAGCGCGAGGACGACGACAAAGACGACGACGACGACGCGGAGGAACTGCTCGACGCGGGCTGCGCTTCGTCCAGCAAGGGCGTCTGTCCCCACATCAGCTCGTTCTTCATGCAGTTGATCATGGTGTAGAGGGCGTACAGGTTCACGTCTCCCAGGTGCATCGAAGCCAGTCTCCCGTCGGACCGCTTCAACGCGCTGGCGGGATTCCTGGAAGCGTCTACCTGCTCCCCGAAAGGCAGGTCTATCAGCCTGCTGGGCACCAGGATCGTGTTGTTCATGTCGTTGACAGCTTTGACGAACTTCAGGACGACGTGCATGAGGCTGTTCCTCGAAAACTCAGCTTTGTCCGATTGCAAAACATCCAGCTGGCCATTCATGTTCATTTCACTACAAAACATCTTTATATCTCTCGAAAATCGCAAAAGACTAGGTAAATAATTTTTTCCCCCCTTCCAGATGAAGTACAATTGGTATTTTAAGTCGACATTTCACAAAATTCCGAACTATGTACGTACTGAGAAAAATCACAGCCTAAATAACCTTATGTTATCGATGGCAAAATGGCCACAAATAACAATAACATCTACACTTGCTGTGGTAGTTACACACCCGAATTCCAACAGCGATTGCAACAGCCACCGTCTTTTCCAAGCACTGAAAATTTGCAAACGACGAGAAACACACCCGTCTCCGCTGGGCGATCACGCCACAATGCGCCTTCCTCATTGGCTAAACCCGCTCGTGACACACATGTCATTATCGACTTTGCAATGCGGCCCACTTCCTCGACACTTTCCACAGGATTCTTACATATAGCAAATTATGCTTGTTTAAATAATTTGTCTGAGGAAACAAATAACGCCCGTCACAATAAATAAATAAATATCGAGAACTATTTCAATTACATTTTCTATTCCCGAATGGGAAATTTTGTTTTCTTAATTTTGCAATACAGACAACTGAAGGTTGGAATTGTTTTTAGAAAGGAAAAAAAGTACTACAGCTGACTTGTCAAACAGGTCTGCCCTGTGGTTTTGTAATGACGTGCATGGGAAAAATACACTTACATAAATTTAGTATTTGTATTAAATGTACTTTTTGCTGCATATAGCATGTAATGCTATGTTAATCTTAATGAAATGATATGTGCAACAAGTATTAGTAGAAACAAATTTTGGATAGTAGGAGTTGAAATGGATGGAAAAAGGAAATAACGTCTATAAACAAAAGAGGGAGTATTCTAGATCCCGATACCGTGACAACATTGATGACGTCATTACCACTACTGCATTCTTATGGGTCCAAGTAAATAAAAAAAATGAACAAAGTCTCATCGATTCAGTAAATTATTTGTTTTATAATGAATTCATTAATTATTAAATACTAATTTTATAAGGAATAATTAACACATCAAAAGAAAAATACCTAAAACTTACAACTACATAATAATTACAGAACTTATTTATTAATACTCACTTTATATAAATAACTTCCAAAAATGAATCCATATTACAAATATATTATACATTACTATTTTTTGTTGTGTAGGTATATAACGTACCAGAAAAGCCACATGGAAATGTGTTGCGCTGTTCAAGACTACCATTAGCGGAGTGAACTATAAACATGTCTCTTTCTCTTTCCAAACCCTGTGGAGATGCCTGCACTCGCTGTCTTCCTGCAGCAAGAGCGCCAACTGTAGGCCGCACTGAACAATCGAATGGTGCACGCTTCTCCCCTAATTCCTGTTACAAATTTCTGCATTTCCGCCGCATTCATGAAATTACTCCCATCAAAGAGCTAAGATGTTACACACATAAATAAACATTTTTTTAATTACAAATTTATCTGATGTTATGTGAATTTTGAAAATTATTGGGAAATGTGCCACTGAGTATATAGTTAAGTTCTAATGTCTGCAAACCATTTGTCACCAGCTAAACAAAAGTCAAAGCTTTTAAAATATTTCACAAGGTGGATAAAGAGTAGGGAATGGGGCATGACTATCCCCCCCCCCCAAACCTAAAAAACCAAAGTTTAACGGATACACGAGATAAAATGACTCAAAAGTAATTTTTTGGGATTTATTTTTTTTATTTTAAACACAAAATACAGCTGTTTAACTATTGATAACTAATTGTGGATCTAATACCTCGATAAGTTATTTGTAAATACGGTTAAGTCGAATAAGCTAAATATTTGCCAAGAGATCTGAGGGATCTTCACCGGTCACACGGTTTAGTTATTCCAGACTCCTGGAGCCCTTAGCCTTTCCCACCTTCCAAAGACATTCCTGTAACTGCCTCTGGATGCAGGAAACACATACACATACTTGCACAGACAGATAGTTCGATGAGCTCATTAGACAATTTTACTTCTGAAAATAGGCCAAAAAGACAAAGAACTGCTAAATTATGAATTCTTGTTGTAGGTGAGGAAAAAATCCTGTTCTGGTTCAACTGCAATAACAAGACGAATGACGAGTTTGAGATGGTAAGGTTTAAAATTTGAGACCATAAACTTTCGGTGTAGAGCAGCTGAATAGTATGATATGGTTAGTAAAAACCCTGGAAATAAATATATTTTTTTATTTATGTATAGTACCTAAATATTTTTTTAACCTGAATGAGTAAAAAAAAAATTTTTTTAGTTTTAAAAACCATGCTGGTCCCGTAATTTTAATCAATATTAAAGTGAGAAATTATGGTTGAAACCTTATCCTAGTCACTTTTCCACTGGAGTGAACTAGGAGTGGAGGAATCTAAGTCAGTTTAGTTGAAATCATGGACTGGCATGAGGTAAAACTTAGGCTAAACTTTGCAGAGGAATGCATTTCCTTTATTGGGCTTGACCATTCGTTGCCACCAGGTACTCGGAAGGAAATGGAGAACAACTCAAATCAGGAATGCCCGAGTATGGAATCGTCAATGTGAAAGGAACCGCAGCAGCAATTACCTGAAGTTATTGTGGGAAAACACGGAAAATCAAAATCAGGATGGTCGCAGCAGGGTTTAGATTCCGGGCCTCGGGAAAGTGAGTACCGTGTCTTACCACTGCGCCATATCATTTCAGGATTCCTACTCTCTTACTCCAGACAATTTCCCTGAGTTCTACTTGTTTCCTTCTTCATCAATCAATTTCGTAATATAACTTAAATATACTAAACCACAAATACTTAACAAAACCATAAACAATACATGTCAAATTGACCATAAAACCTTTTTCTAGTTTGCACTGTTGATTCAATCAAAGAAGTGCAAGCAAAGCTGCCAGTCTGCAAAGTAAAACCATTATAGCCTATCTGGTCAAACTTTGAAACAAAACATTACTGATGGTGGCCAGGTGAATAGATTCAAGTTAGTGTCTTAAAATGAGTCTGTATTTTAATCACAAACAAGTATGAAGTTAAACAAGCATCTGTTTTCATCATTAATCAAAGGTAGGATAAACAATCAATGAATCAACTGTTTTGCAGCAAGAAGTATTTACTTAATTAAATGAAGAAATAGTAAAACTAATTACCACATACACTGTAAAAGATTGTTGCATTAAAAAATATCAGTTACCATAGAATAGGTAGGATTTTTAATATTGTTTAAGATACTTTAAAATAAATTCTCTTAACAAACGTCCATAATGAAAACCAACCATGTGAACGTTTCCCGTCCCTAATCACCAAACATGTACCGTCAGAATGTATAAATTGTAATTAACTGAAGGACGACATGTTGATGACGTCATCAATATTGAAATGGTATCGTTATGCAAACCAGTCCTGGTTCATTCCTTGCGTGTGCAAAATATATTAGGTTGTTTACGAAATACTAATGTGATAAACTGCAAGTATGCACAGTATATTGCAATTTCGATAATCTTACCTGATGTTCAGAAAGTTTTAACGCGCAGGATGTTTTAGTGTTAATTGCACCAACTTAACGATTGCGATTTAACATTCCCGCGTTAATAAGAACTTGCGCTTTATAAACATAAACACGCTTGCAGAATAAAAGCATGTCAGGATGACCAAACATTATGACCAAACATTTAGAATGGAATACCCTGGAAAAAACACAATATAGTACTATTTTACGGTACATTGTGCCACAATTCAAATGCTAATGTATATCTGCGACAACTTTTACTTATAATAGTTTTTTTATGGCAGTTCAAAATTAAATACGTAAAATACTCTTAACAAATCCTTTCACTAAATTAGTTTATAGTAGCCACAACGCCATATCACTCTACTCCACCACAGTGTCGATAGTAGCTCATTCGACCGGTTTTTGTTGCGAGGTGTTTTGGGTTCGAGTCCCGAGTATGGCATGGGTGTCAGTTTATACTGATTGCAAATATTCTCGAAATGTAATTAAGAATATAAATTATAATTAAAATCATGTTTTGTTATTGGCAAAAGCCATGGACAATCCCAATAATTAATTTAAATAAAAAGTACTTCCTCCAATATTTTTTTGCGGGGTTCAATAACTGGCGGCTGTGACTCGCATTTTTAAAATGGGGAGAGTGGCAGAGGTGGATTTTTCTAAGTTACTTCCATAGTTACTTCTCAGTTCTCATACAACACAAGGACTGGTAAAAGTTTCAATTTTCAACCCCTTTCCCCTAATCACGTGCCTTGAGCGATATTTGTCTATGGGAGTCCGCGTAACTAAGGGACTCTATAATGCTGATTTGAAGAATGATTTTAATAAAGGTGAAATTAAATATAATTGTTCAGAAGCTCACATATTTTATGTATATATACGTTCTTTTTTCGCCATGATACAAATTTTAATTACCATCCTCATACCATGTAAAAATACTGCTTTAAGTGTGCTATAATTATCGTACACAGCCACCATGGCGCATGTGCACTGTGGTTGCTGTCATTTTACAATACAGTAATACACACGAGAAATCGATCGGCGAAGGAACAGAAACAAGGAATAATTATTGTGATCGTTATGTGATTTTTAGTTAAATTTAAGTTCAGAATAAATTCTTCATGAAAATTTCGCACTTCTTTTGTGCCAATGGTGTAAGTTATTCGGTCTTGAATTAAAATTTGGAAGAAAAAAAATATTTTGCACGGTGGGGGTAGTTTGTCATTTTTATATTAAAGATATTTTGAAAGGAATCTGTTTTACTTGTGTGCCACCATAGTTGTTATTTGTAATAATTTTTTTGTCTTATATGGAAGTTGTCACAAAAAATTCTTTTAATGTTGATAATGTTAAAATTTTTTACCTCAGAAATTCATTGAATTTATTATTATTTTAAAGAAATTGTTCTGTTGGAATGAAGTTACTTCAGATGTTCTGGACTGAATAGAAAATAATATATAAATATTTTTTTAATTTTTATTTTGAGATAACATTTGGCGGGTACCTATGTTCAGGTGTGATTTTTTCAGAAGAATTAATTGTGTTGTGTTCAGTGTAGGTGTAGCCGTTGCATTGCAGTATTGAAAAGTCTCCTCCCATTCAAGAATAATTGAGGGGGAAAGGGGAGAGGCTAGATTAGATTAGACACCACTGCCCCTTGGTTACCTCAGTCTTACCAACCTTTCTACCCTACCCTTCCCGCTCCCAGGTCATCACCGATGGTCCTCTTGGTAATGTTCTTACAGAGTGGCTTTTTCGTGAAGTAATAATAAAATTCCAAAAAATCCTTCTTTTTTTTGACACTAGAGATGTTCCTATATTTACCCTGAAAACAGTGTTTCTAATTTCCTACTGGTTTCTGAGAACTCACAATTAATAAACTGCATTACCATACCTGTGCATTGATGCGGCCACTACAAATTTTTTTCCTTTCCTGCGTGGGCCTATGTGTTTATGATTTGGAGAAGTTTAGTTAAATTGTGAAAATGGTCGATTCTATTAGCTTAGCTACTTTAAAAATAGGTACTGTGAAATCATGTTGATGGTTGGTTAAGTCAGGATAGCTACATCTTAAATTAGTAATTCCTAAGCAACCGTTAAATATATGAGACAGTATTTTTAATGTAGCTGTACCAACCCAACCAACCGTCCATAATGTTTTGAAGTATTTTTAATGTAGCTAACGTAATGTAATAGACCATTCTCACAATTTAATTCAAGTTCTCCTAATCATACACACACAGAAAGGAAAACATGGTCATGGCCATGTCAATGCACAGGTATTGTAATGTAATCAATTACCTGTGATCAGTCTCACCAAGGGCTAAGGACTCACAAGGAAGGCTATTACTTAATTAAAAATGAGTACATGGAAAATTTATAGATTAAAGGCTTCTGTGAAAAACAAGACCAAACATTTTTAAAAATAGGTTTTTGTAGTACTGTGTAATGGTTATTTTGAGACTAGAGACCAAGTTTTTTTTATATTTGAATGCTTTGCAATACATTTGTACGTGAAATGGTGTATTCACATCAATATATCATGAGCACCATGTTAACTAATATGTGTATGTGTGTGTGCTTGTGTTTGGGTGTACGTACTACGTGTGTAAAGTGGTATTTTGTTAAGTAATGAAAATAGTTTTGTATGTCAACAAACAGGTGATTAGCGATTACTACTGTTAAGACATATTAATTTGGTGCATTCACATGGCTGTCACCATGTGTGAAACCCTACTGTGCTTGCAAAATGCTTGCCTCAATGATGACAAAATATAGAACAATGTTGATTTCAAAATTGCAGCAAGTATCTTTCTTGATTCCTGTCGTTGCGCAACAAGTTATGATTTTAAGGTCCCTGTCATTAATGAGTCAAAATTTTCGCAAGCACAGTTGGGATCTGCGCGTGGTTACGCAACAATTAGTTTGGAAATTAACCTGAATACATGGTTGCAGTAACAAAAAACACCCAATACCCTACATTATGAACAAAACTGTTTTCGTTGTTAATAAAACACTACACTTCACACAAGTAGTATCAGAACAAGTACACACACACACACACACATACCTAGTTAATATGGCATTTAGCACGTACTGATTTGAATACATTACTTCACCCATAAAAATTTTTATAATCATTGAAATGCAACAAAATTATTCTCCTGTTTTAAAGAAACCACCACGATTGTAAGTGCAAACAAAATTAATTTGGAAAATATTTGTTTTGCAGAAACCTGTAACTTTGAATATTACTGAACACATTTATTTATTTATTTATTTATTTATTTATTTATTTATTTATTTATTTATTTATTTATGTATTTATTTATTTATTAATGTTGTAACATGCCCACCAACAGCCGAGGGCTTTAGCGGTGGGCACGCCACATATGTACAAGGACAACATATAAACAATACAAACAAAATACAAACAAACAAATAAAGTTTAAAATATAACTATTAAAGATAAACATCAAAATATAAAATGAAAAAAAAAGGAAATACAAAACATAGACATCGTAATGAAATTACTAATTGCCGACATTGTAATAAATTTTTTGAATAAATTAATTGAATATGTGTATACCACTTTGTAATTTACCTTCTGCCAAAATTACCGAGTGTGTGTAGCTATGCTCGAGCTTTGCCACCCATGGCCCCCTCCTTGCCGGGTTGAAGTGCAGGGTTAGTCCCGGCGTCCTGGGTCGTGGGCCCTATGGCAGCGCGCTCTTGTTGCAGGGTGACAAGTGACGTACATCCTGCCTAAACTCGCTGCACATCTGTGCTCACTCTGCCAGTACTCTCATCTCGCCACATCCTCCTGCTAGCATGTCACATTCTCATCACCTTTTACGCCCCCTCCATATTTCTCCCCCGAAAAAATCGCGAACACTGCAAACATAGTTTTTCTTACAAAACATTTTTCCTGCAAATATCTGCATACGAGTATGTGTGAACTGTTAATGTATTATATTCTAGACATGCTCTTTTGTTGAGGGGAAATACAACTTTTCCACTGTTTGCTTTCAAATTCTTTCCTTTAATTGATGTCAGTTTTAAACGACTATGTAAATCATATATGAGTTTTGAAAATGTAAGTGTAAGTTTTTTTTAATAGATTACACTTGTGTGCAAGGACAGTATCTTTTGATAAGTATAAACAAATCTTAGAACAATGGCTCATATCCAATCCTTTAT
The DNA here is from genome assembly GCF_032445375.1 of Bacillus rossius redtenbacheri. Taxonomy (NCBI): domain Eukaryota; kingdom Metazoa; phylum Arthropoda; class Insecta; order Phasmatodea; family Bacillidae; genus Bacillus; species Bacillus rossius. The sequence goes on along the minus strand of NC_086342.1, from coordinate 3,492,787 downwards.
ACTCACCAGACGAATGGAACAATTTAAATTTTAAAGACCTTAAATTTGTGTAAAGTTATATTGTTGTTAAGATGTTTTTTTCTTTAAACTTAAAAATGTGTATTTATATATTATTATTATGTATATTTAATGACAATGTCTATTGTACCCTGTGTCTAATGACAATAAAAATTATCAATTATCAATTATATATCTTTTAGGATTTCGGGGAGGTGAAGGGGAGACAATCATTTACTCACATAGTCAGTCACATCTTGTGAGCCTTTTCAAGGATCTGCCTTAGCCCGGAGCTGAGACGGCACTCGGCCATTTACTATAATGTGTTAAGAGTTTGTTCGAAAGCTGTTATCTTCATCTTGAGAGAAAAAAAAGTTGCTGGAAAGCGATCTGATCACTTAATAAAATTCGCATCGAACATAACCATTACGTTGCACAGAATAACTATGTAAGTAGGTACTTAAGCTGTGACTCCAAGTGAAATTTATATAGGTTTTTTTTTGTTATAAAAAAGTTTTAAAAAATAAAATGGATATATAGCCCCTTTTGCATGCATCACACATACATAAGTGTCAATTGACTTGTTATAAATGTATACTAACTTAAAAATAGAAATTTCAGGAAAAATTGACAAATTAAAAAAAAACAAATTAATCTATTTGTAATGAAATAACTTTGTGAGCATCATTCCTTGAAAGATGTTAGCGTTTTATTTTTATTAATAACTAATAAAATTCCTTACTGTACTAATTTCTGCATTCAGACAGCATTTAAAGTAAACTTTGTTGCAAACACAGATGCTACTGCCTTGTATTTTCATCATAAGACAAATTGTTTAATCTCTAAGTATACCTAGTAGCCAATATTTTTTTGTAGTACCTATTAGTCAAAGTATCATCATATTATTTTGGTAAGTTCATAATATTTACTTACCACAGTGGTCATTCGGTTCAGCGTCTGTACAGCTCCCAGTTATTGACAGAGATAGCCGGGATAAGTGGAACGTTTAGTCCGCATTGTGGCCTCTTCTAGCGTGACTTGAACATGATAGATAAGATAGGATCTTTGAGACCACCCAGAGCACGTCTCAGTGTCGTATCAGTCATTGTTATTGTGTCAGGTGATTACAGAAGTAGTTGTGTTGTTGACTGTCTTCCTAGTCTTTAAGACATTGTTTAATGTGATGTTTCGTAGTTGATACAATTATAAACTTAACTTCAGGTATTTACGAGAAAATAATGGATTAAGCATGGCACAATTCAGTCTACAATTTTTTTTCTTCAATTCATAATAGTCGTGACATCATGTATAGATTAATCTCCAATTGTAATTATCTCTATAAATATTTACATTATTTGTAAATCAAACTAGTACTAGAAAAAACTGTTCTTTTTTATAATAAGTGGATGTGTTTAGTTTTTTTTGTGGGTGTTTGTCCTGTCTTAATGTCTCTCTAGCTGCAGACCGTAATTTTTTTTTGTGCATGAACTATTCAACATTGTTGTTTTCTTGAGGGATTTTGCGATATACAAATGGTTTTCTACCTCTTGATGGTGGTGAATGCGGTGAAGTAAAGAGGTCCTTTCAACTCCTTAATTTTTGATCACGCAAGAGGATATAAACCATGTAGAAAGCATACCATTACACATTTAAATCACATTTTCGTTGGATCGCGGGTCGTTGGATACACCGCGAAGGACAAGAAGCCATTAGAAAATAAAAAAAAAATTCAAGAGCCCCAATAACGTGCGATCCAAACAGCTGATGTACAAAAGACACTGACCTTTTGTTTACGAGTGTGCGGAGTCAAGTCTGGTGCCAGGAGGTAATGTGAACTTGGAGGTTTCTCCACCGGTCGTCTCCACGACCATGACTAGTGGTTTGTCTCTCTCTAGTTGCACTCAAGTGCAAAGGGCCCGCATAGCAAAAATTATTTTATTCAGAAGTACCGCCATTTCTGTATCCCCTTTTTCCTTGTTGTATCAATAGCAAGAAGGCCGTATTTTTAGTTTCTTAAGATTCCACTGTTCATTTTATTTGAAGGGCTATTAGGCCTCTCCATCTTGCTTTTACAAATATCTTGGTACCGCTAGCAATGAAGCTTCCTTACTAATTTTTTTTTTTTTTATATATGACATGGCATAGGACTTGGCTTTAGGTGCTTGTTGAAGGCAACACATATGAACTGGTGTGGTTATCAATATAGTTTGTCGCTCGCTGTAAACAATAAGCTATTCCTTCGCGGCACCTGTTAATACATATGCAGTTGCTACAAGGTATGGAAAGGTCTGGGAGATATGATGTATGCCTTGTCATGCCAAAAATTGGGATAAATAGTTCATAAATTATAATTATAGCGAAAAAAATTGAAGATTATTTGAGGACTTTTCTTGTAAATTTGTTATGATAGCTGTAGTGCAATTTATGTTTTATTTGAAATTTTCTTGACAGATATTTGGAAAAATATTTATTTCGTAGCCGTAAAAATTTACAAAGGTGATCACCATTATGTTCACTTGCGTGACCTTTTACAGCTCACAAATAATGTGTTTGAAACAAAACATTAAAATCCAATAGAGCAATTGTAACAAATTTACTGGAAAAATCATTTAGTTAATAGTGATGACACGAAAATGAAGTAATAAACTAGTTGTTCGAGTATGAGCATTAAAACATAAATGCTGCATTTATGTTGTAATGTCCCAGGCTACTGCCTTTTCTACTTGTTAAATAGTTTAATTAACAATCATGTCATCTCATATTCAGTAATACGGTTAAGTTTCCTGACATGATTGAAATAACATCTTTTTATGCCTTTTTTAAAATCATTCTTATGTTTGCCATATGTGTTATGATCATAAGTTAAGTTGTTTTATGCATTTAAAAGTTTTTCTTACAATTTGCTTGCTTTATGTTGTACAAGCAAGTAGGTGTAATTCTTACCTGTTTGTTTATTTACGTAGTTACTATTTTTATGTGCATTCACGTATTCCAAGTATTGCTTGTTTTTGCGCTGTGTTCGTATGAATGAGTGAGTTAACGGAAGTTTCCTTTTTTTCCTTTTTTTTTAAAAATCTGCACGTGTCTAGCCAGTGAGGTCTGGATCGTAACAAAGCACTCGCCGGAGTAATTTGCTGTCTTCTCGTGAGATGCGAGACAGTTGCACGGTCTTGTAACAGCGTGGAAACAGAAATGGACGTAGTTATGCAAAAAGGAACCAACCCACATGAAACCTATTCTGAGTATTTTGAAGTTAAAAGGTAATTATAAATTGTAATTCTCCTATTGATAACATAATGTGGGTATAATTTTAATGGTCTGGTATAAATACTGATATAATAGTAGCAACGACGGTACGATCAACCTTGTGCCAGCGCCCCTCACGTTCCCACGCCACTTCTTCTGCTGGTGAGCCCGAACGTGTCGAGGGTTTCAAAAAATTTTACATTCAAAACATTTTGGAACTCCTTTTAACACAAATATTTTGTAACAATTTGGTAATTTTTAAACAAGTTGCATTAAGCTGCTTTGTCGAAAGAAGAAATACAGATGGAAATGAATACTGGCGGTAAGGATGAACTCGGAGTAAACTAAAAATGCAGGCAGCCGAGGGCATGTGATGTGTGACGTGGAAACGGGAATGAGTACGCCGGCCGGGTGCGCAGGGGCGCAGATGACGGAGCGTCGCTGCCCCGCGGCGCGGTGGTCCCAGCGCAGCCTCGCCCCACGCCCCAGTAGCGGGCCCCCCGCGCGCCCCGCCGGCCCCGCGACCTCCTGACGCCGCCCGCCGCCGCCATGGGCAGCGCGTCCTCCAAGTTCAAGAAGTACGTGCAGCACGGCGACGAGTTCGCGGCGATGCAGGTGGGCCCCCGGGTCGCGACGTCCCTCGCGCCTTCGCGTCGCTTCAGATCGTGCTCTAAGCAGGGGCGACTGAATTGTTGCCCCTTGGAAGGGCAGCCCTTCAGGATTTTTCTGACAGTGGTTAGTTTGTAAAGTGACCTAACCTAACCTAACCTAACCTAATCTAATCTAATCTAACCTAACCTAACCTAACCTAACATAACATAACCTAACCTAACCTAAACTAACCACTGTTAGAAAAATCCTGAAGGGCTGCCCATCCAAGGGGCAACAATTAGCAGATATGTATGAATACATTTAAATATTTTTTTTTATCTTATTGGTATAATGTGATTGATTATTTCATCATAGGTAGGTCTATATCCTTTCGCCTGGCTTGAAATGAAATACAATAAATCAATTTTTCGCCTAGGTGTTAAAATAAAGCTTTATAATAATATATTTACGCTTCAGGGTTTCCACAGACGGGGAAAACTCAGAGAATTGAGAAAAGTGTCTTCGAAACCTGGGAATCACAGGGAAATTGACACAAAATGTTAGTTAACTAATTGGATTTTGTATTTTTTGTAATGCTGTATAAAATTGTCTTCTTGTTCACCTATCTGGGACGACATAAAGATGGTAGATTGCATTAAAATGGAAAGTATACAAAATTAAATAATCCAATTAATCTTTCTAAAGCAATTCCCTCAATGTACTTTAACTCCTCTTTCAGAACGCAGAGCTTACCTTCATTCACCCTTTGTTCACAGTTCTAAAACTAAGTGTAACTATCTCCTTGGTCTGAGAGTTCCTCAATTTAATGGTCAATTACTTTAAACCTTGTGTGCACTTCATAACAACAATGACCTTATTTATAGACTTACCTCGAACTATAATACACTTAATATTAAATCTATTAGTTATGAAATCTAGGTACTTTTTAATTAAACATTTTATCTAGCAAATTATTTCCAGGTTATGTTTTTATGACTAACTAGCTAATGCACGGCATGCATTGCAATGCCTCAATCAATTTATTTTTTGCAATTTGTTTGAAGTAGATACACGTATACAAAGCATCTATCGTTCTCTAATTATCTCTATCTATGTATATCTTTCTCTATATCTCTACACACACATGCACACACACACACACACTCGCTCGCTCACTCACTCACTCACTCACTCACTCACTCACCCACCCACTCACTCTCACTCTCTCTCTCTCTCTCACTCTCACTCTCACCTCACTCACACTCACACTGTCTCACTCTCATGCTCTCTCTCATTCTCTCACTCTCACTCGCTCACTCACACACTCTCTATATACCTATATTTACATATCTCTCTATATCTCTATGTGTGTTACACTATTACAATTAAAATATTAAAAATCTATGATTTTACCTAACCAATTATTTAACTATCACTCGGAGGGTGAGTGACAATGCTTGGAGGGTGAGTGGCGATGCTTGGAGAGTGGTGGTTTGCAGATATTCCAGAGCACTCCAGAGCTGCGGAAGAACCTGGACCCCAACATCAGCTACGGGGACAGCCACCACCACAACACGGCCCTGCACTACGCGGCCAAGCACGGCATGAAGCACTTGCTGCGGTGAGTCACCCCCCCTCCCCTGCTCTCCCTGCTCCCCCTGCCTGGGACCGGCCACGTCGGCGGGGTCTCGTTAACAGCCAAGGAGTTGTAATTGTTCTTATAACCTACTACGGCAAGACCCAAGTATTTGAAGTATGACCACAAAAGCAGTAAGTTTTGCATCCTCTGTTTTTTTTTTTTTGGGGGATGTGTTAATTTATATCACCCTCCTCTTCCTGTCTAAGCCATTAGATGTTTGTCATTTAAATAATTAAGTTATAGTTTATCTGTTATGCTCCAGGTGAAGTCATATTTATAACTAATCAGGATATCTACTAAAACATGGAGCACCTGGAATTATCAGGGACAATCTTCAAACAAGCAAACACAGCAGCCGAGCTTGTGGCGGTGCAGTCCCGTCAGGCTTGTCCGAGTGTTCTTGAAGTCAGCCGTGAACATGAGTCACCTGTCAAGCTGGCGGCAAATCAGAGAAAACATTATTTCTGCAACTTAATGTCTTGTAGATAGGGATCAAGGTTATATTGTGAATTGCGATAAAGCCAAAATAACACCGCAAAGCACGTCAATATAACACCGAAATGCTTGTTAATATAAAGCACCAAAATTAAACAAAAAAAAAAATCATTATATTATTCAGTAATAGTTAATCAAAACTCGACAAAGGGTAAAATAAAACCAAACCTGTTAATATATTACATAAATCCAATGAATGTAAATTATTTAGCATGGAGTTCAAAATGTTTGTACTAAATAGGTTGGGAAATTTTTTACTTGTGTTAGTATTGCAGCTCTTATTAGTAAATAATTTTTATATTACTCCAGTGGCACATCTTTCAAATGCACATATACGTGCTGATTAGTTTTGATTGTTCCCAGTAGTTAGACTTGCTTATTACAAATTATTGTATTGTGAAGTGACACTGTTTTGGTGAAGTAAGTGTCATTAAACAAGTAAGTGTTGTTTGTTTTTTTTTGAAAATGGTTCTATCATTATGAATAAGCAGAGTTCTTAAAAAAAAAAATAACACCGAAATCTCTTGTTTAAAAAAAAAAAGGAAATTGGCCCGAAAATGAAACCATAAAAGATGGTATGTTAATATAAAAATGGCTGCCAACTTAAAAACAAGTTTTCTTTTTTGCTTGGCAGTGGCACTTGATAGCTGCATGCATCCAAGTCACTTGCGTAAAAAATAGAGTGTGCCATTTGGCGGAGGGATCTCGGAGGTATGTACCTAGATCGTGAGGTGGGCTTTTGAACGCGACCAAGCTGAGGGCGAGAGATTTTCCCCTCGCGCAGCACGTTCCTGAACGACCTGGGCGGCAACCCGAACAAGAAGAACGGCTGCAACGAGACGTCGCTGCACTGCGCGTGCCAGCTGACGCAGAAGTCGTTCTCGGCGGAGGAGCGGCGCGCTGCGTGCGTGACGCTGCTGCTGCAGTGGCGCGGCGTGCCGCTCAACTCGGGCGGCCGCGAGAAGATCGACCTGCAGGCCCAGGACCAGGTCAGCCCCCTGACAAACCGCTCGAGTGTCGCGCGCGCTCTCTCTCTCTCGTACGTCGGCAGCTCGTGTGTGCGTCTCCAGTCGAGGTACCCAGCCACGTGTCGGTCACGGCGAGATCCGAAACTGCGTACGTGAGGACGTGAACGAGGCGTGGTCTTCGAACGTTTCACGGGGTTTCTGGTGCAGGTTGTACCGCGTGCCTGTCTTTTCCCTTTCCGTGTCGTACCAGTCGCGATGCTGCAGTCGCCCCTCGCTTCAACATCCAACATCCTCACTTCTCCTTACGTTCCAATTTTTTACATGTGCTGCTCGAATATGTGACTGAGCGAGAGAATCAAAGCTCTTTTTAATATTAGAGTTGACTTTTGCCTGGGAATTTGCAACATGTTCGTTTTATTTCGAGCTTCCGTTGTTCGATGGGAAAGTTTCGGTCAGAATGTATCCGCAGAGCTAACAGGTTGTCCGCGTTCTGTAAAGTCTGGGAAGTTGGAAACTTTCAAGGAAGGTTAGTGAACTTGCTTGAAAAGTTGAAATTTTTCAGCAGTAGTCATTTGAAGGGAAAATTTCATATTCCAGTCTGCCATCACCCACTCTGTGATTTTTCTTCTTCTTCAAATAATGTTTTAGGGCATAATCATGCACACTATAAAATGGCATATGCAAGGTTCTGTTAGAATTTGAATTTTTTTTTGTCTAACAATTCTAGGCCGGTCATAGGCCAGTTCTTATAAGAAACCGCAAAATAGCTAAATTATAAAAAATTAAAAAGGCCAGGGAAATTTGAAATTTTGTCATGGAAAGTCAGGGAATTTTTAATACAGATTTGTGTGGACATGCTGTGTTCCCTTCCTCCACTTTCTTTTATGTCCCTTTACCTCTCACACTATACCCTGTGGTGACAGCTAACAATACCCTGGCTCATGTGATGTGATGATGAAGCTAAGGATCATCTAAAAAAATTTGTTGTGTGGATAAAACCACTATAAAAAAATAAATACAAAATTAAAGTTTTAATTTGTTTCAAATATTACCAACATCAGAACCGAATGAAAGTTCAAAATATTGTTTTATTATATATTTTATTCCCAACATGTAGATTAATTACTTTGACGATATCAATTTTTTATTTTTATAGAAAGAGCTATATCTGCCCCAATTCTGATCAATGTACATTTGAACCCCCGCACCTATGAGTGTTTTTTTTTTATTTTCATAAATAGTTTTACCTTTATCTAATGATCAGAGTATTTTTACTAATTTTACAGGAAAAAAAAAGGAAGTGAAATAATGAAAAAAGTTGCTGTTTGGTTGTACATTTTACAATGCCTGTGAAGGTTTTTGGTTTTTCTTGGAAAGAATAATGTTGATGTTTGTGTGTTTTGAGAGTTGTGTGTGTGTTCTTTTTGTGAGTTGAGCAGGTATTGCTCTAATTACAGAGCCTTGATAGGACTACACCCGATTGTCCACATAAAATAAATTAGGTTTGGCATAAAAAATGTTTAGTAATATAATGTTTATCACATTAAATTTATCATGTTTAATTTGTAGTGGTAGCTATACCAATAGATCATTTTAGAGTAGAAATCAACACAAATTCCATTAGTCATTCTTCGTTTAAAATTGTTCAGGCCCGCATCGCGAATCTGCAACTCCGTCACCTGGCAGTATTTTAAATAAGGGTATGTATGAAAACATTTCATGGGATCGCTGATTTCTGCAGATAGATAAAGCTTCCATCAATGCTTTTGCTTACAATGTGACGAAAACCATCTCATCAATCCAGATATTACTTCATCTTTTCCTTCTGCTTGCATGGGTAACAGCAATTTTTTTTTTGTTTATGTACTAAATTTTCACTGCAATGCTTTATGCACATACTTTACAAGCTCACTAAATTTTATAAAAACAGAATCTTCACAGATTTAGTCACATTTGTGTTACATACAAAAATTTGTGTCAAACGGAGGTGCACGGTTAAAAAAAAAAAACATAATTTTCAGCATGTTGAACACTAAACAAAATTGGTTTTAAGTAGTAAGAAAATAAAATTTCTACCACAATTGTAACAATTGTAAACACACTATTTTATACTTTAAAAATAAACCAATAGGTAATTAAAATATTTTACTGTTATCTCTTATGTTGGTAGAACTTAAAAATAAATAAATACCCATGAATGTTGGCTACCAAAAGGTAAAACATTTTGCGATAGTAAGATGTGGAAATCATCAAAAGTTTCCCATATTGCCACGTTGAATATATTAGGTAAATTGGGACAGGAAAATTAAAAATTAAAAAGTACGTAATTAAAAGTGCTGTGTTTTAAGGTAAATGGAAATGCTTAGTTGCAGATTTTAAATAAACCAAACTGACATGAACTTGGGTGCAGTGTATTTATGTGAGCTCATATTCCCATTATTTCAAGGATTTTTTTTTTGCATTATGATATTGTTGGAATTTCACATAATATTTGTGGTTTGTGACCTTTGTTTCATGCCTACAACTACAAGACAGTGTTGTAACAACTTCTCTAGACCATGCACGTTGACTAGACCATAGAATAATGGGTTACAGAAAATTCTATACCACAGACTGCCAGATACCAGTACGTTCTGAACCATAGAATGCTGGATTATGCAACAGTGGCGTAGCCAGGATTTGTGTATGGGGGGGTGTTAAGAAGCATGGCCCCTCCCCCGTATTGAAGCAGGGGGTCCTCCCCCGGGAAAATTTGATTTTAAGGTGTAAATTAGTGTAACAAGTTTAGCAGTTTTCGGTTCTTAAATTTTAAATATTGTAATGGTAACAAATTTTATTAATTTTAATATGAAATTTGTTTGAGTGATGAATAAGAAATTTAATTAAAGATTTGGTGCTAAGGGGGAGGGGGGTTTTGAACCTCTAAAACCCCCCCCCCCCCCCCATCCCGCCCTGGCTACGCCCTTGTTATGCAATGTGCCAAACCATGTAATGCCGAATTAGGGAATGCGTCCAACCGCGTAATTCCGGATCCAGCCCTTGCGCCGCACGGCGAGTGAAATGTGCGTGAGCACGGACGCAGCGGTTGCGTGTGTGTCGAGAGAGAGAGCTGCGGGAACACGGACCGTGCACGCGTGTCCGCAGAAGGGCGACACGGCGCTGCACTGCGCGGCCGTGTCGGGCATGGAGCGCTGCGTGGAGCTGCTTCTGGCGCACGGCGCGCCTCTCTTCCTGGAGAACCACGACCGCCTCACGCCGTGCGACGCGGCCGTCAGGAGCGATCACCACGGCATCGCGCAGCTGCTCGAGTCCCGCATGGTGTTTGTGAGTGCCGTGCCGTCGCGCCGTCTGTCGTTACTAGAGCTTGGGGGATCCCCACTTCCCCACTTCCTCACTTCCTCACTTCCCCACTTCCCCACTTCCTCACTTCCTCACTTCCCCACTTCCCCACTTCCTCACTTCCTCACTTCCTTACTTCCCCACTTCTCCACTACCTCACTTCTCCACTTCCCCACTTCCCCACTTCTCCACTTCCCCACTTTCCCACTTCCCCACTTCCCCACTTCTCCACTTCCCCACTTGCTCACTTGCCCATTTCCTCACTTCCCCATTTCCTCACTTCCCCATTTCCCCACTTCCCAGGGAAACACTGCATCGTATCTTCGCCAAAACGTTTGGTGGAAATTTTTTTTTGGTATCCCTATTTTCCTGTGGGACTAAATGTCCACATGACAAATTGGGACCATAATTTAATCACTTTTTTTAGGGATAGTAAAATATATAATTTTAGGTCAGGTAGACCCTTCAGCACTAATGACAGTCATGTACCAACAGGGTTTTTATTACGTAGTGAGTTTTCACTTTATTTTCCAAGAAATCAATACACTCGAACCTAATTCAGTTCATGCAGGTGATAAAAAATGCACCATTTTCAGCAGTTCAAGCTCAAAACTATTAATTGTGTCATTAAAACAAGTCTCAAGCAATATTGAAAACAAACATTTCACAGCAAATAATAAAACATATTTCACTATTTTGGTGAAACAGTAGTGGATCGCAATTAAAATTAGAGACCTTTTGACATATTAAACGTGTAGTAAACAATTATTTATTTCGTATCACATACCAGTATGATAAAAAATATTAAAAATGTTAAAATTGACAGTCGCAATCTAAATAAAACTGCCGATTTTGAGAAGCTATTCGCTGTAAATGTATTTATCATATTGCTGAACTAGACACGTGGCCATCGTAAGTAACAGACAAGTGAATAACTAAAAAGTGTAACTAAGCTAATTTCATTACTAATTTGCAAATGAATCTTTTTATTACATTTTTGTGTTTTTGTAGAATCGAATACATGAGTGGATGTAACTTTTCTAAATTTTTTAAAAAATTTTTTATGTTGAATGAAGGTGTTATGTGCGTACATGTACATATGAATGGTAATTACAATAATTTGATGTAATTAGTTATTAAATAAACAGTATAAAAAACTTCATTAAAACGAAACTTTGTTTAAATTGGAATTATTATTTTACTAAGCACCTAAATGATCATTTAATAAAAGGGGGGTTGTCTGTAAAGTCGGTTTACGGACAATAATTTTACCTGATGACGTCATAAGAAAACATTGATGAAAAATTGCATACTTTTTTAATTTTCAAATATTATTTACAATTTTTTTTTGCAAATTTAATTTAAATAATTTGTTTAAGTATAATCACGAACAATTAGTAAAAAAAAATCCCTCCCTTAACCTGTTTGATATTGTAGAAGATTTTCTCGCACGGTGGTTGACCCCGGTTCTTGCCTAGCCCGGCTCAGGCGGAACGTGAAAATTTTTCCGTGCGTGCAGCCGGTGTTCATCGATTCATAAGAGGTTATCACGTCAAAAGCGTTATATCTAGGGATGGTGATTTTTCGTTTTCGCGACATAGATGCGAAAATATGCTAAATTATATTTTTTCTGCTATAATATGTGAAATCTAGACTATTTGGAGATAAATGCGAAATCAAGGTAAAAAAACGAAATTCGTCTTCACTCTACACAATTTATTTACCGATTGTATTTCGTTTCAGTTCAGTATCAAAAGAAACCATCATTTTATGGCGTATTCAGCACAAGTATCTTATTGTCACGTCATTCACAACACTATTGTTCATAAATATGGAATGAAGAATAGCCATCCGTCCGTGCCTCGCAATTGTAAACAAAGCAAAGAACAACTAGTTGGAAGAGTGTCCGTCATATTGCAGAGTACAAGTGGTGTGTTTAAAAATACTACGTGCATACTCGTGAATGTGTTGTATACTGTTATTTCTCGTGGTAAAAATGGGACGAAACATAATTTCCATTCGCGATCGCATAAATGAATACAAAAGTGAACAGTTCTACGAAAGTGATATGAATATACTAATGTGCAATTTATGTAATCGCCGTCTGGAGTGGAAAAAAAAAATATGTACTTGAAAAGCACATTAAATGTGAGGGACATCGGGCTGCAAAAAAAGATTGACCGAGAAATCAGATGAAGAAAAAAAGTAGGTAAAACTGCAAGCAACGGTTTCTGGCATGATCGAAATCCAAAAAAAGGCGAAAATTGAAAAAAACAAAGAAAAAAAATTGAAAAAACCAGTTTCAATAACATTATTTGTGCACTCTACATCAACTATGGCCATGAACACGGCTAAAAAATATTTATTGTAATTTTAAGTATTCAATTTATTGCACTCATAAGTGCTAAAAAGTTGTTTGGAAACCTGCCAAGATAGGCTATTTTTGTAGTTGTGCTAGATCTTTATTTCTGTGGTTGTTAATAATTAATATGTGTATTATTTAATGCTTTTTAAAAAAATACTTTTCTTCAGTAATGTAAAATGAGAGAAATTGGCTAAATCTTGTTTTTAAAAATGCTACAAAATGCTAAATGTTATTATTTTAAATGCTATAAATCACCATCTCTAGTTATATCTGAATAAAAATAAGAGAGAAACCTTTTTTAACTATGTTGATATTGTACGGTGTCCCCTGGTATCCGGTGGTGTGTGCGGGGCAGAGCGCGGGAGAGCGTGTGGGTGCGTGCGGGGCCGGCAGGCGGACGCCGGCGACGACACGGTGAACGAGGCGGAGCTGTACGGGCCCGAGGGCCCCGAGGAGGTGTACAGCGGGCTGCGCACCCAGGACCTGCAGGAAGCCAAGGACCAGCTTCTCGTGGAGACCTCCGACATGCTGCACGTCCCGCTCTTCACCGCCGAGGCGCTGCTGCGAGACAACGGTGGGCGCGCCCTCCCGCCCCGCCAGGCCTCATTTCACCCTGGTTCATCCATCCGTCCGTTCGCTGATTCTTCCGTTCTTTTGGTCCGCGTAGTGGCCTCCCCACCGGACACGTTGCCTCGCCTTCACGTCCCCCGAGTCTGCGAGACGTCAGGCCTCATTTCACCCCTGACTCATCCATTCATTCGTTCATTGATTCTTCCTGTACAGTGAAGAAAAGGACCATTTGTATATATTTCTCATTTGTTTGTGCTCGCAGCGTGGACATGTAACAGTGTTTTTTTTTTCTTTTTGTTCGTTGGCCGGATGCAGGACGAAACTTTCTCCTTGCGTGTGTGTCCAACAAAGGACAGTAAAGATTAAGATGGCCGCCTGGACACAAGTTGGTGCTGGGCGCTGCTAGAATTCACCAATTTTCGGGTGAATTCTTTAACTTCCGTAGTCACGGAACACTTCCGTTGTTTTGATCTGCGTAATGGCCGGAGCACAGACAAATGCTGGATACAGAGTACCGATTCAAATATAATTTTGAGGTTCATTGTAAGGTGAAGTACTTACTCTTGCATAAAAAAAAATATTTTTTTTTTTTACCGTAGTTTTCATTTTTTTAATGATTTTTTTTTTGTATAAAGTGTAAATTGGCTGATTACACTGCATGTTCTTTCGAAGATGTTGGTGGTTTATCCTTAGCTACATTTTATGTGTGATTCCCAGAATTTTTTTTTTGTGAATAGATTTTGTAAACAAATATCAAAATATTCTCCAGTATCAGTATTGAATTTGAAGTGCAGGAGTTGGGTACTTTTTTTATAAATATTTTTGTAAAAATTTTTATGGTAGTTACGAAGTAAAATTAAAAACAATACTTGTACGTGGTTTCTTGAATGGGAGAAGATATTTCACATGATGGATATAAATAGCAAAACTCAACTAAAAAAAAAATTAAATTTTTATTTCCAGTTTTTAAGTGTTTTTTTTTTTTTTTTTTTTCAGTTGTTGCAGACGGTTTTGTTGATAGGGTGTTTTTCTTATCAGCATATTTTCACATTGCATTCTGTTCTGGCGTATGAACCAAAAGTCGTTCTGTAGTTGACTGCGCACTTGTAGAAACAACTTACAGCAAGTAACAATGTATGAACACATTTGTTATTTTACAACGGTAACACAGGTCTACAAACCCAAATTTTGGTTTGACGAAAGTGACTAAATCTTTATGTCTTTTGGGTGTGTGCTGATACCGTTAATGATGTCAGTTTTTCTCCATAACGTATATTTTTTTTCCCAAAAAAAAAAATATGAATGAAGACTTGTTTCAAATAAACAAAATACCTCGGGAGACTATGCCTGATACTGTATGAAACATGATTATCTGAAAAACGTAACCTCACGGGAATATCCGGCATTAGCAGCGTGACGTACCGTCCCAGTTACAGTGTGTTGTATGTAATTTCCTGGAGCCAGTGACTGAGTGACAAGCCACGAGCTCAGGTGCATGCCTGCCTGGCAGAGTGGTCCCGGGAGACGCTGCTGGAGAAGTGGATGAAGGACCCGGTGCAGTGCTGCCAACTGGCGGGCGTGCAGCCGCCCGCCTCCGCGCTGCAGCACCGCGGCAGCCCCAGGCCGCCGCGCGCCGCGCTCTTGGAGGACTCCCGGCCGCGCCAGGATCCTGTCGGCCCGGAGGGCGGCCGCGCCAGCGACATTGTGAGCGTCTGCCAGAGGATGCTGCAGTCATGCTGTTATAATTTTTACACATTAAGAGGCCACTCCAGTGTTTCAGGGGCACTACGCAACCCGCGTTAACCTCATAAGATTCAATGCTATTTTCATTTTGCTTATAACTAATTAACTAATATAGATTTCGAAATGATGCTTGCTTGATGTGTAAGACAATGATGCTCTTATCAAAGCCCCTTTCTTCAAAAACGTGCATAAATTATGGTTCAATCCTAGACAATACACTTATGCATATTAGTAAAGATTAGTATAAAACCATCATTTCAAAATCTATATTAGTTAATTAGTTATAAGCAAAATGAAAATAGCATTGAATCTTATGAGGTTAACGTGGGTTGCGTAGTGCCCCTGAAACACTGGAGTGACCTCTTAAGAGTGCAGTAGTCATTTATTGCCAAGACACCCCGCCATCTTCACATTTGGTCGCCATCTTGGATATCTGTATTTATTCAGCTATAAATTCGGGGAAAATTCCAAAACTATTTTTTTATTTTTTTTTTTTAAATATACTGGAATAAATATACATATTGATTCGACCAGTTCACTGTCCTTGGTTCGATACTTGATCGATGCCCAAAAAAAGATGGTTTTACATTAAAACATTTATTTAATATAAGAAGATTAGGTTCTTAATCTACCAGACTCCAGTAAACTGGTAATGACATACTGTCATCGGCTCTCGCAGGCACGTTCTTGGAAAAACAGGTAAAATTCAGGGAATTGTAAAGGTGTGTTCGAAAACCAAGAAATTAACAAAACCTTACTTACAAAACCACTCAGTGGATTTTTTTTTTTACCATTCAGCATCTTAATGAATCAAAACCAGATTGTATTTAAAAAATAAATTTGCGTTCCGTTAATAATCCGTATTTTACTGTGTTTTATCGCATAATCATCGCACTTGCATAGTCGTCACACCATTATGTTAGGACATCAAAATTCGAAGGAAAAAAATCTCTCTCATATTAATTGCACTATGTTTTTTGGTCTTGCTGTTAGAT
This sequence comes from Bacillus rossius redtenbacheri, assembly GCF_032445375.1. NCBI lineage: Eukaryota > Metazoa > Arthropoda > Insecta > Phasmatodea > Bacillidae > Bacillus > Bacillus rossius. The sequence goes on along the minus strand of NC_086342.1, from coordinate 3,476,839 downwards.
TCCAAGCGCGTTGTGTGGGTTGTAAACATGACAGGATAAAGCACCGTGCAACAGCAATCGGTTTTCAAGTTGGTCAGGCAGTTTGTTAGTTGTGATGGGGAAAATCGAGTAATTACAATTACAGTAAAATTCATTTAAGATGTACCTGCACATTACAATTTCCTGTCCGATATGGTCAAATGTCGGTGCCCCTATTACCTTAATAAGATATACGTTATTTGTTTTCCTTGTAAGATGTTGCTCATAACTTCTTTTCCCGTATAAAACAATGTATTTTAAAGTTGGTCTATTATTCGTTGATATTATACTTCTTATTTAATTAGCAAAAATACAAAGTTGTTCGATGTGTAAATTTTCTTTTAAAGATGTTTTCAAACTTTATCTTATAACCATTATCTGTTTGCCTTTATCACCGTTTTGTAGCTCATTTAAAAATGTAGTCAGCGATAGTTGGCAACATTCATTCTTGGTTACGTTGATGCTCATATAGTACTTAACTTTAAATATTGTAATGGTAAAAATATTATTAATTTTTTAATAAAAATTTGTTTGAGTGATGAATTAACAAAATAATTAAAGATATAAAGATTAATCAATCCAAGTGGTCCACGTCCACTCAAAATCATAAACCATGCTCGAAGCTCAACAATACAAAAAAAGAAAAAAAAAAGGAATAGAAATGGTTGGGTTTCGGCAGAACTTGCCTAATTCCTGGAAACAATTAGCTTTAGCTTGAAGAGTTACCCAGTCACCACCTGCTTATAATTACAGGGTGACGATTGGTCGGGAAATTCGGGAAAACCTGGAATTACCCAGGAATATTTTGCCTCTGGAAAAATACTGGAAATACCCAGGAATTTATTCGCCCCTCGGGAGATTTGCTATTCTTCCATACTGTAATTATCGTCTAACTTTAAAGTTGTTGATTATGTACATCTGCAATTAATATCGATATTGAATATATATATTAAATAGCAATGGATTGTGTAATAAATATTTATTTTTAGAATAAGAGACGACATGGGAGAGTCAGCATCCACAGACGAAAGCGTGATCGGCAATCCTGACGCCATTCATGTTTACGTGTGTGACTGTGACGCTCAGAGAAACGTTTTCAGAACCTGACGCCAGAGCGCAGCAGAATTAAGATTGTTTACCGTGCGTAATTCCAATTTAAAAAAAAAAAAAAAAAAGTATTTTATTCATTGGATAATTTATGGATTCAGTTTATTAAATTTTCATACGGTATATCTTTTAACTAATTGTTGTTTGGTTTTATAACAGCTAATACTTTTTTAGGTGTAAACTTTTATCTTGTCAATAGTTGGCAACACTTTATCTAATGCACCAATATCATTGTATCTGCAATGTGCATTTGCACGGAAAGTAACGTAATTCGGCATTTTGTTAGGATATGTTTACGTAGGCAGGCTTGGAAGTAAATTTATATTTTAAGTATAATTTAGTATTACAAAGAACGCATAGACGTAGTATAGAAAATGAGTTAAATATTCAGGAAAACCTGGAAATACCCAGAATTTTATTCTAGGGTTGGAGTAGTCACCCTGAATTACCGCGCTTGTTAAATACAACAGGTGCAAGATATTTGGAAGCTTGGGACCCCGTCACGGCGTCGCAACCTCACAGCTTCTGCTCGCGACGGGGGTAGGTAAAGGGAAGGTGAATTGGCAGGGCTCGCTTGCTCTTCCCCTCCAGCGCAGTGGCCGGGTGATGGCAGTGAGACACCCAGGCTTTTAGCTAACCTGCTTTCAGTTAAGAAAAAATAATTGGCACTAAGGGGGGGGGGGGGTATCACCCCTAAAACCCCTCCCCAGGCTTCGCCCCTGGCGCTCAGGGGCGATGCCGTGCTGGGAGCACCGGCGATCCTCCCGACCGCGCCGTGTGCGACTGCCCGGCAGTGCGAGATCTGCATGCTGGCGATGCCGTGCTGGGACCGGCCGGTCAGCATGTCGTGCAGCCACCAGTTCTGCACGTCCTGCTGGGAGAACTACCTGACGGTGAAGATCCAGGACGGCGACGCGCACCACATCCTGTGCCCCGCCTACCAGTGCCACATCCTGGTGCCCGTCGAGGTAATCGAGCGGCTGGTTAGCCCCGACATGGCGCGCCGCTACCTCCAGTTCGACATCAAGGTGGGTCCCTTAGGTCGCCCCCCGGAGCTGCGCGTGTGACACCCCGCAGTTCTTCCTGTCGTCTGGCGGGTCACGTTCCACATTTTTTACGTTTCGGCTCTCCCATACTCCTGTATTAACTTTCATTATATTAACATTCGATAATTAGTCAAAATTAGTGTTGGTTTGTTTCCAAAAATACGCTAATTCCGATTCTAAATAAAAAAGCAATAACACAGAAATCTCCCGTTTAAAAAAAAAATTACGGGCCTGATAATAAAACCATAAAATCTTGTTTATATACTAATTACTAGTTATGTTAGAATGTTGATTAATTTTATTGTTTTAGTTGAATTTTGATGCTATATATGATATGTTTTAACTTGCGTTTCAGTGTTATATGGTGAATTGGTATACTTTTTGGTGTTATGTCGGTTTCATTGCAATTCACTGTATTATCTTGTTCCTAGTTATTAAAGGAAAAATTAGTGTTCTCTCGTAACGAATCAATAACTAAACATCTTATAGTTATAATACTAATAGATAGGGACTGGAAAAATTCGCGGTTTTAATGACCACTAGGATAGACTCCACGATTCTCTATGTACTCGGGCAACTATCGCCTGGTCATTGGCTACCGACTCAGGACACCTGCTTTCTGCGATTCTTATGATTCGATACTTCTTTTGTTGAGTGTTGTTGCCATTGGCTCGGAGTCCTTCAGGTAAATTGCAGTCCAATCACTGACGCAGCATTAAGCCAAAAGAGTTTGGATTCCAGCCTGTCTCGAAAGGAATCCGCGAATTTTTCCGGTCTCTACTGATGGATTAGTTTTTCTGCTTTTGTAGCTTTGTTATGTTCACCCGGAACCCGAATGTTGAGTGAACGAAAGGCTGTTCAGTGTGAAGCTGGGGGGTCTCCTCCGGCCAGACGCGGGGACCGCTGTGTCGGCAGGCGTTCGTGGAGAGTAACCGCAGCATCAAGTGGTGCCCGATGCCGGGCTGCGGGCGCGCCGTGCGTCTGCCCGAGACGGAGCAGGCGCAGCCCGGCGACGCGCTGCACGGCATCCCGACGGCCAGGCCTCCGCCCCTCACGTCCCACGCCGTCGACTGCGGCAACAGCCACTTCTTCTGCTGGTGAGCCCCGGCTGCCGTTCCCCAGTCCGTCCATCTCCCCGTCGGCACGTTCCGTCCAGGGAGGGTTTCCAAAAAATTTACTTTCGAAACATTTTGGAAAATGTTTTCAAATTCTCTGACCATTTGGAACTCTTTTAACACAGATATTTTGTAACGATTTGGCATTGGTGCCCACAAGGGGGGGGGGGGGGGGTGAACGATGCAGACTGCGTCATTAAAATTTCAGTGGAAGGGGGGGGGGGGGGGGTTGGTGGTAAAAGACGAGAAAAATGTATATATTATTTACATGATTATAGCTTATAATGTGAAAATACGTTTCTGGTGCTTTGATAATTGAAAGGGATCTTGTAAATCAAATTGGCAACCCCGCACTTTCCTCAACAAAAGCAGTTTGGCATCTGTCGGTTCAGGATGGAAATATTACCTGATATATCCAAAATTATTATTAGAAATTCAGTTTTAATTAAAGCAAAATGTGATAAAATATAATACTAAAAAAATATAATATTATAAAATAATTGAGTAAATCATTGAGAAAATGACATAAAAAATTTCGGGGGGGAAGGGGGGGCGCATCATTAGGTTAGGGGGGGGGGTGAGTCATAGTGTTTGGGGGGGGGGGGCACCTCTGGATTTGGTATTTTTAAACAAGTTGCATTAAGCTGCTTTGTAGAAAGAAGAAATACGGATGAAATGAATGCTGACGGTAAGGATGAACCGAAAATGCCGGCGGCCGAGGGGAGCAGCTCTGTCGCGGAGCGTGCCGAATGTAAGACCTCCCTGCAGTGACGGCACGGGAACACGGTCACACGGGCGTGTGTGCTGGGCGCAGGGAGTGCCTGGGCGAGGCGCACGCGCCGTGCGGCTGCGCGCAGTGGCAGCAGTGGCAGCACAAGATCTCCGAGGTGAAGCCGGAGGAGCTGAGGGCGTCGTGCGTGGAGACGGAGGACGCCGCCAACTGCCTGTGGCTCGTCACCAACTCCAAGCCGTGCCCCAACTGCAAGTCGCCCATCCAGAAGAACGAGGGCTGCAACCACATGAAGTGCTCCAAGGTCTCTACCTGAACTCCGCTGCCTTGTTTCATTTGTTTCAGTTGTTGTCACACAGTAGTAATATGTCGATTCTACCTTTTTTTTCCCGGTTCTCGGGTGTGGATACGGTTCGTAAAAACTTGGTTCTCTGTTCTAGTTTAACCACCAAACAAAATTGTCACTCCTGATAGATGGCATGTTTATAAGTAAATTATGAAAAAAATAATTAAAACTATTGTAGCAGTAGCAGCACTCCAAAGCAATTGCAAGTTACTAGATGATGAATGTAACCCTCAAGTTAAAAAAAAAATGTCTGTTAAGATAATATATTAACACGTGATATGTTGATGTGGAGCTGGAAAAGTGGTTAACAACACTTACTGTTCATGAGTAGTATAAACCTTTAAATCGTGGTACAGTGAAACCTCACTTTGGAGGATTTCTCACTCAAAAGTATATTATTAACTACAGAAAACATGAGTTTTTTTTGTTTTTTTTTTTTTTTCAGGTACGTTGTAACGAGATTTCACTGTAGTTGGTTTTTGATTAAAAATTTTGAAAGGTGTATCATTTTTCAATAGGTCTACTTTTAGTTCAAATGATAATCCCTGCCTCCTAGTGACAAATTTTTGGGATTGAAAGAACTCCTTTGTTTGCGCTCCAACACTTCCTGGGGGGGAGGGGGGCTGGGTATTATTATTCATCTGGGTGGGCTACCCTAGGGATAGAAAGGAAGGGAAGAGAGACTGCTGTCGCCCTACCCCCCCTCCCTTGCAAATGTTTTCCGATTTACAAACTTTTTTTCAGTGTCTCAAGGGGCTTCAAAGAGAAGTTAGAAAGAATGCGGGTGGGTGGCATGAAATTAATGTCCCACTTCAAGAGCTCCTTTTTTTTTTATAACTGAGTCTGCAGTATTTTCACCAGGAAATGTTTGGCTTTTATGCTTTCTGCAGTACTGGAGGTTTATATTTACGGTTCTCGGTGCTATTTAATTTGCCGAGAACCAGCAGACCTGATAACCGAGACCCGAAACCGACCCATCACTAATATAATTAAAATAAAAGCCAATGATCCCCTTTGTTTTTGTGATCTGTAATTTCTATTAAGTCATTTAGAAGCTAGGAGCAAATTATTAACAAAAAAAAGTTAATTTTTAAGGGCTGATTTGGGTTTTAGGTAGTAAGTACTGAAACAAGAGTAATATTTTAAAAAATAATTTTGTTTTTTAATTTCATTTGCAGTGCCTAACTGCTTAACAACATAGAAAATACAACATAACATATTTATTTGACTCTCAACTATTTGTTAATTAAATTTAGAATAAGATTTTTTTATTATTTAATAAAGAAAAGTAACTTTCTTACTTATTGAAATTTTTAATAATTGTTTATAAAATGCCATTTTTTTTATTGCACATATTAATGGTTTCTGACGACTATTGAAAGTAGGTACTCCAATTCCGGTACTATCACGAAGATATTTACCTACACTTTATTGTATTTATGTAGCAGTTATGTACAAATAATGTATCTTATATTTATCTTATTAATAATAAAGATCCAAGTAGTGAGTGTAAATCTACTTTATGATTAATTTTACTATTTATGTTTATAATTTTGATCAGTTTGATTCACAATTTATCTAATTTGTCACTATCTGTTTTATTAATGTTGTTCCTGTGTCCTCTGTATGAGATCTCATTACCAAATCTGCAGTTTGTTTGAAAATATATGTGTGGATATTGTATAATTTTGATTGATTTATTTATTTATTTAAATTTGTTACATGCCCACCGACAGTTTTGAGACTTTTGAGGTGGGCACGACACAAAATAAGTACGACACAAAACAAGTAAAAACAAACACTATCACAATAAATAGAGACAGCACAGGATTTTCACAAAACATGAAAACAGAAAAGACATAAATACTTAAAGGACAAGATAACGTGAGACATTACTTAGCGAAATGTTAATTACATAATTATATAACCTCGGTGAATATAATGAAATAGTTGTTTTTTTGCGTGCTGTCTCAGTGCAAATTCGACTTCTGCTGGGTGTGCCTGGAGAACTGGAAGAAGCACAGCTCGGCGACGGGCGGCTACTTCCGCTGCAACCGCTTTGAGGCCGTGCACAAGGCGGACGAGAAGCAGGGCATGCTCATCAGCGAGGTGAGCTGCCTCTCTCACGAGAGTGGCTCACAGGCGCGCCGCTGCCTTGCTGGGCCGTGTGCCCGATCGCAACTGCCGTGTTTGCGAACCTGAGGCCGTGCACAAGGCGGACGAGAAGCAGGGCATGCTCATCAGCGAGGTGAGCTGCCTCTCTCACGAGAGTGGCTCACAGGCGCGCCGCTGCCTTGCTGGGCCGTGTGCCCGATCGCAACTGCCGTGTTTGCGAACCTGAGGCCGTGCACAAGGCGGACGAGAAGCAGGGCATGCTCATCAGCGAGGTGAGCTGCCTCTCTCGCGAGAGTGGCTCACAGGCGCGCCGCTGCCTTGCTGAACAGTGTGCCCGATCGCAACTGCCGTGTTCGCGAACCTGTGGCCGTGCTCAAGGCGGACGAGAAGTAGGGCAGAGGCACGGGAGGCACAAGGGCCGTGCGGACGTTCGCAGTGAACCCGTGTGTAATGCCATGATTTTCACCAAAACTGTGGAGATTTAAAATTATGCATTACGTGTATGCACTATGCATCGTAACTGCACACTTGTATCTTGCCATGGTGAACAGCTTAGTTGAAGAAGAACTCCCTGTGCCTGTAATCTGCGTCACTTATGCCACTTTAATACGGGGCTTCGTGGACCTCTGCACGGGTGTGACGAATGAGGGATGCAGTATGGAGAGGGTGTAAGTGGAGTTAGTCACTGGGTTCTTCCTGCCTCTCTTCACTGCGTCTGCTGTGGAAGGTAACTACCCTCCTTTTTGACCCTCCCAACGACCAACGACCATCGACCATCTACCATCTGTGTCACCACATTCTTGCTTTATGAGCAGCTCCTTACTTCCCGCTTTTGAACTACAGTCATAAATAAGAGACTGTGGAAATCATTCCACTTAAGAAATAGGCACCAGAAAGGGTCTAGTAAATACATGTAATAAATTTAATGATATAATTAATTTTCACCAAGTGCTTGAGATGTGATTTACAATCAATCCGTAAAGTCTTTTGCATAAACACGTAATCAAAAAGTTTGGGGTTGCATTATATTCATAGTCACATCATTTTTTGGTAAATATGGTATTTTAAAAATTTACGAACTTTTATTAGTATTAGTAGTATTGTGTTAGTTACATGAAACGTAACTAGAAACGACAGTCGAAGCCTGATTTTAAATACCTCGCACCTCAGGATTAGACTGATTAATTTCTTGTACATGTTAAAAAAAATTTCCTTCTACCTAGTTTTCCTCTAAAACCAAAAAGAAAATAGTTATAAAGCATTTTTTTAAATGTTAATTCTAAGTTTAATGATATCTTACACCAAAAAAAAAGGATGTATTATTTCAGGCCTGCCACCAAGATCTGTTTCATAGCATTTAAAAACTGAAACTGGGACGTTCTTTAATGGACATCCTGTGTAATAATTAGGAGACTGGAAAAATTCGCGGGTTCATTTCGCGATATGCTAGAATCCAAGTTCGTGTAAACTCATTGTCGCTTCAGTGATTGGAACACAGTTTGCCTGAAGGGCTGTGAGCCAATGAATGACCCTCAGCGTAAGAAGTATCGAATCACAAGCATCCCAATTAGCACGTGTCACGAGTCAGTAGCTGGTGTAATATTCCCGTATACGTAAAGGATCGTGGAGTCCATCCTAGAGGTCATTCAAACCGCAAATTTTTCCGGTCCCTAGTGATAATGCGTTCGACTGGAGTGGTCAGCGGAGTCGTGGCTGGACGGGGATCGTCACCCTGTGGGGCCGGCTGGTTTCGGTCGCAGGCGGTGCAGCGGAACCAGCAGATGCAGGAGCTGAACCGGTTCCTGCACTACTACACGCGGTTCCGTAACCACGAGAACAGCCAGAAGCTGGAGGAGCCCCTGCTGAACAACGCCCGCAAGAAGATGGAGCTTCTCGCGTCGTCCTTCTGCCGCACCAACAAGGGGGAAGGTCGGTCCTTCGCTTGTGGCTCTCTTTGCTCTAAGAAAAACAAAGTCTTTGGAATCTTCTAACGGTTTTTTTTTCCTCCTCCTTCTCCTTTTCTTTTTCATTTTCCTGAAAATGAAGATGAGGAAAATTAGTCTCTGATTCAACTTACACTTTTCGAACAGGTTTTTTTTTCCTCCTCCTTCCTTTCTTTTTCATTTTCCTGAAAATGAAGATGAGGAAAATTAGTCTCTGATTCAACTTACACTTTTCGAACAGGGTTTTTTTTTCCTCCTCCTCCTTCTTTTCTTTTTCATTTTCCTGAAAATGAAGATGAGGGAAATTAGTCTCTGATTCAACCCACAGTTTCCGAAACACTTGGCACACCCCGATACGTGAAGTGATGTTGGCATGCTGGTGACTGTACTTCTCTTGTGTTGCAGACAACACTGACAAAGGGACCAAGTTCGTGGAGGACAGCATCCGAGAGCTGCTGAAGGCCCGCCGCGTGCTGTGCGGCTCGTACGTATACGGCTACTACCTCGAGGACAACGGCTACAACAAGACCATCTTCGAGTTCATGCAGGTTCGTCTCGGCCGGTTTGCCCCACCGTCAAGGAGGCGGCCTGCCTCGGAGTGGGAGATCCTTTTACTTCGAACTCCATCCAGCTGAAACCCACAAGCCACTGGACACTTTCAAGTTAACATGCATGTGTGGCAGTCCTTTTTACTAAGTATTCTTACTGGGTTACGAAGGTAGCTAAATATTTAAAAAAATCATAAATTATAGAAAAGGTCACGATTCACTAAAAAGTAGGGACGTGCGAACACCAGTTTTTTTTCAATTTGAATCTACATAGAAAATGAAGATCTAAGTCTTTGCCAAAGAGGAGGTTGAAGATTACTTAAATATTTTGCTTCATTAAGAAAATACCATTCATATAACATTTTTAGTGTTGAGAGTGTGTGGTCAAAATCATCACGTCCTGCATATCGTACACTGAACAAGAAAAAGGTTGGAAACATTTAGGAAGTTGCCACTGCTTGTAAATGGAAATGAAAAATCGTAAAACTAAAAGTTACGTTTGTAATGCCGAAATTTACTTATGAACTTCAGTTAAAACGTGAAAACATTACATTTATTTATTTTTTATTTGTTATTTGTTACATGCCCACCAAAAGATGTTATTCCTGAAGATGAAGTCTTAGATTCGACTTCCACTTTTCTAAGCTTCGCACACCCTTACTAAAAAGGCAATAATAATCTTTGTTCTTTATTTATTTATTTATTTATTCATTTATTTATTTATTTTTTTTTTTTTTGTCACTAACATGTGCTGTTCTTGATGGATGTATGTATTTTATAATCACTATACGATGAGAAAAGGTTCAAGCGCTAGTGTGATATTTGGATGAGTGGAGTTTCCTTTATACAGTTAGGCTCTTGGGTCTTTAGGCCTTGTGCAATTAATGGGTCTGCTTTCACCGGAAGTAAGCATTCCTCAATGAAATTTTTGTAGTTTGGGAAGCATGCATTTCTCCTGAACTTATTTGTCGAACAAAATTCTTTCAACGTGGAAGTCACTTTTCGTATAAACTGCAATATTGCACTACAATCTGTACTTTTTTAAAATATGCTTAAAAAAAAAAGTTAGTTTGCCAGGAAGATGAAACGAGATGAACGGCAGGTACCGGCTGTGCTTGCATGTGGTTTGCGAGACGACAGGGAGAGGTTGTAGTTCCTGGTCGGCCGCCCCTGGCAGCACCTCCTGGTGCAGCTTTCTCCTCCTCTTCATTTGTCGACTGTACACACGACTTTTCTGTATCGTCTCGGAGGTGAACCGCTGCCTGTGGCTCGTCACCAACTCCAAGCCGTGCCCCAACTGCAAGTCGCTCATCCGGACGAACGAGGGCTGCAACCACATGAAGTGCTCCAAGGTCTCTACCTAAACTCCGCTGCCTTATTTCATTTGTTTCAGTTGTTGTTACACAGTTCTACTTTGTTTGCTCTCCAACACTTCCTGGCAGGGGTGATATTCCACACATTAAATTACAACAATCAATTTTTTTAACTTACTGTTTACACCATTTCACTTTGATTCGTTCTTCAAAAAATTGGCAACAGTGTTTATAACAGCTAAAAAAAACAAACTTGAAAGTTATGACGTTTTGCGTTGTGTGCAGAACGAGCTGGAGGAGGTGACGGAGAAGCTGTCGGAGATGGTGGCGCGGCCGTACCTGCGCACCCCGCGCCCCGTCATCGTGCAGACGACAGCCCTGGCACGCCGCAAGAGGCACGAGTTCGTCCGCGCCGTGTCCAAGGGGCTCATCCCGCCCGAGACGCCGCCCACGCTGCGCAAGGTGCGCAAGAGGAGGTTCCCGGGCCTCGTGGGCCTGGACCCCGTCGACGACGTGAGTCCCTTAAGGGTGTGCCTCCCGTTTCAGGTCAAGATTTTATATTTACAGCAATAACAGATGAACTTTTAGACTTTTTGAATTGTTTAACTTTCACGAAATGAAAAAAAATATATTCAGCGCATACTTTTTGCATAATTAACTGCCAAAGTTACATTTTTAACATTTTTGGGTTGAACAAATAAGAATTTAATTTATCGCAGAACTGAAACTTTTTTAGGTTTAACTGCAATGCCACTGGCAATGCCGAGGCTCACGAATACTCACAGTCATGTTGAGACACTTTCTGCACACAATTTTCACATTTATAGTTCACTTGCGGCACTAAAAACTGGATAATAGGCGAAATCGCTGTTGAAAGGCAGTGATCTTAACTGCTAGACCACGAGCTCAGTTGAAGATTAAAGAAAGGAATAAGGAATATAAGTATTAGGTATGTCGCCATATATTCTAAGAGGGGTGGCGTGGCGACATACCCACCTGCCACGCCCACCCAAAGCAACCACCTGTTGATAGGAAACAAAATGGCCGCCTCTAGACCGAGAATAACACAGCCTCCTACCCCTTCCACCTCTTGGGGGGGTCCCCTTCTCCCTAGGATAGGAATAGCATAGCCTCTTCCCCTACCGCCCGCACCCCCTTCTAAGAGGCCTATCCTTAACACAGTGATCTTACCGCCCCTATCCCCTTGTAGATCCCACTGTCCCAGAACCAGCTCGGTACCCCTACTACGACAGATTGAAACGCCGCATCAAAAATATTGCAATATAAAATCAATTAAACAAACAAATCTTAACTCTCCACAGTTATCGTAGTTGCTCAATATAATCAAGCTAGTGAACCCAAAAAGAAAAAAGCAGAGAAAAGTTTCAACAAAATTGAGGACGAAGTAGTAAGTGTTAGCTGGCATAAATAAAAGTTTATTATAAATAAATGTTTATTATGATAACATAGTAAAATTTCACTAATCATTATTTCATAACGTATTTATAGAAGTATAACGTAAAAAAATCACGCAATAAAAGGTAAACACTAGCATTAATTGACGTAGGATGACACAGTGTTTACGTACAGTTGTTCACGTGTGTGGGTCGCCATGTGTCGCAGGAGCAGATCTCCCACGCCATCGCAGCCTCGCTGAAGGACCTGGACAGCAACAACCCTTGGGTGAAGGATGCCCAGGGCTGCCACACCAACCTGAGCGCGCTCTACGATTGGCCGGACAATGACTCGGACGAGGAGGTGTGTACCGTAACTGCCACGCTAGGGCAGAGCTAACTATTCCTGTTACCGATAGCTTCACAGCAAAACCCCTTTCATACACTTTTCAGCTGGAACGAAGAAAAAAGTGTGAATTGAGGGAAAATCTCTAAAACTCATATATATGTACCTCATTTCCTGTATGTACTTCTTCTTCAACAAATACTTTAACTTAACATCAAAAAAAATATTTGATGTGTACCAACCTACTAATCTACTAAAATACTCAAGCCATGCCCCCTATTACATAAAAAACAAGAAGTAGTTTAAATTTATTACTGAACTAGCTAATGCCTGGCATTTGTTTCAATGCCTCATTGAATTTCTGTGTAATTTTTTTGAAGTAGGAACGTATTCAGTTAGCTGGTTACATTTCACATTTAACATTTTCACATTTGTTATTCCCTTTAAAACTGTACTGGTTGTTCGATAATCCGGTCGGATCACTAACCTGGTTTGGCCATGGTGGATGTTATGTGTAGTGTGAGTAGATTAAATACAAATTTAGTAATTTTAAGACATTTTTTCTCTGGCTATTCTGAAATCCTAGAGATGAACCTCTGGATCCGCCACTGACCCGGGCACACACGCGGTGCGCAGAGCTTCAGGAAATACAACGTGATTTGATAACTACTCGAGATATCCGAGTGGGATCTGCTTACGAAAAGCATTTAAGAGTCCGCCGAGGGCCCAAAAGTACTTTTGATTTCGGATTAAGTTTTTAAACTACGTGCTGGATCAGAGCCCTCTCCCCCTGATTGACTGCAATTGTGTCATGCAGCTGAACGTCTTCACACGTCCCTGCTGTCAGCAGACGCCCGCCACTGCAGCGTGGGCGGGGGGGGGGGGGGGGGAGGAGGGTTGCACGCAGGGGCGCAACGACAGGGGGGGGGGGGGCCAAGGGTATTTTTTCCCCCCTCTGAAACCTTGAAGTGGGGGCAAATGGGGGCAAAGTAAGTGCTGTGTAATCAATTTTTAGATAATAAAACTGCTTAAATAGCACCATTTTCCACCTTGAAATACAAATTTTCCCGGGGGGGGGGGACCCCCGGACCCCCCGCTTCAATAGGGGGGGATCGATGATTCTTTATAAAAAGGTATATTGCCCCCCCCCTTTGGAAATTTAGTTGTTGCGCCACTGGTTGCACGAGGGACGACCGGCTTGCGGACAGGAGTCGGAGGTGAACCGCGCCCTGGCGGTGAGCCTGGTGGGGGAGTGCAGCCGCGCGGGGTGCGCCCGTCCCCGGGCCCGGAACCCGCGCACGTCCGCCGTCCACGACTACTGCAGCCTGCGGTGCAGTCGCTCGGCCCGCGCGGGCGCCGGGGACGACGGTGAGGGCTGGCCGTGTCCCGTTCCCCTCGCCCTTCGGATCCTTCCACTACCCCTCGTCTTCTGTCGTGACCCTGGTTGATGTCTGGCGACGTTTCGGCAGCCATTGCGGCTGCCGTCATCAAGTAGACTTAAGTCTGACTGTCAGACTTAAGTCACCCTGATGACGGCAGCTGCATTGGCTGCCGAAGCGTCGCATGACGATTACCTGATACGGCCTACGCCCAGAAGCCAAGGAGAAAAAAAAATTGCAGACAATGGCCGTAAAGGCCTGCGATCTTTATTATATGTTGACGGTGGAGTCTATGCTGGGACGGGTAGCATCCTAGCCTCTGGACATAGCTAGATCTCTTAACACCTCTCCTGTTTCGCGTGTACGGCGTATCCGTATCCACGCCCGTGACGGCCGCAAGGGCTGGGTTAACAAACAAAAGGGGTAGAAATCCCTTAGACATTCGTGTTGTGACCCTGGTGTCAATGTAAAGCCCTAACTCAATATGTATTTCCATTGTTCATTCATTGAGTCATTCATCAATTCGTTAATTCATGGTTAGTTTATTGAATCGTAAATAGTGCTGTGCGGTTCTGGTTTCAATTAGTCAGTTTAGGTACCTGTTCGGTTTGACGTAAAAACCTCGGTTCTCTGTTCAGATTTCGGTTCTTATTAAGTAAAAAAATATCTTAATGCTACACTAAGTATGAATGAGGTTAACTAGGTCATTATTTCGCAATTAAAAGCAGTAAAAAAATACAGATTAGAGGAGAAAAAAACCGTACATAAGCCTGAACCTTTATATTGTATGTATTTGAAAGATTACCTTAAATCTTGTAATAGGTAGGCCAATCGTTGCTGGCGTCAAAACCTTTATGGCAAAGCTAATGTTCTGGTTCAGCATTTTTTACACCTATTTATATGATATTCTTACAATTCAAATGTAATTTCTTCTTTATAGTGTCAGTTTTAACATAACTTTGTTTTATAATGCAGTCTGTTTCGCCTACATGCTTTGTTTATATGTATTGTAATTGGGCTTTAACATATGAACGGCCATTACAAGTATTACAACTGGAGAAAAAAGAATACCACTAATGTATGAAAGGAACTGAAAGACACCTGGTTCTTGGTTCTGCCAGTTCTCATCAATATAACAGACATTGAGAACTGTGAATGTTATTTCCCGTACCATGGAAAGATTAACAGACAATCCTTTCCCCATGAAAATATAATGGACTGTGGCTTAAATGCTGATGTAGGTGGCGACACAATTGCGGGTTACCCACAATCCACTTAACTTCCTTTTCAGCCCAGCTTGATGAAAATTAAGGTTTATTAATCTTGGAAAATTTCCTTTCCTTTACATCCTTGGAAGGAGTCCTAAATTTAACAAAAGAGTTCATTGTGCATTGTGCCTTTTTATGCCCGTGTTTTTGCTTGGAGATAGGGATGTTCATTTTAATTAAAAGTAGACCTACATATGTGGAAAATATCAAAGATTCAAAATACTAAAAAATAAAATTAAACTACATACCATCTTTGCTGCCCTACATATCTTTTAAATTAAACAAAATTGTGTGTGTGTGTGTGTGCGCACGCGCGTGTGTTTGTGTGCCCTCGTGTGTGCATGTGTGGGTGCGTGCGTGTGAGTCTCCTCATTTAACAGATCTTTGTTACTTGAGGGTTACATCCTCTGCCCATTATAATATGTACATCATAACTTGTGATTGTTTTGGTGTGTTGTTACTGCCATATTAGTTTTTAGTCGACTTTACCTCTTGTGAGCAGATATTTAGATTTTGTCAAGCAGTTTTTTTTATGGGTGTGCCTAAATCATGTACTAACCCAGCTAGATACGGGCTGCTCTAGCCATTCAGCGAGATGTGAATCAACTGTGCTACCCAGGTGCTGGGTGACTTTCTTTGTGGTCAGATGAAGCGGGCGTCATTTTGAACAAATAATCGCACTATCTATCAGGGCATACCGTATCTCAGGTGTGACTGGAAGTTGTGAGAGGTAGTTAACTTAGAACAGAGAGCTGAGAACCAGTTTTTAAGAAGCGAAAGTCAAGGAGGTAGTATGACCGACACATCGATGCGGAGAGCCGGTGAGGAGACAGAGGGCTGCGGTGTGCCGCAGTGTACCGCGTGAACGTGACGGCGGACTACAACATGGACCTGGTGATCGCCCTGGAGATGTCGCGCCTGCAGATGATAGAGGACGAGATGAAGAAGAGGCAGAGGGCGGAGGAGGCGGGCAAGGAGCAGTCGTCTGCGGCGCCGGCCCCCGGCGTCGGAGGTACGCGGGCCTGCCGTAGGCCGTAAACTATTTATGGCACATTACATACAGTAGAGTCCCGCTAATCCGAACCCTGCTAATCCGAAAATCCGCCTAATCCGAACAGGGCTAGGACGAAAAAAGAAATATTTTTATAACAATTATGAACTTTGAAAAGCAAAGAAAAACGTTCTTTTCCAAGTAATGTCTTACGTTTATTAATATGTACATAAGAAAATTATGATTTATCTATTTCTCCTTCAACTAAAAAGAAAAAAAATATGATTACGTACATAGTACTTAAATATTTACGTATTTATACTATGCTAAATACGCTAAATAATAAAGGTGTGTTTTGTGTCTGATCTTTGATATTTGACACATCAGATGTTAAATAGCCCACGCCTCATAAAGACCATAAATGGCATTATATAAGAAAATTCCGCCTAATCCGAATTTTCGCTAATCCGAACAGGGTTCAGTCCCAATTAGTTCGGATTAGCGGGACTCTACTGTACTGCTTTTTATGAACATGTTTGGCTTGGAATGATTTGTCAACAGTCATATTAGAGTTTGTAGTGTTAGCATCGTTATGGTATTGTGGTCCTACGCTATTAACTCTGCGAGTAATATTTATTGTTAATTAATCGTTATTGTACAACACCAGTTGCCTGCAGTAAAGTTGGTGCTGCTCGTCTTGGCACGAAGTATAATAAAATACCTCTTACTTTGGGGAGTGATTTCAATGTGAATTTTGCATCTGATGATTTGATACCATTAATTAAATTTCTGTTTGAAAAATTTAATTTAAATATGAATAATGAACCTGAAATGGCGACAACATTATCTGGAACTACAATTGATGTTTCTTATTTTTTTACACAAAATTTTCAATGTATAATATCAACATTATTGTAAATATCGAGGTAATAAATTCAAAAAATTAATTGATATTTAAAGTGTTTCCACATTAAAGAAATAATTAGTTTTTTGTTTAAAAATGTAACACAGCAGCTAACTTGTACCTGGGGAGGGCTGATCGTGGCATACGTGGCCGTGTGACGTGTCGCAGTCTTGGACGACCAGCAGCTGAAGCTGGCCATCCAGCTGTCCCTCCAGGAGTCCACGAAGAGGGTCGCGCTCCTGCAGTCGTCCCTCGCCGCGGGCAGCCTCTCGGACCAGGAGCCCCCGGGGGACTCGGGCAGCTCCGCCTACCACCGCACCAGCGCCGACCTCACCGTCGACTACTTCCTCAAGAGCCTGGCGGGGCGGCAGCTGGGCGGGGGAGGGGTGAACGTGTTCTCGCCGGAGGAGGCGGGGCGCGCGGTGTGGGGCTGCGGCCTGAGCAAGACCCTCGCCGACAAGGAGCCCATCGGCTTCGAGGACGGCCGCTTCCAGATCGGAGACCTCCACGAGAATGGGCGCTTCAACGACCCGGGGGACTACGAGGAGGGGGACGCTCACCTGCTGCGACGCTCGCACTCGACGGGCGACCTGTGCACTCGGGGGCGGCAGGGGCGGGGCGAGGGGGCGGCCGGCGGCGACGAGTCGCGCTACCACCTGGACTCGGACCACAGCAGCCAGCACGAGGAGAAGCCGGAGGACGTGGTGAAGAGGCTGCTGGCGCTGCCCGCGTCCGGCCGGGGCATGACGGGCCGGCAGTTCATGCTGCTGCACCACAACAGCGGGGGCAGCAACAGCAACGCCGGCGGGGAGCTGTCCACCACCACCTCCGAGGACGGAGCCAGCCTCTACTTCGGGGGCCAGTCGTCCATCGAGGACACCACCACCACCTCCGACTCCCTGAACGCAGACCTCGAGGTGTGCGGTATCCTCGGCACCACCACGGAGGATGAAGAAGAAGGCAGATCGCTCGTGGACGACGACTTGATCGCCGCTCGTTCCGTGAAAACATTTCCGCCCGTTTTCCACAAAAGTGCTTTAGCGATCAACGACACGAAAAATTACAATTTCGGTCAGGGTAAGACGAAGCAGGCTCACAAAGATGGCCACGTACAAAATGATCAGGCTGCGAACGGTGCTAGCGTGGCAGTTTCGTCTCACGTGTCCGGCTCTGAGAAATCGACGTTCTCGAACTCCCTTCTGGAAGCCCATCGCAAGGCGTTCAAGGCGGCCGGCGGGAAGGCGCCGGGCTCGGGCGGGCTCAGGATCCGCATCTGCAAGTCCCCGAACTGCGGGTCGGGCGACGGCACCAAGCACCGCTGCCGCCGGCTGGAGACGGACAGCTCCAACGAGTACGAGTCGGAGACGGGCATCCCCAAGTCGCCCACGCTGTACATCAGCGGGGTGTCCATCAGCCGGACGCCCGAGCCTCGGTCACCGGCGGTGGTCGCGGGCCGGCAGTCCCGGTCCTCCAGCCTCACGGTGCCCCCGCCCGCCCCCTCGCCCCCCGGCACCCCGGCCGCCACCCCGCCGCCTCTCGCGTCCCGCCCCGCCTCCCCCGCCCCCGCCCCCGCCGCCACCAAGGCCAAGTCGGCCAGCGAGCCGGAGCGCGAGCGCGAGATGTTCCGCTTCCCCAAGTCGTCGACGGACGGGGCGCTGAGCTCGGTGCTTCACGTGCAGGAGAGCAACCTCAGCTCGGACGACTTCCACGAGGCCCTGTTCCTGCTGGAGCGCTCGCCCAAGGGCGGCTCGCGGCGTCGCAAGCGCTCCAAGAAGGAGCGCCACAAGGACAAGGAGAACAGCGGCGGCGGCAAGGAGGCCAGCTCCGCTCTGTGAGCGGACGTGTCCACAGCTTTTATACTCTGACCCAGGGGCTCGTGCACAAACAGAGCTTTCAAACAACATTTGTTTTTGATGTCGGTGTTGTAAGAATGAATTCCGAAGCAACTATGTAAGTTGTAGCTATATGTACTCAGTTTCTACAGTAGCAGAATGGTTTATTCCTGTATCGTAATGCTAAATGACTTTTTATTATTATCATTCATGTACTGCATTATCTGAGAATGCTTAAACATAAGGATAAAGAGGAAAGGTTTTTTTTTTTTTGGAACTGCAATAATTTTGAAGTGATTTTTTATTTTGTGGTGTCACCATTTATAATAGTTATAATAATGCAAATATTCACATAAACATAACTGTCATAATTGGATCTAAAACATAAAACAAAGGTAATGAATCAAAGGCATTTGGTGTTGAAACTGTCTGTCCGTGTTATCTTCGGTATATTGGCAAGGTGATTGTAAGTAACACGTGTGTGTAGTGTCTGTGTGTGTCATTGTCGTTCAAATTTGGCTGTCTTTGTCTTCCCCATTTGACATTACGTGCAACAAACATATTAATTTAGTTGTCTTGCGGTGACACCTTCACATACATGCCGGGAAGCTGTTGTATTCGAAAAGCCAAAGAATGATCTGTCACAGTGTTGTAGAGGTAAGTGACAGTTCTCAGTAGATTGTTGATGATGTTATGACTGTTGTCAGGTTTACTAAACATTGTCTCATTATTATATACAGTTTTTTTTTGTCATGGACCTTGAGGGATAATAGTTAGGAAGTCAGAAAAAAATCACGTGACCGAAGTTTCTAATTTTTTTTATCTTTCTTGGCCTCTTAAGGCCTCACTCGCCACATTGATTTTGTATTTCGTAATTTTTTTTTTTTTTTTTTTCCAGTCATTTGTTCTAAAATTTTAACTCTGTACCTCCGTCGCATTTGTTGTTCTGCTACAAATATTTTCAACAGATAGTCACTAATATAATGTAAAAGAAGTCATGCAAGTATTGAAAATCTTCACCAATTGCATGACTTTTAACAGCCTTTTGATTACTCTTAGAGAATATCTGTTGAAAATATTTGTGGCAAAACAACAAAAGCAAGGGCGGTATCAATTTGAAATTGTAAAAATAGCCCTCAGAAAAAAGGTAATGAGTAAAAAGACAAAAAAATAATCAGCATGGCGTGTGCAAGACAGTCTTAAGCTATGTTTTACAGGATTAATTTGTTTTGGCTTGAGATAAGCTTTTGTGAATAGGCTGCCTTAATTTAAGTTCAGGCATGAATTATTATTTTTTTATTAAAATTTTATGTCAAGCATGCAGCTAAAAGAGCATGTGAAGTTATCGGTGAACCTGTTCTAGTATGCTAGTAAGTTATTTTTTTCTCGTTATTTTAGTGTAAATAAATGTGATGCATGTGCTAGTGGTTGCTTTAATAATAGAAAGTGTTAATATTCATTGGTATTTGCAGGTTTAGTAAAACCTTCCTTATAAAGGATTAGGTTAACTGGTTACTTGCTGTCAAGTAAAGTCATGCGTTATTGAGCGTGTTCGTATCAACCTTACAGTTGGGTTACAATTTTTAAAAAAGGGTTTTTATCAAGTACCGTATTCACTCGCGTATAGGCCCCCTCCCCTTTTTTGGAGTCAAAATTTGGGGAAAATTTACGCGAGTAAATACGGTATTGGCCAGGCCGTATTTGTTTTTACCTTGTTGGCCAATATTTTATTAATATTTTTTGAGCAAAAACTGTGCACTGTAATCAGTTGGAGAAATTATTTTCTTTGCTTAGAGCCACGACGATGCAAACCGCCCTAAGCGAGGGTTTGAGTTTTCCATTATCTGAAATTAGAACAGCATCAACAATTTTTTTACAGTTTGCTACTTCTCTCAGTATGTATTACCAGTATTGAGCTACCTCTATCAAACACAGTGATTTATCACACCCAGTCACTTAACTAACCAGCAGTTTTGCTAACCAAAAGGGAAAACTTTTAGACGAGTATCATGTTAAGTAGCGCAAGTCTTGCTTGCTGGATTAAAGCAAGTAGTGAGTCATCTACTTAACCACATAGACAGTGTAGTTGTGTTAAGGAAATAGTAGCTGGTAAAATTACCCAGTGTAATTGAGGTTCAAGCTCGTAAGTTGGTTGGTTTTTTTATTTTTATTATTAATATTTCAGGTGTGGTGGGTTATGGAATCTGCCATGCAATTTTTTGCATCTTCCTATATTTTACTAGTCGTTTGATAAGACTGTCTCACTACAAATAGTAAAGTTCTGAATAGCTTTGCTTACATGTGAAATTCTAGTGCGAGCGGTGACCAATAGATAGGTAGTTTTAATAACGTAGTAATTCGTTTTTTAGAGTTGCATTTATTTGTAACTGGCAAATTGTTAGCAGAAGAATTGTTTTGCAGAAATGAAGTTTTTCAAAAATACATATTTTAGTAAGGGAATTATACATATGATAAGATGGTCAATTTTGTGTGAGAGTGTTTATTTCTATAATAAGGTAAGTTGTGGTTGATGAGTCTTCTGTTCGTAATGCTTCAATTCAAGTCTCGTAGAAACATAGAATCAAATTGATTTTTAAATAATCTTTTATTTTGTTAGAATTCTGGATAACTTAAAAGTTTCAAACTGAACCAAGGTGCAAATCTATTGTTGACTGATTATTTTTAAAATGTAATTTTAAGGTGTATATTCATGTTATTTCTTTGAGAAACGTTGCATGTAAAGGGAACAACAGGTGTTTAGGAACCTACGTAAAGTTTATAGTGAGTGAAATTTAAAATGTATATTAATTATTAGTGTGCTAAATATCATAAAATGTTTACCATTAATGGAATATTATATAAAATTTATATTGCATTTTAAAGTTGTAGCCTGTTAAAAGTTGTAAATATGAAATGTGTTCACTTTTAATCAGTTGTTGGTTGTAGTTTCCTTTTTTTTTTTTTTTTTTTTTTATCATTTCTTTTCTCTCTCTCTCTGCAATTTTCTTTCCTTTTAAACATAAATACTTATATATTTTAAACAGTTATTTCTTTGTATCAGTTTGGAAAAAAATGTCTTGGAATAAATTGGTACATTTGAAAGCCATGCTACAGTCACAATAACAAAGTAGTGTTAGTATAAGGTAGAACGTGTTCTTCTTCAAGGCACTTGCTACATCGTCATGACACTAGGGCTTCCTACTCACAGCAAGTACCTGTGCGAATCAACATTTCTAAATCTATTTTAGCCAGTGACACGCTACATTTGTTTACTGTGTTTGTCATTTGACGTCATCACCAAGTAAAAGCAAGCAATAACTGGACTGCGGTTAACATTAAATTTCGCTCTATAATGTGTTGTTTGGTGATAGTTTTATAGCAGGAAAAAAAAAATAACATCGATGTTAATAATAATTTTGGTGGTTATTTTGTAGTTCCGTTTTCCAGCATTATATAAACTAAATTGTTAATCTGGTTATCCTACAGGGAGACAGTCAAATACATGTTTTAAACACAGATTGTCTTTATTTTGCATTCATATCTGATTGGTCGTATAATGACTTCGTTATTGCAGTCGTCATTTGTTGATAGGTTATAATCTGTGCAGCAGTGCTATTGCGATTGTAGCACACTGCCATCTTGTTCTGTCCGTGGTTGCCGGCACATTTCACGCACACGCTGCCGAGTGAACTGAGAACATGTTTGTGTGAGTTGTTGGGAGTTTTTCTTTGGAACTAGCAAAGGCACAAATCACTTCCCTCCTGCTGCAGTCGCTGTGTGGTTTATTGTTTTCCGTTTGGAGGGTTTGTGTTGCGTTCATTTTGCGGTGGGGCGTCGGAGACCATCACATATATCATGTAATTACAAGAAACAGTGGATTATTCTTTTGACATTTCAAATTGATTTCTTTTTCTTGAAATAATTTAAAAATAAAGTTCCAAGTATCTTTTTCAATTGTAAAAAGATCAGAAAGTGAAAGTAGGAAGTATGTTGTATGTTGATATTTTTAAATGAATGCAGCTATGACAGTTCGAAATGTAAGTAAAAAGCGAGAGACAAAAACAATAGGCACATGCTTGCATTGTGTTCCTTGTGTGGCATGTGAACATGTGTGTCAGTATTCAGATATTTTTATTGCATGGTTAATGAATTGGCTCTTGAGATTAACAATACATTTCAGTGGCATCATATATTTTGGTTTGTTATGTCTATTTTTGCAATATATATTATTTTTTCAATAGAAAAAAAAGTACTGAAACTATCTATTCAAAGAATAGTCTTCCTTGTAAGGTTGTAGATGGCAGTATATAGTAACATGATTCTTCCCTGTCAGACACTTCAACAAAAAAAAAAAAACAAGAGTATGTTGCCTTCCGTTCTCTTCTGCACAGTTAAATTGTGCTGTGTCAAATGGGCATGACGTTTGTTCATTGATGCAGTCGCTAGGAGGCAGAGTGGAGGATTGTTAGGGATTTTCCAAAATGAGAGATTTGTGTAATTTGTTATAGCTATTTAGTTTTTGTATTAGCTTTTATTTCTTATTGGATTGTACACAAAACATGAAATTGAACTAAAATGTACTGCAGTAGACTTCCAGTGGTACAGCATCCAACGGTCCGGAATGCCTGATGGTCTGGCGTTAGCGAGGATTGTACGAACGCGAGAGATCAGACCGCGATGCGCGCCAGGTTCGGAGTTGGCCGGTTCCCCCGCACGGCCACTGACGTCACGCGTCGTCCTTTGACATGAGGCATGCCACGCGTGCCAGGCCGGATTACTACACTCCCTCCCCCCGCCCCGGGCTATCGTCACCCTTAGCGGCCTGGAGGCTGTCGCGAGGAGTGGCGTGAACAATCATCGCTGTTCTGGGTGTTTCGGGCGTTGGGTCGGCCCGGGATGACGCGACACGTCAAAACCACTCGTCCCTTCGAGAAGGACTCCACGGGTATATAAGCGACGACGGCGGACTCCGCGGGAGTTCCGAGGGTTCAGAGAATTCTAGATCAGAGGGGAGACTTCTCGGAGTGATAATGGCGATACCCGTGCGACTTACGTCACTTTTGACATAATTATTTCTGGTTAATATAGCTTTTAAAAAAGCAATCAAAAATGGGTTTTATAAATGAAGTTTTAATTGAACTATAGCTTAAATATTGTTCAACATATTCAATTTGGACACTAATTAACTCCTGGTAAAACTATCCATTAACAATTGGTCTTGTGCAATTGTTTCGAATCGCAGACTTAATCGCACTTTGACTGACGTGTGGCATGGCCTGTTAATGTGACGGTATTCAAATGAGAACAAGTACTGACGTATTGCTGTGAACCCAGCCAGAGTCTGTTCAGAAGTTACTGGAATGAAACTCAAAAACACAACCTAGTATTTATTAAGAAAACTCCTGACCTGTTTTACAAGTTTGTATTGTATATTGTGCTGTGCTTTTCATTTTAAGATGATATTTGTAATCAAAGGTAAGTAATACAATAATTTTATGCACGTTAATAAGATCTGAGCTGCTAATTGTCTTACATGACAGGTCGTCTAATGTGATGTATTTATGTCATAATAGTGTCTGTTATTTAATGGAGGACAGGAAAGTTTTTTTTATAATAAATGTACTAGCTTGAGCTGGTTTTGTATTCTTGTAAAATGGTCTCATTTTTGTGTTACTGTATTTAAAAGCAATGTATGTAAATTTTTTTTTGTTTGTCACTGCTGGTCCATAAGTTTTGAGACATGGGCCCTTCCTTTCATGTTTCTGCACAAGGGCCCACCCTGCAATATAACCTCCCACCATCTTCATCTTTTCTCCCTCTTCGTCACAGCTGTCCAGTCATAGACTCCTATCTGAGAGCAAGTAAGCTAAATATACAGTATGTCCATAAAAGAATGTCCCTGTTATAAATTTTTAATAGTATCAACTGTAAGCGTTGTAACGCACATGGCGACTACTGAGCGTAAAGCGTTTTGTGTTCTGCAATTTGCTAAGCGTGAATCTGTAATTTCAGTTCAACGTGCGTTTCATTGAAAGTTTCAATTGTGATCCCCCACATGTGGCAAAAACCATCCGCCGATGGTATAGTCAATTCCAGACAACAGGGCTCTCTTTCGCTGGCCTCCGCGTTCAACCGACATTAACGCTATGCAATTATTTTCCTTTGGGGCTTTATGAAAGATTGTATCTACGTTCCACCGTTACCTAATGTTTTGCCAGAGTTGAAACACAGAATTGAAAAGACTGTTGCTTCCATTACTCCGGTCATGTTAACCAAAGTGTGGGAAGAATTGGACTTTAGTTTGGATGTGTGCTGTGCACATGTTAAACATTTGTAATAAAACCTAGGTTAGTTTACTTTTGATTAGATATATGATTGGTTGTAAAGAGTTTGAAATAAACTGTTCTAATATACCATTGAAACTAGGACATTTTTTTATGGACATCCAGTATAGTTTTTCTTCATAGATTCTCAACTCACATTTTTCCTTCATAAACTGCCATCCAGATTCCTTAAACCACAGATTGTACCTCTCGTCTTATATGAAGCTGCAGATATACTATACAAATTTTTGATAATGAAAAACTGACTGTCTTGTATGCCTGAAACTACTGGGTATTTGTTACAAGCAAAGCAACCGGATGATCTCTTAATCTCGTAAGTTGCAAGAGTGTTTTGTTGGTGTATTGTATTTCAAGTTTGATTTGCCATTTCAGAAGTTGGCAGATGGTCTTTAATTGAAAGTGTAAAGTGACAAGTCTGATATTACAAATATTTGTTTAAATCCCTAATTTTTAAAAAATAATAATATTGTTTTGTACTAGTTCTGAAATTGGAGATAAGCTGGGAGCAAATTTATATATTTTTAGTATATCTTGTCTTTTAGCGTGTCTGTGCGCTAACAGACTGAATCGGGGGCCAGAACTTAATATCACGATATCAGTTACTGATGAATGATTCAGCATTAACTGTGGATTGACATTATGTAATGTGTCTGTTTTACGTCATTGTCGCATTAAGTTTTCCCCGAACTAGTTGAGATGTTTGAAGAAGTACTGCCATGTTCACCGTACTGTCGAAGCCAGCAAGGGCCTAACCACTTGCACAGCTGGCTGCAAACGGGCCAACTTGCAAAATGCACAAATTAAAATGGTATGTACAATATTCTAAAGTTTTGAATTTGAGATTTTTACATCAGACATATTTTAAACTACCATAGTAAGCTTGATGGACAAAAGTACTGTTTTTGTCGTCGTTTGTGTATCGCTCTTCTTCCAAACTTTTATTCCAACCAAAAAAAAAAACTAGATTGTGTTTTGAGACATATTGGTGTTGTGACTCAAAGTAAGGATAGAAAAAAAAAAGTGGATATGAGTGTTAGATGTTGAAATGTTTAGAATCAAAGTAGAGATCTCGTAGTTTAAGTGTTGGTTGTACAAATACTTTACTGAGAATGCTTTTATATGTCCTTGTAACAGAACAAGTAGTTCTATGTGACACTTTTCAAGTAAAGTTAATAATTTTTTTTAACTGAATGTCTTCTACAGTGACTGTCTCAAGTTGTGGTTGCCATCAATATTTGTATGGTGGACTATGACAGTAGGCAGCGAAACATATGGCTGAGACATTTCAACCAACATGGTACCAGAAACAACAGAAGAATCATTGTTACCATTTATTTTATTATTTTTTCATTAAAAGATTTTTGTTTGGCTATATTTACAGTGCCTATTAAAGTTCTCCAACTGTTGGTGGGCATGCCCCAAATATAATAAATAAATTAATAAATGTCTGGGAACTGGCAAATATAAAAGTACTGCTAACCATCCGCTAACCACCAATAAAGAGTTTGGAATTTAAAAGTACATACAGATATGTAGATGTATAAATGTGTGTGTGTGTGTGGACACACGTACACCTACGGTAAGCAGGAATATCTGGTATTTGCAGTAAATTGTGATCTGCGATCGTATCATTGAACTGTTGTCATATAGTGATAAAGCATTGAAGTACTACAATGTTTCATGTAATAAACTCATGCGTGAAATTAAAATAATTATTTTATGGAAGTGAAAATTTTGAGTCGCTCTCTAATTTTAGTTTGTACCTCACATCGTACAAAGTTAAAGCAGTTGCTGTGTTGCTGGATGGTACGTCCATTGTGATGTGCGGAGATCCGCACTTCAGTCACCGTCTTTCTTGTATTTCATTCTTCCCAATTTTTTTTCTTCAATAATTTTAATATTTA
Source organism: Bacillus rossius redtenbacheri (assembly GCF_032445375.1). Lineage (NCBI taxonomy): Eukaryota > Metazoa > Arthropoda > Insecta > Phasmatodea > Bacillidae > Bacillus > Bacillus rossius. The sequence continues at coordinate 3,450,196 of NC_086342.1, read as the reverse complement.
ACTCTTTTTCTTGCATTTTATTAACACATTAATTCTGTGATAGGCCCTCCTGTTTACGAAATAAAGATTTAGGGCTTTTTCTAACAAGTGTTTTACGAAGCACTTTTGATCATGTGATTTTTGCAATTCTTAATAATAATAATAATAATGTCTCTAACTCTCACCACTTGGAATGCAGAATTATTTTGAAACTTTTGAATTCCACACTCTTTCACTTAACTGTTTTAAAAGTTTAATAGTGCATATATAACATGTGTCATAATTATTGATAAAACATTTCACGGAGGCTGATTTTTTCATAGGTTGACAATAGCGAGGGTACATCGTAAAAGCAAACACATTCACAAATCTTATAAATTCAATCATCATAGAATTTGGTTACGGGCTGAATGTTTTATGCCTCTGTATTGGCAACATAATTCGTGTTGATAACACATTATTTTTTTTTAAAGAAAATTGTGTACCATTGTGGTGGTTATGTCTACAGCCAACACACATTAACTGTTACGATGTGTTAAACCTTGTTATGGATGCTGACAACGTAGAGGTCAGAAAGGCTGTGTTGGGATGTGTGCTACGGGGACTGTGATGTTGTCTGCTGTCGGCTCCGCTTTGCGGCGTCGGCAATCTTTAAGGTTATGCCTTATGCCTTCACATAATGAGGACCCTGGCTGCTGTCCGGAAAAAAATAATTGTTTCAGCATTTATCAACTTAGTGAACAGTATGCACGAGCCATAAGCAAGCGAAACCAGTTGCAAAATCGGAAGTGTGATTGGACGCTTCAGAAGCGTGATGTATTTATCATCTTAAGAGTGATGTATTTAAGAATCTTGAGCTCATGGCACTGTTACATAATACAGGCCGTCCACACACATCTGTATTAAAATTTCTCTTACATTTCCCTGACAAAAATTAATTACCCTAACTACTTTTTTTTTTTTTTAGTGAAACTTATGTGGGCGCGATGAGAGTAAAATTTCAAGGCTTTATTTTAACGCAACTTTTTCGTGAAACATTGTTGTGTAAACGTTTCTGATGCGAAAAGGACAGAGAATAGGTTCTTGGCCAGAGAGATATAAAGAGAGCACTTTGCTTTATATGTTGCTGGGCTCGTTTTCATTCTCCTCTTTGTGCAATGATTCGTCCCACACCAAAAAAAAAAAAAAATAGTACTGAGAGGATAGATGAACGAAAGAATAAGACAAAGGGACCAGTGCCCTCATTCTGGGTTTTATGTAGATAGGTTATAGAGTCTGTGCAATTTTCATTCGAGTGAAATACAGTAAAACCCAGAGAAGAGACGTAGAGGGATTAGTTTTCCAAGTTTTGCTTCAAAGTCACACTGGGTGAAGGCTGGGGATTCCTTCCTAAATGTTCAAACTTGTACAGATAGTACCTGTCAAAAGTTGAGGTCCATGACAAAATTGTGCAGAATGTTCCTCTACATAAAAATTTATTGTAATTTTTTTCAATACATTCTTTCTGCCTTTTTTTTCTTCATCAAAACAATTTTATATAGATTAAAATTATTGAAATTTATTTATTAGCTTACAACTTACAAATTATGAAATTTTACTGGTGTGAAAAAAAAAAAGTAGAATTTTGGTGAATGTTATGTGGAACAATATTAAGACACAATTTTTCTTGTATCTTAATGTTATATATATTTTTTATTTAAATTACCTTTAGATATGTGCTTAATAAAAACTAAAAGAAGGGGGAGGGGGGGTAATGCATACTTTTTTTTTTTAAATTCTGCAATAAATGTTTTAAGAAAATTTGTATGAAATTATAAAATAACACTTTGTGTACTACTATTATAACTTTTGTTGTGAGGCTATAAGTTATTATTATTGTATTTCCAGCTCAAGAGAGCACATTCTTGCTTAATTAGTTTGTATAAAAGATACATATTTTACAGTCTGGGTGGATTTAAGGCTGAATCTTCTTTAAAAGTCTATCTCATAATTATTTTAAAAAAAGCTGTTTGCAATTTACACACTCAAAGGTACATAATAAGAGGCATATAAAAATATATATATATAACATTAAGATACTAGAAAAAATGTGTGTAATAATATGTTTTTACATGACAAGATGCACCAAAATTCTACTTTTAAACCTGTAAAATTTCATAATTTTTAAGATAATAAAGTGATACCTGTAATTAAAATATATAAATTTTTTTTTATGAAATTAAAATGGTGAAAAATTGTTTTGCTAAAGATTGCACCAAATGTCTGTCTGATACATAGGAACATTTTGTATGAATTTCGTAATGGTCCTAAACTTTTGACGGGTACTGTACAGTGTTGTCCGTCTCTGACGATGTTGATGGAAATGTAAAATAAAAAAAATACTAATTATGATGATGAAGCCCGAGGGATGCGAGGTGTTTGAACAGAGATGCGACATGGGTCAGAGCACTAGGCCCACCCGGGGACTCTGGTTCAGTTGCCGGCGGGCGGAGTGTCTGCGAGCAGGAATCGGGGCAGACGCTACGGGTACACCACAGCCTGCTTATCACTCGCCTTCGTCCCTAGTGGCCCCAGCCCCGATTCCGTTGTTCATTCTTCTTGCCAACTGACGAGCGCTTGCAGCTCCGCGAAGTCGCCACGTTTTTGTGGTTGTCGTCGCCCGTTTTGTCTGCGCGCTGCCACCAGGAAAGTCTTCAAATGCTTGCTCACTCAACACTTAAGTAAAAAAAAAAAAAATTACTGATTGTACGAGTGAGTTCTCGCACACCCGCAAGTTTGTGACACAGGTTCAGCTGCATGCTTTGCAAATGCGTACGTAACGCAGTACGTAGTTGTGAGGTTCAGCTACCTTACGATGTTTGCGGCACAGTACTCGATACTGTTCCGCTTTCCCCATCGCAGTCCTCGTAGCACGATACATCCGGATGACTGTTAAAATATCTTAGTTGCGTATGTTAGTATACCTTTTGTGTATTTTTAAAGTGGACCGAAAATATGAATTAATAAAAATTTTGAAAAATGTAATCAGTTTAATTATTAATTTAGAATAGCCATCTTCCTGCGTTTCCTTTTTGTTTATTTTTAAAAAGTGAAACTTTTTTGCTGATGAGGGGGCTACAATTTTTGAGCGTTACGAAAATTCCGATTGTATGAGGGGAATACTTAAGTAAGTGGTGGGGGAACTCGTAGAGCACGAGTGTGTGTCGGCGGCGACGCCACTCCAACGCACGCACTAGCAGTCGAATGGGAAGACTACAAAGGAAGGGGGGATAGGTACGTAGTGGAGCATGCTGTATGCTAGTTGTAACAGCCATGAGGGGAGAAGTAGAAATGACGCAGCAGTGATGCTACAGAATTCTTGTATCGCTGCCTGTGTTTGTCCACTCCTCAGTGTATTTTTCTTCATTTCTGTTCATTTTTACATTCTTGATATTCTGAATTATTATCTCTTGTTCAGTAAATTAGTACTAATAATTTATTTATATCTATACCTTGTAACTAAGATGTTTCACTTATGTCGCACGGGGAATTATGGACACTTTTTTTGTGTGTGTGTTATTTATCAGAATCTGGTTTTCCGAGCAAAAATATTGAATCAAATCAATTTTTCAACAATATTTTTGTACCTGCTCATGCATACAATTGTTTGACGTGACTGAGCATAAATGTTTTAGCAACTCTCACTGTTTGTTTTTGTCTGACACTATCATCCCTGCTGAAACACATGTATTTAGCACTGAAATGGTACCTCCTTCATCGATAAGAGGGGCATCATTTTCATTCAGTAGATCGTGAGTCTCAGCCTTGTCCAACAAAGTGAGGCTACTTTTTGTTATAAGTTCCACAAAAGTTAAAAATAAAAAAATTCACAGATTTTTTTATACTTTGAACTATTTGCAAGAATGTGCTGATATTCATCACCATACCTACAGTTTACTCACTTTTCCATGACTTATGACCTGCACACAGCCAGACAATGGGTTGTGCCAGGCACCATTGTAAGTGATGGAAGAGAGAGACATAAACAGATTCAATACCTTCTGTATAAATAATCACAGTACGAGTCCCCATAAATTCTAAGTTTTTTTGGCTATAATAATTTTATAAGCATTAATAAAATAAATAAATTCTTTATTAAATGGATTTTTGGTAGATGGAAAAATAAAAAAAAAAAGCATTTTTAATTTTACCACACAAAATTTGTGCATAGTGAACTACACATAAAGCCTTTGGCTAATTGACGAATACAACATACAAGTTCAGCCTTTTTAAAATTACATAAAAAGATGCCTATAGAACTATAAAAAGGTAAACAGAAAAGATGGATGAAATGTACTTATGTCATGTGATTTTTTATTATTATTATTTTTTTAGTATCGGTCAGAAACAATTACATTGGAAATCCAGGAGATTGGGAACATCAGCCGATACAGATTCTTCACTGATTACATCGTACATCACTTAACACTGAGGGGGCTGAAAACATGTTTGCCCCCGGGCCCTCTGTTTTCTTGACGGTCCTGTGATGGACACAAGTCATGCAAGCGGGGAAAACCAACTACAAAAACCCTTCTATCCATCCATTTTCACCAAGCCTCGCAAATGAAATTTTACACCATCACAGTCACCTAATTTGACATTTATATCACGCCCTTTTCAAAGTATTAGACCAGTATTAATAATCTTCTACCAAAGATCCCGAATTTTAGAAATGGCATTGGGTTCCAGACATAACTGCATCCAACTGAAGTGTTGTGCAATTTAGTTGGGCCTCTTCAAGTGTTTCTGTTTCAAGCTCGTTAGACTATTTAGAACCTTTTCTTCTTCTTCTTTCCCATGTTGTGATCGCTGTATCTAATAATAAAAGTAATGGTATACTTCTGCATAATTCAAGTAAAACATGTACACTGAGATTAATTTTAAAGGGGTTCTAGTTAAAATAAAATACGTTTTAAAAATATAAAAACATTTTATTATTGTAGAAAAATTACATTTATTTACATAGAATATAATACAAACCTATTTACATATTTATATATGTATATTAAATACTTTATTTTGCTAAATAACTACAAACTAAACGTCACACAAATGGTGACATAGTACATGTCACACACATCACCAGCATGCAGAAACAAACATTAAATATTATACAAAAGTAACACAAAAAATTATAAACAATACACACTTATACATGTAAATATCACAAAAATTCTCGGTTACGTGGAGAAAAATTCACACATAAACATTTTATTTCTACGGTACATATCACACTGCCACTATGTATATGAAGTCCTGAAGCTAGCACAAACACACTATATGTCAAACAGAAATAATACTAACAAAAAAATATGTGTTTAACACTACAAAATTCTTTAATGTAACAGTTATTTTGTTACACACATTAAATGTCCAGTCTTTTTTTTAATATTTTTATCCTTTTTTTTTTTCAATTTTGCTGGTGGCTTCATTTTTTGTTCATTTCTTTTCTGTCTTTTTTTTTTCATCAAGCAAGTGGAACTCCACTGTCAATCCAAGTTTACACCTAGATTATTTGAAAACAAAAACACAACAAATTAAAAAAACACATTTCACCCAACAAACAGTCAAAATACAGTACAAGAACAGGAAGAATTTTTTTTCACACCACATAATATTGGAACTTGAAACTTGTGACTGTAAAAATCTAGGAACTTGCTTAAACAAAATTTTTAGTTGTAAATATTTTTTTATAGATGATTTGATGTAACATTTACATGAAAAAAAATAACTGGCCAAACCATGAAAGCCTCTCATTTAGTTAATGATTACAAGAACCTTAAAACTACTGGACGCAACAGCAACCCATCAAACAATTCTCACAGCAAAGCATTTAAGGAGTCTGCACATTCACAATTTCTCATCTATAGCAGCACGTCACATCTATAATTCATGGTAAAACATAAATTAGACTCCACTTTTCATTGCATGTGCTCATGTAGAGAGAGTGGTAAGAAAACTAACTAAATACATAATTTTTTCACATTAATAAAGATGTAGTTGCCACTTTAAAATTAAGAGGAAAAACTTAATTCTTTGGTTGTCTGCGTTGTTCAGTCCGCGCTAAGAAATCATCTGTTAAACTGCTCTCATCAAAGTCTACACTTAACGAATTGCCCCCAAGCGTGATAAAAGAGCATGTAGGGCGTAAATAAAATGCTTTTAAGGGAGGGAAAAATGAACTAGAAGGCACTATATATCCTATAATTTGTTTCTTCAAAACTTTACACTTCAGTTAAAATAAAATGTTTGCAAAACACTGTGCCTCAATGAAACTCCTTTTATCTGAAGATAATTTTGCAGCAGGTTGAAATAATTAAATTCAGTGCAATAAAACGAGAAATCACAATATCAACTCATAACAGGCAAATGAGCAAACATACAAAAATTATGTAGAGTCTATTTCATTGGTTCAAGGTAAACCAAGGCATTAAAAAAAAATTCTTTAAACTGAAGCAGGACCACCTGGCGCTTGGGCAAAAGAATTTACGATAACAATCCATTTATTCATGCTTAACTATATTCTGCTACGCTTCACCCATTACTTAAACCGAAATAAACCATTCCAACCACCGAATAGAACAAACAGACTTTGTCATACCTCGAAATAATGCAAAAACATGGGTAGGTAAAAAAGTCACTAGTGGCAACATTACAAAGATGGAAAAAATTTTGATATGTAACTTGAAAACTACACTGAAAAATAAGAAATTTAATTCTTCAAAAATAAGTTGTATGAAAAAAAAATTTTTTTTTTTAGTAAAACAAATTTTTGAATGTTTGCATAACAAATGTTATATCACTAATTTTTTTTTAGAAGTAAAGAAAATATTTAACATTAAGTAAGCAAAGTCGAGTTTAGCTGGCATGCTTGAAATTAATTTTTATAGCACACTAGAAAACCTTGCAAAAAAAATTTTTTTTTATATAAAATTCATTAAGGCTGAGATCATGTAAAATTAAATTAGGTTCTTTTCATTAAAATTCCACTTAATACTAGTTTTAATAGTTCATTAAGTGATTTAAAAATATTACAACTGTACAACCTTACAAATATGTCAAAAATAATTGAGATGGTTGGTAATAAACATAGCTTTCAGTACACACACACATACAAACACACAAAATTCAATGAACTAAAAAAAAGAACATTCATGCACACGTATTCTTCTTTGTGGAATACTAATGTTATCAAAACAATGGAAGATCGGTACAGAAGCTGAAATTAAAACAGAATACAGTGACCTACTAATATGTAGTACATACAGTAAAACTCATTTAAGACATTCACACAATATTTCACATCTAATGTGGTGAAATGTTTCGGTCCCGCCATTTTCTTCATAAGATGTACGTTATTATATACAATGTGAGAAGTTGCCCAAAAACTTTGTTTTCCGTTTAAAAAGATTTTTTTTTTTAAAAGCTCAAATAAATCCACTATTGGTTAGGGGAGATATATACTTCAAGACACATTTTCCAATGTTTATCTATTTGGTCGCAGTTGTGTAGTGCGTATGAAAATGTAGTCAGCGCTAGTTGACATCAAGTTTGGTTACTTTGATATCCGTATAATGCATGCGCATATTGTAGAATACTGATATTGATAGCTTGCCGACTGCACTCTTTCATTGTTAGTGTATACTACAACGACAATTGAGTGTTGTGTAGGCTACACCAGTTCCGTCTCAACATTCAGGTCGGGGTGTTCATCGTCAATTTATTTTAACTTTGATATGAAATTATATATTTTTTGTAGTATTTATTTACTAGTAATGTGGTGTCAACTTAAAGAGAAATTAAACATATAATTATAATATGAGTTTGAAGTGTAAATTCTCTTTTGGAAACTTTTTCAAACACAACCTCAATCTGTATTTTTTTTTGTAAGTTTTCATTCAAACATATATGGAAATAAACAATAAATTTTTCAACAAAAAATTCAACTTTGATGTTGTTTTATAGGCATAGAAAGCGTTATAATTTGTCAATTCATTGATGTATACTTTTTAACAAACAATGAAGGAGGAAAAATTTTTGTTTCCCCATCTAAGACATTTTTGGATAAAGTCCCATGAAAAAAGTCTTAACAGAGTTTCACTGTACTTAAAAACACCACAATACTACAAAATTCAGAAATTTCCGTCCCCAAAGTTAAAAAAAACAATTAAAATTTCAATTTTTCAAAGACAACCAACTTAATCAATACTGCAGTTCACATTCAGCGATACACAGATTCGGCCGCAGCAGAAACCAGTCACCAGGGCCCGGACGATGGTAGACGAACCGGGGGACCACATTGCACGTTAAAAACTGCCCGGAAAAAATATTCTTCTACCTACTGCAACGCAAATTAAATCCCTTTGTTTACAATCCAACCAAAGTTTTCAAAATATACATTTTTTTAAACACAGAAGTACATGTTCTTAAAACTATCTTACGACATACAAATATTTCAAAAGCTTTTAAAATGCGGGAACACAGTTTAGACAATTTCGAGCAACTATCTTCCGCAATAACTTAAAAATCTGGAGTTATATTACTTCCTGTACTCATACAAAACTGTTTTTAATAACATACAACAATTTATACACCCAAACTTTACCATTTCTTTGATACATACCTAATATATCAATAACAAAAAATACCAAAATTTTTAATTGTACTTATCAAAGTTACAAAATTTCAGAGTGGAAGAAAAAATTCTAAGTACATATCTGGACAGCAACAATCGTTAACAAACAGTCTCATTAATTGCTTCGACACCATAATTTGTATTATCCCTCCCAATTAACAACTCAATTTAATGTAAAACAGTAGAAATTATTTTAAAATTTCTTTCCTCTTTCTTAAAAAAAAGCCTTATTTACGAAATTACAAATAAATATAAAGTACATGTGTTGTGCAGCAAACGAACAACAAACAATAATGCCACATTAATGACATAAATTAATGTTAAGACACAAAAATTTTAATACGTACTTGATACTCATCCTTGTAATTAAATATTGTTCATATTTTATATGTAATGAGGACTATCTACGTATCACACATTTAATATAAACACCTCTGAGAATAAATAATTTTACTCAGTTTCCTTTTGTTTATGTCTCTTAAAGTTTTGATGACAAATATTTTAATAAAAACTGTGTTCTATCAACCAGAAATTAAATATAAAATTACAGAAAAACCCCTTCCGATACACGTTTCAGGGAAATATTTAAATTGAGGGAAAACTTTGAACTCATCAAATACATACTGTATGTATTCCTTCTTCACCAAATATTTTACACGAAAGAAAAATTTACTTAATACTGGCCTACTAATATACCATCAACACTCAAGCATTGTGCAACATTTTCTGATTACTCTGCGCTTCTTGATAATCATGTAGTGTGTGCTGACGGGAATTAACAAATCTTTTGCCCGATTAACACAGGATTCAAACTTTACATTATCTTTAGTTTATATGCAACCAAAATTTTTTTAGACACTGTAAAGTTTTTCGGTTATTTTCACTAATGAACCAGTTCATCTATATTGATAAAAATACTACTGATATTTGGCACGTGTGTTATTAACACAAATCGTCACCAAAGACAAGGTCACTACGATGCGGCCACAGAACTAATAATTACACTAGACTTTGTGCATATATGGCACAGTTCCTACTAGCGCTCTAGTGGTGACAAAATATGAAAATTGCCATTTTGTTTGGACTACTTGTTCTTTGCACTCATTGCATAGAAATTCATTAAGTAACCTAAGCTTTAAACACACGGTTTTGAGCGTAATTTTTAGACGGAGATAAACTAATATGATATTTTTATCAGTGACATAAATGTGACACGAAAATAAAAACCAGTTCGAACTTTGTATACAAGACGTACTAAATAGCAGGAAGAAACTAATTTCTGCAATGTAATTCGAGGAAAATTATTGCATTACATCTAATGATACGTAAATGGGACCTAAAGAAAATATTGCATGTGTGCAAACGTAAATACAGAAAACGCAATATTGGGTTTCACTGTATACAAACAATATCACGATCATGACTAAATCAGACTTTAAGTTCTCCAATTATGCTAAATTAATAAGTTCATATTTTTGGTTTTTACTAAACTTTAATCAAGTAATATGAGTTTGTATTAGAACATAAAAAAAAATATTGAGAATACTGGTTGTAACAGTGAACATGTTTCATCATTGGCATGGTTGGAATGTAAGCTTTTTTAAAAAATTAAACAGGTTTTCAAGGGTAACTCTACAGTTCCTGCTAACAAAGGAAATATTTGTACTTGACTATAAAGAATATTAAAAGAGGGGAAAAAAATGCATGCTACTCTTTAAATTCAAAACAATAATCCCCATACAGCGAGAGACCATGAATGCCTACTTTTATTCATATATAACTATAACTATAACGTATAACTTCAGCAGTCAAATTTACAAAATTGTATTTTCTTTACTCATTTCACAATAATTTCACTTGTAACTACAGTGTTTAAGTGCAACTATGCACATATTCACATAGTCTAGCAACATCATTCCACGTAATGCAACTGTTTTGGCCTGTGTATCTGAAATTGGTAATGTGTTATGCAAACTTAAGTCAAGAAACTGATGACACCAAACTATTTACAAATGATCACATGGGCCTACATTAAAAATGCTTATGATTACATCACTCAATCGTTGAAATGACTTAAAATTTTCGATCTACACAAGGTCGTAGTGAAATGCGTACTGCATAGAGAAAAAAAATACAAAGCTAGAACATGATAGAAATGAGAAAACCAACAAAGAAAAAGAAAAACCCCCACTAAAAGAACTAAATAAAAATAAAAAGATATTGCAGACACAAACTACCAATTTAAATACACTAATCAGAAGAATGAAATGAAGTGATTCGATGGTACAGATGAAATACATACTAAGTAAGAGACTGCACATAATAATTATAGCCATTTGAAAAATATATTAAGAAGTCAACACACAACAAGAAACAAAAATTGGTCACAAATGTTTCACACGTACTTATGCTATATTAATTAAAATAACTAGTAAATTAGATACAAATAGGAAAAGGAAAACTTGGCAGTTTCATTCACTTCAGTCTCTACTTCCAAATTAACGATAAGTGATTATTCACTTGGTATAAGAGCATTTACAACAAATTAGTCACTAATTAATTATAAAAGCCAGAAAATAACTGTTGCTAAAACAACTGCAAAATGTTTCACTCTTTCAACATCATTTAAAATATTGATTAGTTCTAACAATAAAAAAAAAAAACAAATTCTAGGGTTGTGCAAATACTATCATGATTATATAATAATAAAAATACAAAAAAGATTAATAACTTTTATAAAAGTGAAACCAGAATTGAAATTCTACAGAATTGTAAAAAGCTCTTTTTTATTGTGTGTGTGTAGAAAAGGGAGCAGGGGGGGGGGGGGGGGGGAGAGAGGAGAGAGATTGTAATGTTATTTAAATCAAATACACAATATTATTTGCTACTTGGTAACATCTAATAATTTTAAAATTTAATTTTTTAAATTGTTATAAAATAAAGAAAAAGTTTATTATTAGTTTAGAGTTCAACTTTTTCCAGGTCAAAATTTGGACATTATTATGAAATTTTACTGAAATTGAAAGTAAACTATATTTCACGTTTGATTTAGGCTGCAGCAAACTTTTTTATTTTCATAATTGTCTAATATTTATCAAAGCACTTACATTTATATGTTTTGTAATAAAGTTTGTCTTATATTCAAGATAGTCTCACATCCGGGGTCTGATGTCACATGCATACAAAAGCACCTTATCCAAGTGTCTTGACTCCCAAGGCATCTTATGGTCGTGGGAGCAGAATATTTGCACAACCCTGTTAAACTCACAAAATTATCTCCAAGTGCTTTTCGAAACCTGGCCTGGTGCAAAATGAGTGAAACTGTATATAAATACAAACTATACATTTTGCAATTTCAAGTCCCGAGACATCTGTATCAGCCGAAGTTGAGCAAACATAGTAAATGGGGACTGAGAAATAGCTAATGCAATTTTTTTTTTTTTTGTAATTCATTACATTAGCACTGTTGAGCAATAAACAAATATTTAGTAAACTAAATACAAAAATCTTGATTCAGACGATACACATTTGAACGTTTAAATATCATCATACAAGCAGTGACAAAATATTTTTTTTCCAGAAATTAATTTATAATGACATTAAAAATTGAGATAGAGCATCAACTGAAAAGGCAGGTTTATTTCCAAGTGCACTGCACACAGAAGCAGTTACACTACCGAGCACGGACAAACTGTCCTCTCCAAATCACACGGCCGACCTCTCCGTGCAACCTTACACAAACACAACACTCAACAGAGTCGTGTTGCTTGGTGCTCGGTAACTGAAACAGAACTGCTGTCAACATAAGCGTGACATCGCAAAACTCTCGAGTATGCACCTGTACAATGTGCCCACACATTCAAGACGGACGTTGCGTGAAAGCAGTACTAGTCCCTACAATACTCTTCTGAATTACAGATCAAAATACCGTGAAACACTTGCAAGACAATCCCTACTAAAAAATTGTTTCTCGCATTATAAGCTCTGATAATTGTGATGACATTACAAATACATGAAAATTTCAGCCTTCTAGCAAGATTTCCTAGAGGTGGATGGGAACGCTTTTTCTACTTCGGGATGGGGTTAGGGCGAGAAAGATACTTACTTCTCAGGATTGGGATCGGTAACAGAAGAAACACACAGATATTTTGTTTCTTGCAGGGAAAAAAAATATTTATAATTAACTGCAAAAACTTAAAAATCACTCTAGTGCATTGCATACATAGATATTTAAGCAGTACTGACTGAAGTCAATGCTGAATATTTATTTTTTATAATTGTAACAAATATGTATGGTACTTAAAAAATTTAAGCTACATACAGTAAAACCTTTTTGTTGCGACCCCATTTATTGCGACCACCTCTCTATTACAACCCGATTTCGAGGAACCGTGAAAAAATTGCCGAAAATCCGAAGATAAACAGACAGAAAATAAGTTTCTTGTGGTGAGTAACGTGTTGCTGCGTTTCTCTTGCCGAGTGCTTCCTGTCGACCGCTGTCAGCGCTTAACAACCCCCATTCCACGTCCCTTTGTCGGCAGGGTGCAGATAAAGGTTTTTGTGGCAACGTGTTTACGTTTAGCTTATTGCGAGTGTCTAGTGTGGTACGCAGTTAAGGCAAAGCTACCTGCTGGATTTCTCTTGATTTTGATTACTATCGGTTGACAATACACAGCGACCGACTGGATGCACGCCCGCCTCGACTTGTTTTAACTGCCGCAGCGATGTTTATTTTGACAGCTCAAGCAATTAATTTTTCCCGTGGGTTGATAGAAAAAGGTCGCTTCACCCAGCATAAAAAAAAAGGCTACGCCACTTATTCCCCGCGCAGGAAACACACTGGCTGCCGTCTGTCTACCCCGCATTTATCTTTCTTCTAACATTCCACGTTCTCCTCTCGCGCGAGCAATAACTAGGGCCACGATTATATGGTGAATCGCGAAATCGCGAAATTTTCCGCGAATTTATATGGAAAATGCGAAAAAAGCGATTTTTAAGAAAAACCGCTAAATAACACCGAAATTACACAATACAAGTCTCTTATATTTTAATGTGAAAAGCTTAATAGTCAAGACTTGCCCGGGTCCTGGTTGATAAGCTGGAAAAATTTCCTGCCTTGCATTTCTACATGCTTCCTCTAATCAGCTTTAGGGCGCCGTCTGGTCAGCGTGTGTGTTAGTGAAGCGGGATGATAAGATCGACGCTCAATGGTAGTTCTAGCGCGGTAAAACCTCTAAGTGCAAGGCTTCTGAACTGGCGCGCAGTCATCTCGTTCCCGTCAGATAACAGTGAAATTTGAGCGGTGACCATAACATTATATGGCGGAAAAATAAAGATAAAGGTGTAATGCATTTCCCTATGATACTTTCAAGAAATTTGTAACGGGTTTTTTACACCTAAAACTTCGAAAACATGTCTTTTAGCCATTTTATCTCAAAAGAACCATTAACAAATTCTTAAATGCTTTTCGTAAACAGACTCCAGTCGGATATATAGTATAGTTTGGAAATTGCGTAGGTTTTTCGTGGCTGTGCGCGGCACACGACTGTAGTTGCCATGCGTCACGCGCCGAGAATGTTGTCCGGCAGGAAGGGCGAGTATAGTTCATTTGCGGCAAAAATGAATACTTTTACGGCCCTGCTAAATTTTTCCATTAAATAAATTTTGAAGTTTCAGTGATTTTCCTTCAGAAATAATGTTGTGTAACTAACAAACAATTTGTATCAAAACAATTAACGGTAAATGGCTGTCGCGGGGGCCCTTAAAAATTTTTCATTTTACCAGAACTGGACTATACAAACCTGGCTTTAGTCGCACACAGTTTGGTGAAGGTGAGGAAGGATGTTGACAGTTTCACATGCCAAAGGACGTTGAAGTAGGAGGGGGAGAGAGACACGATGGTTTGTATGCCTGGGAGGGATGAACCTTGAAGTCTAGACAAGGGAAGGAGAGGTAAGCCGTATGACGTCATGCATCCGCCGCCTGTGCTGCCGCCAGCCTGTCTAGACGATATTCCCGCGCTCCCACTTACGTTGCACAAGCTACTGCTGCCGTATTTTTAAAGGAAATGTCCCATTATTTTTTTGTTATTCTCACATGAACATTATTGGAAATATTAAAGCCGACACAAAAAATACGCTGTGTGTTAAAGTTAACAGATTTTAATAATCTTTCATTTTGTTTTGTTTTAAATTTTTTTTCTTCTGATTTTCACATTTTGGTCAAAATGTCCAATTTTTTGACGGTTCTCGAGAATGTATTCGTAAAATCACTGCTTCGTTAAATCCGGGGTTCGTGACATCGGGGTTCTAGTGTATTTAACTACGGCAAGCAAGAAATCGTACATGTAATCTAACCAGTAAAAATAAACTGTCTATTGACATATTTTCTTTAGAGGTGGCCTGTAGGGCGACGGACTTGTCATGAAGGTTTAAAGCACAGCCGTCTAGCATTGTGAGTGACAGCATCCTGCCATTGTATGGCTGGTTTCTTAGCGAATAGCGGTTTGGGAAAAGGGGTTGGGGGGGGGGGGGGGTTGAAATCAACTGAAAATTTCGGAAAACATCTATTACGACCCCCCCTCTATTCCGACCCTATTCCTGGGAACCGTGAGGGGTCGTTTCAGAGAGGTTTGACTGTATTTCCTTATCAATTATTGGAATAATTACTGTTATGTGTGAACAAAAGTCAGGGGAAGAGATAGGAACAAAACATACCATATTGGTTTCAATAGTATGACCTAAGTCACCAGCATTTGACAAGGTAATCATATTGTTAAATATTTATTTTTATATAGATTTTGTAGATATGTTATTAAAATGTAAAAGTGGGTTTAACTGCCATGTAAAATTAGGTAGGCAATAGAAATTAGTTAACGTGTTTGTATTTACGCAACAAGTAGTTCTGCAAGAAGCGTGGTAAAGAGCGAAAGTGATGTCGCAAAGTGTCTACTGTGAACTGTGTTGGGCGAGCAAGGGAGTTGTCTGGGACCCTTCTGAGTCATGCGGTCGTGCACAATAAATGTACGCACGAAATGAAAATGCAGGAGTGCTGGTGCAATGGATTTGAAATGTGTGTTTCTGCTTAAAGATCTGGCCTGCTTTCGGTGGTGTGCCGGAGGCACGCTTTTTGATGTGGGTTTGAGTTGTGGTTACCGACTTGAGAAGCGAGTAGTGTCTAAAACATTTTTTACGCAGTAACAATTTATATTGTTTGGTAATGAAAATATTAGGCTTCTGCGAATACTGTTTTTTTTATTCGAATCGAATATCGAATCGAATATCAAATTATTCACGAATATCGAATATTTTTCGAATGGAATTCAAAAATTCAGTACAAAAATTATTTTGCAAATCTAAGGAGTCCAAAAAAAATTGATGGCAAACACGGTTAAAAGAAAGATACATTTGTACTGGAAAAATCTTATATTTATATGGAACCATAATAGTGTGGTGTAAAAAACAATAAAATTAAATACCTGGCAATGCATTTTCTCAACACATACAATTTTGGCATAAAACTGGTTATTAATACTGGTGCTTACATAAAAACATGAAAACTTACGTACCTAAGTATGTAATATGTTAAACAAATCCAAATGTAAATAAATTTTCTTTGATCATTATGTATATGTTACACTTTTTAAATTAATTCTTTATCAGTCCCACTTGATGTGCAGTAAAAAACATTCAAAATTACTTACCAAAACATGAACTACATTAAACACTTACTATCAGTAAAAATAATTACAAATTAGGATGGCAACAAACTATTTGTTTGGTATACAATTATAAACTTTAAATAAAACAATCTGGAACTTCTTCAAATAAGTTCTACAGAGAACTGAGAAGCTATCACTTATAATAATTATTTTAAATTATCGTGAAGGAAGGTAAGTTCATCGACATGGTGAGGTAAGAGTAGTTCTCTTCGACAGGTGACTATATTCCCAGCTGTTGAAAAAACCCTCTCACTCGCTACCTGTGTTGAAGGCAGAGCAAGATAATTGGCTGCAACTTTAGCAATTGTAGGGTGAAGGTGGTGGTTTTTCTTCCACCATTCACGTGGATTGCAGTGTCGTGCTATACGTGGTGCTGTTAGGTATGCATTTATTGCTTCTGTTTTGTAGTCATTCTCATCTGCATGTGTATCAAGCTTCAGAGGAAGTTTGTCTAGAGCATCCCATAATGATTCATTCTGTTCTTCTGCTTCACGATCATTAGTCTGAACTTTATCGTTTACAACTGAATCACCCTGGATTTCTTTCTTCAATAGGCTTATTGCATGCATTCTTTCTGCTTCATTGTCAAATAGTGCAGCCTTGTATCTGGGATCAACAATGGTCGATAGACAATTTACATCATCCATCTTGAATAGTGGAAACCTACTACTGAGTGACTTCAAAAGATTTCTCGCAAAAGGGACACCTGTACCATGTTCACTAATATTTCTCTTGACATAATTTTCTGTTGCTGCTTTAAGACAATGAATCATAGGTATTACCATTGACGCTGTTGGGTAATGGTTACCACTGGACTCCTTAGTCGCTTCAGTGAAAGGTCTTAAAACGTTTACCATGCCTTCAGCCAGTCTCCATTCAGTTGATGATAAAGAATCAATGTCTGTATCTGATGAGCTAAGATCTACAGCAATGGCTTCTCTCAAAACTAATAACCGTTCAAACATAGCATACTCGCTGCACCATCTGGTTTCAACATCCTGAATAAGTTGTAGTTTAGGAAGTTGCATGTTTTCCTGAACTTTGTGCAACCTAGCTCTGGCTGTTGAACTCCTGTTGTAATGACCCACTATTTTACGTGCTTTCGATACAAGGTGTGCTATGTTGGTTGTTGAAGTCTTAGCATCCGAGATTGCAAGCTGTAACGTGTGGGCAAAACAGAATCTGTGATGATAATTTGTCCCATTAATGGCAGCTTTCATGTTGGTGGCATTGTCTGTAATGATGAATATTTTTACAGGACTTGGTTCAGTAGGTGCTGGTAAGCACCAGCTTCTACTCATGTCAGCTAACACTCGCTGGAGATTCTCTCCTGTGTGAGATTCATGCACAGCAACATTTCCCAGAGTAATTTCCCTGTACTCAAAGTGATGTAGATAATGGCAGGTTAGGGACATGTAACCATCACCTGCCCTTGATGTCCAGTTATCAGTTGTGAGAGCAACACACACAGGGTTATGCTCTGATGCTACCTCTATCACGTCGTGTTTGAGTACCAACTGTAACTTTTGCCTTTCAGACTGATACAGTTCAGGAATAATACTCCGCGAGAATGTCGTACTTACTGGTATTTGATAACTTGGTTTCAAGTAATTAACTAATTCAACAAAACCTTTTTCTTCAACGAATCTGTATGGGAGATGGCACATTGCAATCATTTTGGCAATTTTTGTATTTATGGTTTTTGCTTCTTTACCTTGTGGTGGTAATTTCATGAAGGTTGATACAGTTTGTTGCTTGCCTGCATTTGATGTTGATGGGGTAGCTGCAAACGTTGTGTCTGACTGTTTCAAAAACTCCTGGTACTGGGCGAAATGGTGATGGGAAAGATGGTTTTTCAGAGATGTGGTTACCCCTAAATCAAAGAAATCTTTTAGCAACATAAGTTTTAATTATATGGGTGAGCCTAAAAAAAATCAAAATAAACTCTTAGGCCTAATTATTTGGTATAATAAAAAACAAAGGTAAGACTTTATGGCATAAAAGCATTCTGTAGTAAATAACCTTCCCCATGGCACAGCTTGGAAAAGTATATAAAATTAGTTATATTTTATGCGGGCCGAATGAGCAAATATTTATTTAAATAGTACTTAGCATTTTATTAAATATACAGAGCCTTAACGGAATTAACGTAAATAAGTCGTAATTTGAGGTTAAGTTATCTAACCTGTAGGTGTTTTTAGTTTCTGTGGACAATACAAACATTTTGCATAACCATCGCCTTCTTCGTAATATTGCCACAACAAACTGCGCTTTCTCTTTAATGTTTTTGATTCCGCCATAATGATAAAACTTTAGGCCATTCAATTGATAATTATATGGAAATTATTTGGATATACGATGTAAACAATTCTGAAAACGTGTTCAATGAAGCCGGGCGCCGAGATATTAACAGTCGATTAATGCCGAGGCTCGAGATGTTAGTCAATATATGGTCGAAATATTGATTGTTGAAATATAACTGCACACGAATGGAAACTTTTGACTTGTAATCGTACAAACCGCCATCGTGGAGTTTGAGAACACACAAAGTTTAAAGTTAACTGTCCGTTTACCGTCAAGCGATCACAGTCCTTGAAGAGAGGCGTTGCTGTGTAAATATTTATTTAATGATACTTTTAAAAAATTATATTCGTGTAATGTACGTCTAATATTGGATGATGTAATGATAAACGTGGTTAAGTCCACAAAGAAAATGAAACCGTAGTGGTAACTATTTTCTTTGGTAAAGGGAAAATCATTAAGTAGCATGTTAAAAGTTAAGTTATATCAAGACTTTTTACTCTAACGTAAAACTGCTTGTATTGAAAGATGGCTGACAGACGTTAGTGATCAAGACGCCCGGTATTATTGATCATAATAATATGACCTTGACATAGAGATAAGTCGAAGTTATAATAAAGATATTATTGGCTTTTTACTACACACAAGGCCAGGATTTATGATGCGATGTTACGTACAGGTGAGGCAGCTAACGAAACGAAATTTCCATAGAACTTCGATAGGTTATTTTCGTATCTGAGAGTACGAATAATTGAAAAAAATATTCGATTCGAAATGTCGATTCGAATATGCAATTATTCGATTCGAATTCGAAATTTTCGAGTACTCGCAGACCCCTAGAAAATATGCGATCTTTAAAAAAGCAGAGATTAGAGATGTTGACAATTCACTAATAATTTCAGTCATTCCTCTTAATTTGCTTTAACAGTGTAAATTTTTTAATATTAAATAAATAGTAAATGTTATGGCCTAAAAACTGTTCAAACCAAAGGGTGTCTTCCTGGAAAAAAAAAAAATTAATACAATTATGGTCATAGCGTTTCTGATGAAGTTTATTTTTAGACATAAACTTATGTTAGGTTATGATTTTTAAATTTTTAAAAGAGAAAAAAATTTGATTAAAATGTGTTATATCACTTTGAGTACATATTCTATATTGCCTAATTTAGCAATGCCTACAGTGTTAATGAACAAGTGTTGAACTTAAGTTTTACAGTTAAGCCTTACGTGTGTTATTAAGACATCATCTTTGTCCGTTCAATACAATCGTTTGCTATGTTGTGGTGGTTATTCTACTTAGATAAAGAAAACTTAATTATATCAGGCTTTCCCCAGGAGAAAAATATTTTCCTTATGTTTGGGCAAGTCGCTTTTCCAGACTTTTATCCCGAGTTTAAGGATCCCATCCACCTCCAGTTATTACTATCAATGCACAAATTTCTTAACTGTCTTATAACAGTTAAAACTATCATCCAAAATTTTTTTTTAATTAGTAACTATTTTAAAAAAAAGCTCACCAGAAACATAAAATATACAAATTGCTTCAATATTCCGGCTAACAATCATACTTACCACTGCAGCTAAACTACACTAACAGCTAATGCACTTCTCTCGACACAGAGTCGAGTACAGGTACAAAGCAACGAGGGCAGCACGCAGAAGAGAAACAACTGCACAACGCGAACGTGCGCGGTCAAGAGGAAAGTGTTGAACGTTACCTGCTCCATGCCAGAGAGCATGGCATTGCGCTTTGACTTCCTGCGAGAGCGCTTGCGCGAGGCGGAGAGGCCCTTGTCCCGGCGGCGACGCGAGTTGCCGGCGGCGACCGGGATGCCCAGCCTCATCTGCACGGGCACCTTCACCGGGGACGGCGAGCGCTGGGCGTGCTTCGATCCTGCGGGCAACCTCCCACCGTGACGGCGTGGACCTCCCACCGTGACCTCCCACCGTGACGGCGCAGACCTCCCACCGTGACGGCGCAGACCTCACACAGTGACCTCCCACCGTGACGGCGCAGACCTCACACAGTGACCTCCCACCGTGACGGCGCAGACCACACACAGTGACGGCGCAGACCTCCCACCGTGATGGCGCAGACCTCACACAGTGACCTCCCACCGTGACGGCGCAGACCTCACACAGTGACCTCCCACCGTGACGGCGCAGACCTCACACAGTGACCTCCCACCGTGACGGCGCAGACCTCCCACCGTGACGGCGCAGACCTCCCACCGTGACCTCCCACCGTGACGGCGCAGACCTCACACAGTGACCTCCCACCGTGACGGCGCAGACCTCCCACCGTGACGGCGCAGACCTCACACAGTGACCTCCCACCGTGACGGCGCAGACCTCACACAGTGACGGCGCCGACCTCCCACCGTGACGGCGCAGACCTCACACAGTGACCTCCCACCGTGACGGCGCAGACCTCACACAGTGACCTCCCACCGTGACGGCGCAGACCTCCCACCGTGACGGCGCAGACCTCCCACCGTGACCTCCCACCGTGACGGCGCAGACCTCACACAGTGACCTCCCACCGTGACGGCGCAGACCTCACACAGTGACCTCCCACCGTGACGGCGCAGACCACACACAGTGACGGCGCCGACCTCCCACCGTGACGGCGCAGACCTCACACAGTGACCTCCCACCGTGACGGCGCAGACCTCCCACCGTGACGGCGCAGACCTCACACCGTGACCTCCCACCGTGACGGCGCAGACCTCACACAGTGACCTCCCACCGTGACGGCGCAGACCTCACACAGTGACCTCCCACCGTGACGGCGCAGACCACACACAGTGACGGCGCCGACCTCCCACCGTGACGGCGCAGACCTCACACAGTGACCTCCCACCGTGACGGCGCAGACCTCACACCGTGACGGCGCCGACCTCCCACCGTGACGGTGCAGACCTCACACAGTGACCTCCCACTGTGACGGCACAGACCTCACAGTGACCTCCCACCGTGACGGCGCAGACCTCCCACCGTGACTGCACAAACCTCCCACCGTGATCTCCCGTGGAATAGTTAGGGGGAAACTAATTTTAACCAACCATTGCAAATGTATTTTTCAAAAAAAAAAAAACTACTTTAGATATATCTTATACTGAACCCTACAATCAGACCTTTATTAAGACAATAGTATCTATACAGGAAAAGTTAATACAATCTTAATCTTACAGCCAAGAAATACCTGATACAGCAAAACCCCTTATTTGCACTTTTCATGGGGACAAAGTAAAAAAGTGTAAAAAGCGGGAAAGTGTAAATAAAGGGAAAAGTATAAAAAGGAGTACAGTTTACCTTATTTAGAATTTTTTTCCTTTTGTTTAATAGCACATACTACAATGCAGGTACAAACACACTAACAACAAATTTTACTTTAGTATTTAATCAATTATTAATTTACCACATTTGACAAAAATAAAAAAAGAATGAAAGCCAAAATGTTTTTCTGATTACTTCCTAAAAAATAAATTTGAAATTTTCTTCTGCTTGCTTTTTTGGCTGTTCAAGGAGATTATTTGCCTCTCCAAATTATAAATACAGTTGCAACCGGCAGGGTTTATAACAAATACGGGCTACATACACATTGCTCACAGTAAAAAATTTTTTAAGAAAAGGCCGCAAATTGATGAATATTTACCGTCAATAGCGCGCCAAACGCGGAGAAAGGTCATTGTACTCGGTCAGCTGCTGTAACGACGCGGCGGCGCATGCGCACTCTATGCTCCGCCCAGACTCATGACGCCATCAGCCGCCAACCAATAGATGCGAGCTTAGCGGAAAAAAATATAAGCTCCACCTCCCGTGTACCAATTTTATCCAGTTCTAATACCAGTTTATTGGTATACGCACCAGTTTTCTCGCTGCCGTGACATGTTCAAGTTTACGTTTATCATGATGTCTTGATACCAATAATTAATTATTTACGATCCCCAGAAATAAATGGTTAGTTTAAAAAATATGGCGTCAACTGTACAATACTTCCCAAATTATAAAAGACGTATAAAACAGTTACCAAGACACCGCTCATTTTATCTTGTGAAGTTTATGTCTCGTACCAGTATTTCGGCTAAGTTGTGACATAAATACAGTATCAGAACTTACAAGCAGCCATGTTTGTACATTCATGAGTTTACGTTTTTCCCTCGTGCATTTTAGATTGTCTCCTGCTATAATTACTCGTACTTTTACACGCCTAGGCTTAAATTATTACATGTTTAGAAATAAAAGCAACTTTTCATGTTATAAAATATGTATATTTTGCTATTTAAAATGTTCATTGCCTACTAGCTCCACGGTATTTTCTGGTTGTTTATGGTTGTTCGTGACGTAAATAGCGGGATTGATTCGATTTTTGAGACGTAATTCGCGGGAAAGTATTGTATTGGACTATATGGGAACCAAACGGGACCTGAAGAATATAGTGCAAATAACGGGAAAACGTAAATAACGGTAACGTAAATAAGGGGTTTCGCTGTATAACATTTAATTTGTATTTTCATTTTTAAACTATTTTTTGTCATGAAAATGACTGAAACAACTGTTTTCTCAAACATTTACCTGGATATGAAGTATTTGCTGAAGGGAAGCCCAAAGAGCCTTTATCTTTAATATTTTACCGTAAAATGTTAGGGTCACTGTTTGAAGTCCCATAGAGGAACGGGACCTACGCAAAAATGCAGGCCAGTCTGGCATCTAGCGCAAGCCGAAGTCGCCTTTGGTAAAAGTGTTAATCTGTGACACAAAGTTCATGTTGACAAGTAAGCCTTGGAAAGCTCACCTTTAGAGAAAGTAATGTTGAAGTAAGAGACGTCCTCTTCGACGTCCGTCTTCTTGAGAAGTGTGACGCGCCGTGGCTTCTCGGCTCGTTCTGCTGTGGAGGAACAGAACACTACGTGTAGCACAGCCACACGGGTGCAGCAGTTAGGGACAACTCTCCACAACATACCACTTCCCTTCACTAACCTTTTAGAGCTTCCAACTTCTTTCTTCTCTCCTCGTCTTCCTTCTCAATTTTCCTCAGCGCTTTGCTGAAAAGTTGAAATATCAACTTAAGTTGAGGCATGCACTGTTAGTTGAGGCATGCACTACAACTTTCTATCTCTAGAGCTCAGTAACATAAAAGTTATGTCTTAAGACTCGAATAACATAGTCTCTGGCAAATAAGAAACTGTACTAGGATGTCAGGTTTACAGCCAATGACAATTGGAAAAAATAAATTAGCAACTTTCATAAAAGACATGAGGCCGCTTGTTCTGGAACATGGAAGTAGCACAGACAAAAAATTGTACCCAAGTACATGGATTAGAAAAAAAAATAATTTAATTTGTTTAATTGTGCATATCTTAATTGAATCTCTTCCAAACCACAAATGCTTACAATTTATTTTTCCTGTTTTCTGGATGTATCTGTTTTAGACCAATTTACTACAAATTATTTCATCACAAAATTGCAGCATACAAATAAACTATTTCACAAAAGTAAGTAAAACAAAATAACATTCATAAAACTAAAAACAATAACACAGAAGAACTCTTCTGTTATAAAAACGAAACTGGACTAAAAATAAAACCATAAAATCTTGTCTCTACGTATTAATGTAAACGGAACCTTTTAAGTAGCTTTTCGTGGTTGGAAAGCTTAGTTTTTGAGTCCCTTTGAAATTGTTTTCTACTGTTAGTTAGTCTGTGCATGGAGCTAGTAAACGCACTGTGCAACTCACCTCCCCACCACGCTCTGGAAGGCAGACTGCACCAGCCTGGCCGGGAGACTCTTGTGGACCGACCCCGCCTGCCGACACAAGACCACACTCGCTCGCACCCGCAGCCCAGCAGTAACATGTCATCTCATAGCACGTAGCTTCAACCACACCAGGTTCAAGTGATGTTCCATCTCAGGTAATTTGACACTGACATTTTGTCAAAAAATACTTATTTGCAAGCACAAAACTTTGAATAAATACTGGTATAATTTAACAATCTCATAAAAACCATATGACTCAATGATTTCAAAAATTGAATCAAATATCTGACTCAATTTAAAAAAAAATCAATAGAGCAAGAGTGGATGGATTAATTGTTTTCACCTTCTAGTCGATATATAAAAATGCAAGCAACTCTGAAATTTTATTTAGCGTGGTGTATATCTCCATCATAAGAGACCCAAATTTTTTTATTTTATTTATTTATTTAATTTTAAACAGATTTTTGTCCTGGTCCCTTGTAATGTGTAAAAACGAGGTTCTACTGTAATTTGAAGTATCATCACTGTACGTTCCCTGGCGCGGAAGGAGGGTTGGCGGGGCACGGACCTTGGTGAGCCTCTCGGCGCGGCGCCGGCTGAGCTCCGCGCGCAGGTCCTGCTCGCTGCCTGTCCTGCGGCCGTCGAGGTCTGGCGACGGCGGGGCGGGCGCGTCCTGGCTGCCGGGCCTCTGCCCCCTGCGGGCGCGGTGGCCACTCCGCGCCTCCTCTGCGGGCACACAGTCCTCACCGCCCTGCCGCAACCCACCTGCTCCTACCAACACTAGTTATATAGTTCTGTATTTCTCGTGATTTCATCACAATGAAATTTACAGAAAAGAAAAGAAAAAAAATCTAATCTTACTAAATAATGTTTGCAGGCTTTCACTGCCATTGTCTGAAGTAGCTTGGCTTCTGGGTTGTAGCCGCGTCCTTGGCGAATAGTTAAAAGATGTTTCGGTCGACACTGCAGTCGCCATCATCAGGGAGCAGTTACCTACCTACCGCAGTAGGTAACTGCTCCCTGATGATGGCGACTGCAATATCGACCAGAAACGTCGGTGAATTATTCGCTGCCAAGGACATGGCTACAACTCGGAAGCTAAGCTACTTCAATTGTTACTGAAAAGTTTGATTCATGCATAGCAAAGCAGGCAGGTAACCGCTAGTTAATAAATAACCGAAAAATTATGACCTAACGACCATTCAATCCAAGATGGAATCTTTCAGTTTCTATTTCCCTCCCATAACTATCATCAATCATATGTATAATAAAAAAAAAATTATATGTACATAATCAAATGATACAAATGGTAAAAAAAATTAATTTATCATAAATGTTCAATATAAACTAAAGGAACTACGAGAGGATTGTAACAGAATCTAGTGATGCAGAAATGAGTAATGTGATATCTTGAATTTATTTGCCAATAGTATAAAAGTAAACAAAAAATAATAATAATAATATTGGCAGACTATTGTCCTAACTGGCTAAGCTCTGATTATATTGAAACCAAGGTTAATATCCTGAACCATACCCACTACCAATATGGCTAAGAATGGAGAATGTTAGCCTGAAAAAAAAAATTCCACAGCTGATATTTCAAATGAATTAAATAATATTTTTTTAAAAAGGCGAAATACTGCCAGACTGCACGGTTCACACCTAGACACACCCCGGTTGCACGACTCACCTGTCTTCTGTTTGCTTCTGTCTCGCTTCTCGGGTCTGTCCGTGTCCGAAGCGTTGTCTTCGCTCCGTTCGGGCGCAGCTTGGTCAGGCTTCTTGGTGCTGCTGCCGTCGTCCGTGTCAGGAGTGTGCCGTTCAGCGCCCTGCGCGACACCACACGTTCCCAGCCTCACACGTCAACCAGTTCCTTTGGTGCTTCACTTTAAGGATCATCTTTTTTTTTTTTTTTGGTCTGTTAATTCATCTGATACTTTAAAGGTGTTGTGGATTAAGTCCTGCAGTGATTTCAAGTAAGGAATATTAATTTTCACATAACCCCCTTAAAAAAACCTTTACAAGATGGCAATTTATTACGACTGAAAGAATATGTTTTTTTTTTTTAGTTTGAATTGAATATGAATATCAAATTATTTGCAAAACAAATAATGAATTTGAATAGTAAGAACGATAGATATAATCCCACAAATTTTTTTTTTTCCCACATGATGTAACAACTTCTAGAAAATTAGAAAAATAATATAAAATGAAAGGTTGGTTATGTTTAGTCAGCTACAATAATTACGAGGCACCACTTTCTGCCTCTTTGGGGCATTTTTATTTGAATTATTTTACTGGGATTAATTGATTTGTATGACCTGATTTTTAGTATCTAATTTCCATATCAACTTGTGCCACTGAGTACTAGATTAAGTATGTGCAGGTCACTTATTCATGTATTTGTACGAAATAACAATTAGAACATGCCCTCACCCTTAGAGTACGCCCAAAAATAAGATCTTAGCTGACAAAACTAATGACAACATAAATTAAAAGCCTCATATAACTCACCTTAGGAACATCTGTGTTGCGGCACTCGAAGTCACTTTCGTCACTGGACCACAAGTTCACTTTCTTCTCCAGCTCCTGGATCCGATCGTCCATTTCTTCAATATCGTCCCAGTCGCTCTTCTCGACCTTCTTGGCGGGGCTCGCCGTCTCCTGGCCGGGCTGCAGCACGTCCTCGCCGGGCGACCAGACGCTCACCTTCCTAGAGTCTTCCTTCGCGGGCTCCAGCACGTTCTCCTTCTCCTCCGTCCTGCTCTTCAGCCTGATCTTCTTCTTGTTCGGGTCTATCGCGCACGCGGATTCGAACTTCCGCTTCCTCGCCTCCACCACGGGATCGACGTCGACCGGCCTCGCTTTCGCACTCGGCGCGCGATGCCGCCTGGAGCCAGACGAATGCTTCGGCTGGTGAGATTTCCCGTCAAAGTTCGTCTCCCCTGTCTTCGCCGGACTTCGAGATGAACTTCTCCTTTTGGATAACTTCTTGTTCAGATCCACAGCTTCTCGCTCTCTTCTGTTGGTTTTTTTCTCAGAGTCTTTTGCCGTACCGACCCTGTTCCTGAAGGAGCCTTGGTTCACCGCTGCCCTGTGGTTAACAGCTTGGTACTTGTTTGTAATGCGTATCGGAGATGTGGGCACATCGCTCCGTTCAGGAGAGGGACTTAAGCTGAGACTAGAAGAATGATTGGAACTTTTTGAGTTAGACGACAAAGAGCGCTTCCGAGAAGTCTTTTCTCTCTCAACAGATTTTGGTTTTTGTACTTTGAACTGCCTGTCATCTCTGTTCCTAGATCTCACTTGTCCTTTAGACCTTTTCCTGTCCCTCAAGGGAGACCTGGAGCGCTTTGTGCGTTTTGTGTGCGGGGAATTGTTTCTTGTCTTGGCGTTTGGCGACGTAGAACACTTTCTACTGAAGGGAGACTTGCTCTTCTCAGGAACTTGCTCCTTTACAGGAGATATCTTATCATTTGTACTTTGACTGGGGGAACGAGACACTCGTCTTCTGGGAGAGAACCTCTTGGGTCCCACTGGAGATCTGCTTTCAAACGCCGCCTTCCGCCTACCGGGACTTAACGACGGGGATCTGGAGGACCACCTCTTGTTAGACTGGCTTCTGGAAACTGGCGAAGCAGCGCGCGCCGGAGGGGATGGGTTGCGACGCTGTAGTAACGGTGACAGCTTGCTCGGGGCAGCAGATAACAAGATGGCAGGATGAGGTTGCTGATGCATGCCAAAGTCACTGGTTTTGAGCAACGGAGGAGACTGCGCCCTCTGCGGAGACTTCATGTGTTTCCTGAACGGAGGAGAAGAGACCAGCTTCTGCGACGGCGGGGACTGTTTCCTGCGCGGCAAAGGCGACTGCTGTTTACGTGACATAGGGGAGTGAAGACGGCAAGGTGAAGCCGAGCGCTTGCGCGGGAAAGAAGAGTGCTTCCTGCATGGGGATCGAGCACAGTCTCTGCACGGGGACTGCGACCTTGACCGCGCTCTGAAAGGAGACGGCGAGCGTTGTCTGGGAGAAGGCCTACGTGGCGACGGTGACCTTAGCCTCCGAGGAGATGCGTTATGGGCCGGGAACAGAGGATGCTGCAGTCGAGGGGAGGGCGAACGGGAATTAAGTCGGCGGAGAGGAGAACGAGAACTTCGCCGGCGCAAGAGCAGAGGTGACCGGGAACCAAGCCTGTGCAGAGGGGAATGTGAGCCGAGTCGACGCAGAGGAGAACGCAGCCTGCGCGGAGGAGAGAGCCTGCGCAGGGACGGGGAAGGCGAGCGCTGTCTGCGAGGGGAAAGGAAGCGCTGTCTGAGCGGTGAAGGGGACCGCAGCCTGCACGGAGACAAGGAGTTGCCGCGGAGAGATGACGAACGCTGTCTGCGCACGAGTGCCGGTTGTCTCGGAGGGGGAGAGTATGGTCTGCGCACGGGAGACAACTGTCTTCGAGGAGACTGAGGAGACACCTGGCTGCGTCTGCGTGGGGACAGAGAGCGCCTTCTGTTTGGAGACGAGGATCTCCGCAACCTGATTGGCGATGGAGAGTGGTGCCGGCGCGGGGACCTGGAACAATGTCTGGGCGGCGAGACAGAGCGCTGCTTGCGTGGAGATCGAGAATGCCTTCTTACGGGGGAGGCATACCTGTGAGGAGATACGGAGCGCTGTCTGGCCGGCGAGTACCTGCGAGGAGACTTTGCAGGCCTGGGCGACAAGGAACGTCTCGGAGAAGAAGCCCTCCGTGACTCAGAAGTAGGAGAACGGAACCTCTGCGGACTGGGCGACCGCCTTCTAACTGGAGAAAGAGATCTCTTTGGTGAAACTTGTCTGAATTTTGGCGACATAGGCCTCCTGGCTTTGGATTCTGAATATCTTGCACCAGGAGGAGACTGCTCCCTCGGGGGTGACTGTGAGACCCGTCTCGCACGTCTCGGAGACATTTCCTTGTTGGGTGACCGAGGGTTACAGTACTGTGGTGACCTCGGCTTTCCAGAAAACTGGAGCTTCAGGTTAGGACTGCTGTGGTACACTCTAGGATGAGAAACAACGTTCTCCAATGGCAACATGTTGCCTTCTGTGTTGAGAGACACGTTTGCTCCTGACGAACTTGCTACCTGAGGTACCTTTTCACTCTTGAAGCAATTAACTCCTTGGATAGTGGCAGGTGCACTCCCCACAAATCTAGAGTCACCGTTCAATTCACGTGGAATACTTGCAGGAGTAGGTTCTTGTTTTTTCACAATGTAAGGTGTAACTCTAGTGACGGGTGAAGTTGGTAAAACAGTATTTGGGGCCAAATGAGGCGTCTGCTTAGTAACTGCCGACTCTACCTTCACGCTAGACTGGCCGTCACCAATCGCTTCATTCAACTGCTGCATCAACAGTTCCAAACTTACTTCCTGTTCTTCCACAGCTTTCACTTCATGAGTAACACCAACTGCAGCACACACATGTTTCACTGTTTTATTATAAGCTTCTTCAGCCACTGGGAATTTAGAAGTTTGTAAATGTTCAACGTCAGGTGTCGGTGTGTCTTCACTTGTTGGCATAATTTTCTCATCCAATGGCTCTTCCTTGATGCCTCCTCCCGAGTCCAATTCATTTCTTCTTCGCTTCCGGGACCTGCTGTTGTCGCTTTCCTCGTCGCTTTCGGCTGACGAATCAGAGTCGGAGTCGTCGTACCGGCTGAACTTGGTCGGCACTGGAAAAGAGAAGGGACAGTGGTCCAGAGCTGAAAGATAAAATTACATACATGATTCTGCACTAATCACAAACAACAAAAAGACCCCTTAAGTTATAAGGTTGCCAAGCATACTTCTGTTTACAATTGATAATCATTGCCTCTTCCAAACAATGTGTTGATAGCCAAGCCTTAACACAGAACACATACAAGCTCAATGATGTCACACTGACTAGTTAAAACATCAAATTTATGAAACCAATCTCTGAGATGTGTATTTTACATAAAACTGCACATAAAAAAAATCATTAGAAACATACTTGCACCACTTTGGCTATCATTTATTTATAGTGTCAAGGCTTTAATTTAAGGGCTGAGGCAAATATGCAGTTTACTTTCTTTTTTTTTTTTTGCTTAATTTACTCTCTACCAATCTTTTTTTTTTTTACAAACAAGGATACAATCTTATCTTACTAAAGAATCCTTTACCCTCAAGGCTTCATTAGTAATTAGCAGTGAAAGGCTTTGCAAATTGTTTCAAAACTAACATCATTGGTGGTCAAGTGTGAAATGTTTCTTTATTAGAGACATTTGTTTGAGGTAACCAATTTTTCACAGAATAATTTCAGGCAAATTTCAAGTTGATTACCATAAATTGGACAATAATAATTAATAAAAAAAATGTGCTGCCATCAGCTGGCTGGTTTAAGCAATTTAACTATGTATATTCACATTTGCACTAGTTGCCGGAGACACAAGCCCAAGGCCACAAGGAAACATATACGTAAATAAGGACGGGAGTGGTGAATCCTTTCAAGAAAAGACTCTAAGAATACCAGCAAATATTCTGAATTAGTACAAGGACTCTAGGCTCAACTAGGTATTTAGAAACAATTGCTAGGTGTTTTGTTTTTTTTAAAACAAAAGCTAGATTATGTTAGAAGCAGCAGTCATAAGGTTTGGTACTGCGTGAGAGAATACTAAAAAAAAATAACTATCACAGAAATTCTGTATCGAAAACACAAAATTTACAGACTGAAATTAAATCAAGTGCCCTATTCTATTTATGACTGTGTGCTGGTGAATATTATTATATATACAAAATTGAATAGGATTCCAAATATTTTTAATTATTTTTTTTATCCTTAATAATTTTTCTCCATCTTTATGGTTCTCTGCCGGCAGTGGCGTAGCCAGGATTTGTGTATGGGGGGTGTTAAGAAACATGCCCCCCCCCCCCCCCCCCCCCGTATTAAAGCGGGAGGTCCGGGGGTCCTCCCCGGGAAAATTTGGATTTTAAGGTGTAAAATAGTACTATTTTAGCAGTTTTCGGTTCTTAAATTTAAATATTGTAATGGTAAAAATTTTATTAATTTTAATATGAAATTTGTTGAGTGATGAATAGGAAATTAATTAAATATTTGGTGCTAAGGGGGAGGTTTGAACCCTTAACACCCCCCCCCCCCCCCCCCACCCAGGCTACGCCACTGTCTGCCGGTTGTGGGGAATGCCACCGCGAGCTCACCTGACGTCTTGGACCGGGTCTCCACGTCGGGCGTCCGGCAGTACCTGTCCTGGGGGAGCACCAGCTTGGGGGCCGGGGGCGCCTCGATCGCCGCCGGGCTCGGCTCGTCGCTGATCGGCACTATGGAGATCAGGTTCGAGTTTATCCTGTGCCTCCGGAACAGTCCGCCCATCTTCGGGGGAACGCCCTGCAATCAGAAAAGCCTGGTGTGGAAACAAACCCGAGATTGAACAGGAGAAAAAAAGGTTCAATTTTGCTCGAGAAAACAGCCTAAAACACTAGCGCCCTAGAAGACTTTAAATAATAAATTTTACAAAGTAGTGTTTGAGGTTGCTTTACGTAAGAGAAACTACACTGCAGCATCTTTTTTTTTCCTTCTGATTTTATTCCCCACTATTACACATGGTTAATAACATCTTGTGCAATCAAAAATGAAGGAGTTTTTAAGGATTTTTTTTTTTACTTCGTTAATTCACCACTTAAGATTACCCCTATTCCGGTGGCGTAAGCATTACGAAACAGCTTTTATAAAAATAGAAACAATAGCACTGATATCCTCTGTTTCAAAAACAAAATTTGACTAAAAACAAAACCATAGAATGTTGTCTGTACAAATTAAGGACTTTTTTAAGACTGTTAAGGAGACGTTCAGACCCTGCCATGAAAGCTGCAGGTAGAGCTCCTAGGACGAGACGAGGGCGCCGGGGAACTCACGTTGAGGTTCCTCTTGGGGTGCATGGCGTGGCCCCTCCTGGGCGGGGGCGGCGGGGGCACCCGGAACATGCCCGGAACATGTCCGGGGAACGCGGGCGCGGCCGCCTTGCGGGAGTGCAGCGTGCGCAGCGCGGCGAGACGCAGAGCCTCTACGTCCTCCTCCTCCTCCTCCTCGCCCAGCGACACCTGCAACAAGCGACGCCCCTCACCACGCTCCAACCTACCCTCACTCTGACACATGGTGCGTTGCGACAAAACTACAACTACACTGCGATGCATGCTCTCTCCAGCTGCCCGGTGGAACCTTCCCTTACTTGAATACGTCCCTCACTCGTGAGGACAAGATCACATGGTGTGTTGCGATAGAACACAATTACACCACGATGCATGCTCTCTCCAGCTGCCCGGTACAACCTACCCTCACACTGACACGTCCCCCACTGGTGAGGACAACATCACATGGTGCGTTGCGACAAAACTACAACTACACTACGATGCATGCTTTATCCAGCTGCCCGGTACAAACCTTCCCTTACTTTAACACGTCTCCCACTGGTGAGGACACGATTATACGGTGCGTTGCGACAAAAACCAAAATTACACTGTGACATATACTAATCACACCAAAATGCAACTAAAATCATCAAAATAATAAGAAACTCGGACAAAACTATACTAAAATTAAAACCAATGTATTAATTTATTACAGTAATTTCAATGCATGTAATAAGTTTGTACCTACCAAAATGTATTATCTAAATGGAGTGGAGAACATGACTATAACTTTGGGCGGGATGCTGCTGCAATGACCTTCCACAGCCGAGTCTGGCCAGACGGCCAAGCAGAGGGAGGCACCGCCGCTCCCCTGTTTCTCCCGCCTTACTGCGTCAATGTGTGTGAAGAATTTTAGTTGCATTTTGGTGCAAATAGTATATGTCGCGACTTCTCGTTTGCTTCCTAGGAGTTGTGAGAGTGAGGAGCAAGCGAACCTAGGTCAAAAAGAGTTCGTAACTCTCGCATAGGCAAAGAGACGTCTTGAAAAAATGCAACTGCGAATATAGGTGAAACTACTTAGGCAATACCCAATATTGTGGCACAAATTTAGACAGCTTAATGTGATTAAGCATAACATTGTCAATATGGATATAATACACAAAACTAGTAGTAATTCAAGGAATACATGTTAATAAAAAATACTTTATTCAAAATACCATATATTAATGTATGATTAACATAGTTATATGAAACATGATACATAAGTAATTAATTGTCAAAAAAATCACAATACACCGAGCAATATGAACAACAAAACCAGCAGACGACTTGCCCCCACCACTCTTTCTCGAGAGCAGGCGCGTCGAGGACAAAACCTGAGTGGCCTGGTAGTATCTTGCCTCCACGAGTAGAGCGGTCATCCGCCATATTGTTTCCGGAAAGGTCTATTAATAGAGACTGCGAGTAAAACAAAACCTACGATATACAGACCATCTCACAAAGTAAAGCATTATAAATACAGAACACCAACACATTGATGATATGATGTTATGTGGATGCAAGAGTTACTAAAGGCTCCAAATAGTATATTTAGTGTACAAATAGCTTTTTCTCATTCTCCTGCATGCAACAGCAGCATAAATACACACAGCGAGTGGACTGCATGCAAAATTGCAGCTGATCCAGGATTGACATCAGAAGGAGGGAGGAGGGGGGGGGGGGCTACCATAGCATGAACATAGCGTAACAGTTAATTACTTCAAAAGCTGCATTATCCAGCACACGTTTTACCCTTCTTTATGGAGAGGGAAGACATCACCCCTTACATTAAGTTAACCTAACATATAATATAAATTAAATAGAATTTTTGCGCTCTTTAAAATAGCATTAAATTCTTCTCTTATAATTATGGTAATCAATCACAAATTATGTCCAACATTGTGCCAAAATAAAAATATTTTTTTTTTACCACGTGATGTCACAAAATAAGTTTTTGATATTTATTTATAGCTAAACACATTTTTTTTTGTCAAATATTTGCAGTATTAGATTTTTTAAAAGTTACACAGCATAAGTTCTTTATTTATATATAAAAAATTACTTTTCTGAAACCAAACTTCATTTTACAAACTTCATATACATAACTAATATAGTCGTTTATAGTACAACCTTTTTTAGATATTAACCTCATAAAAACCAACCTCACAAAAATAATTAGGCCTATTAATTGTAACTATAATAAAATATTTCCAAGAAAATTTCTAGGTGCAGCAAATGTTTCTTAGCAACCCTGCATTGGTATTTTTTTTTTTATTTAATTCTGTTTTGTCTGTTATCACATTTTCGATGGTAAATCTGTGATGTTCCACTTTATGGAGCGAGACCAGATCGAGCAAAGAGGGTACACCTCCTCAGTTGACCTCCACGCTCACTCCACTGCCACTTCGGGAGGTAGTGGTGCAGTCGCCATTAAAAACAAGGGGGGAAAATGAACTGAAAAAACACTCTTAAGATGCTTTAACATACATTAACAAAGCCTGAAATCAAAATTTTTAGTCCCCCAACTCCCTCCCAGGAAAAGTCCCATTGATTCCACAACTGCCAGTAAGACAGTGAATGATTACTTGGAACGTCGCGACATTGCTACAATATGGTCCTTGGTTGTGCATCTATGTGCTGCTGCAAATTTTAAAAATTTATTTGTCCAATATCGCACACCATGCCACTACAGTTCCGACTGCCAACTTTTATCTAGGAGGTAGCATCTGGTCGGCCAGGGGCACATAACTGATCATTTTGAGACGTGCCCCCATCAAATCTGTGCTCGTTGATTGCAGGCACGAGCTACATAAGTCAAGCAAACTGGAATAAAAATTGCAGGTACATCAATAAAAACATAAATAAATAAATCTATTAATAATAATTAAATATATTTTTATGATTAATATTTTACCTCTAACAACCTACATTTCATAATTGGGTCAGAATCATAAATACATTTTTTTTTCTAAAAATGTTTAAAAATTAAATGCTGAAAACTTAAGACAATTGAGTGGATGATGGGTAATATTCTTACAAAGCTTCTATTCTGTTAAGTAACAATAAAATTCTGAAAATACTTTTTCCAACACATTCCTGTATTAACCCTGGAAACCATTTTTTTTTTGGAATTCATACCAATTTCTGAGAAATCACTTTAAAATGTGTGTGTACTGACGTGGCTGCAACTATTTATTTCCTTTCCCGCGTGGGTCTGTGTGTACATACGATTTGGAGAACTTGAGTTAGATTGTGAGAATGGTCGATTACATTAGGTTAGCTAAATTGAAAATACCACATATCATTGTAGTCAGTTGGTTGGGTCAATATAGATACATTACAGTAATAATGCTGTAAAATATTTTAAATCGTTGCTTAAGAATTACCAATTTAATATGTAGGTAGCTATCCTGATCCAACCAAACGTTCACATTTCACAGTATTTTTTGACGTGAGGTCTAATAAATCGATGAACGCTGGCTGCACGCACGAAAAATTGTCCCATTACGCACATTGTCCCATTATGCTGTGTCCCGTTACGCTCAATGTACGCTTGCGCCGCATCTATCTCTCTTCCACTCGATTGGAACAACCATCGATTTGACTTTTTCGAGGCACATTAAACTTGAAACTCTTCCATTCGTTTCCTACTTTTCCTATCATCGTCCTATCCTTAACAGAATAACACAGATTGGAAGAAGTTAAATAGCAAACATGTATAAAAGTTATAGTTAAAATAATCTCTTTGTTAAAATAATAAACATATTTGAATTAATGAGTGCAAACAAAAGTAAATTTTTCAATTAAATTGTAGATTTCATTTCACTTCTTCTTTGTATCCATACAAAATAGTGATAATTCAATAAAAATGATTCAATTTTAT
Source organism: Bacillus rossius redtenbacheri (assembly GCF_032445375.1). Taxonomy (NCBI): domain Eukaryota; kingdom Metazoa; phylum Arthropoda; class Insecta; order Phasmatodea; family Bacillidae; genus Bacillus; species Bacillus rossius. The sequence goes on along the minus strand of NC_086342.1, from coordinate 3,413,932 downwards.
TCATAAAAGTATGCAATCATTTCATCAATGTTTTTTTATGACGTCACGTTAAACTATCGTCCATAAACAGCCTTTACAGATAACCAATTTTTTTTTATGTAGCTATACTCACCCAACCACCCATCCACATTGATTTTTAAAAAATTTTATCAACCATATTTTAATCAAAAATTCTCACAATTTAACTGAAGTTGTCCTGCTAAACATTTTCCATTGCATATCCAAGTCTATCCATCGAACTTAAAGGCATAATCCTGAATACATTGATCCTGTGATACATGATGTTTTCTGTTTTAATTTAATACATTGAAAGATCCTGGATACAAAAAAAATGTGATGTAACAGTGAATAATGTCATATCAGATCAAATAAAAAACAAAAATATTTTTTCTTTTAACTTCCTAACATAATTTGATTTTGATATGTCCACGATATTTTGACATACTGAATTAAAACAGCAAGAATCATGTACCACAGGTTCAATCATACAGGATCATGCCATCAGGATCAAGGGATAAACTTGGATACGTGATATGGAAAAATTACCTTTCTCCTAATTACACACACACACGTGCGCACCCACACAAGAAACAAAAAAAAAGTGAAAGCAGCCCTGTCAATATGCAGGTATTGTAATGTAATCTATTAACTGTGATTTCTCAAAAACCCAGTAGGAATAAAGTAACACGGCTTTCAGGGTTATATTGGGACGTTTTTAAATGTCAGAGAAAAATATTATCGGAATTATATTATTATTCGGCGACAAAACCTTGCTGTAAGAACATTACCGGATCTTGTCTTAATTATAATTTATCACAAATGCTCTGCCATTTATTTAAATTTACATGTAAGGGTGGAGTTTGGCACATCATACGAGCACCCGCACAGCACTGAATGTAGCATGTAAACAAGGCTGTATCAGCGCAGCGCTGGCAATAAGACTTGATCAGCAGTCAGCTTCACGCAATTTAACCGGGGCCTGTATCATATTAAATAAAATTTGTAGCTTCGAATATAAGAACGTATATTTTACAAACAAATTAAACCATTCCCGAAAAAATAGCCCACTTTTACAAAGAAAGCAAACGTAATTGTTTGCAAATATGATCAAAAACACCCCAAACACAACTGGTACAATAAGCAAAAAAAAAAAAACACTTCCACGATGTGTACAGCAATTTCGGCATCTTACGTGTTAACATATGCAGATAACTTTATATGTGGAAAAACACGTACAAAGGCAAACACAGTGTATACAGACGAAAACCTGTTTTATTTTACGGAAACATACCTTCCCTGAACTCATCGCCATTTTTCTTCACTACACGCTAATATTAAACACCTCTAATAGCTTCAGTCTTAATTCATGTCTTTATTTTTTTAAATTATAAATATCACATAAGACGCACGACGCACTCAGCAAATTTTTGGGTTGAATTACAATTGTCCAAAGCACTTTTCGACATCAGTGTAGGAAAACTTAATTCAATAACACATTAAAGTCAAAACACGAAATGAAAACAGGGAAACTTGTCCACTCTATCGTCACTTGCGGAGTAGATGGGTTTATTAATACAAATTCAGGCGTTCGTGACGTAAGGTCTTTTCAAACCTAGTGCAGTTTAAAGTAAAACTTTTATTACGTTGATATTGAAATACTATTATTTCACTAAATGCTATTACTATAAGTATTTAATATTAATTTCTGACACAAAATTTACAAAACCGTTTAATATTATCTATAAACTAATAAAAGTAAACAAAAATTACAATAATTCAACAACAAAGTTATTGATATATAATTATTAGATTCTGTTTGGTTTTGATGCATTAATTTGATATCTTTAATAACAAACTTAATTTATACTGACAACACCTGTCGGTGTAATCCTTTGCTCGCAAAGAATATTATGCCACAAGGACGCCTAAATAGGGCATGTGTGCGTGGCAGGGCATGAGTAAAAAAATGTGTGGTTCTTGTGAGTGTGACACATAATTCTGACTACCTGCTGCCTTGTGCTGCACTAAATGGTGTTGATGCTGTTAGGGGCGCAGGAAAGTTTCAACTGTTCCACGACAACTCCCCAGGAGCTCCACATGAACATGCTCTTCTAGACATGACGGCGTTGATGCACGGGAATTTGCCGTTGCATTGCATAGTTACAGTGGAGGAATACCATGCTGCAAGCTGTGGTTACAGAGCATAAAATTTGCTGCACTTGTTGGGGACGAATGCTTGTCACCACTTGCGGATGTGGAGTGAGGCATCAGGCACAGAACCCAACGCATCACCTGGTGAGCCAGTAAAGGATGTGGCACTATCTATAGGAGTTCGAGCCATAAAAGAAACACCTTGGGGGAGGGAAATCACCTCGTTTAAAACACACACAACAAAAAGATAAATACTTTTATGTGAAACTTACAAACCTAACATATTAAAAAAAAAAAGGCCAATTGTAGAAAATTGCTGTTGTTAGAATGCATATGCAATGTTGGCGAGGCCAATGCTTGAATATGCAGCAGCAATTTGGGACCCATACGTAGGGATAGAGATTAAGGAACTGGAAAGGGTGCAACATAGAGCAGCTAGATGGGCGACGGTTTTGTTTGAGGAGTGGCAAAGGCGAAAGATGAGAAGCATAGGCCATCTTTGATGATGAAGAAGCTGGGTTGGGACACACTGAAAGACCAGTATTCCTGGTGAAGTTGACGTCGACCCAAGTGTCTCCCCGGCTCCTTCAGGCCATTATGCCTCGCCAGCGCCATCTCTTTTGTGTGTTGTTTGACGCAAGTGATGGTGACGTGCGATGTTTTGTTTCTTTCCAGGATTTGACATATTATTTTATTGTAAATATATTTTTGTTTTACGTTATTTTGTATATATTTATTGTAATTAATTTTGTATTGAAGGGTTATGCATTTGTGTAAGTTTTAATTGTTCACCCGGCGCCAAGGCCGTGGCTTCCGCCTGTGACCAATCAGCGTGTTCCGCGGGCTCGCGGAGTGGGGGAGATGCGGGTGCTCCGGCACGCCAGGCGGGGGAGGGTGTAGTCGTCGCCAGGACTCGGGAGACAACGGTTACGCGAGTATCACCGCTCCGCGCTAGTGTGAGGGCAGTCGTGGACCCGGCACGAGAGGGGGCGGACGTGTTCGTGATGTCGCTCCGGGACGGTGAGATTGAGCGGGCGCGGTATTGCAGTAGCTCTATGCTTTGCCGTGCGGAAGCGATTTCAGCTTTGCAGTCGAGTTTGTGACTTTGTCATTCAGTCGCGTGCTTTTATCCTGTCTTTTGTCTCACATGTTGTCTTCTGCTAGTTTTTGCGAGTCGTGGTTTATTTTTGCAAATTTGTCATTCGCAGTTGTATGTTTAGTGTTTTTTACTTTTCTCCGCGGTCATTGTGGTATACAGTCGGGCAGACATCCTATTGCGCGCGAGTCGTAAAGACTTATATTCCTTACAGTGTGGTAATACTTGTCACGGGCGGGACGTCCCGTATTTTCATTACCATATTAGTGAGCGGAACCAGGTTTCGACCTTCATAGAAATAGTCACAGGCGGAAACGCGGCAGCTCCATGTAAAGTGTTCAGCGTCTTGAGTATAAAGGACCATCAAACTTTATTCGAGTTGTTCTCATTTCATCTCTGGAGACTAACCTCGGCCACGCGGCCCGGACCCCCCTCTACGGAACCCTGAGTAGCTGGCAGAACAGCAGCATTGTCAGGGACTAGTCGACCAGCCGGCGACAAAGTCAGGGCGGGACTGGAATAGGATTGAGGGAAACATACTGATTGTGAGAAGAGGAAATGACATGAGGAAGAGGCTTTAGTAATGGGAGATTTAAAAAAAAATTTGGTGCGGAGGGGGGGGGAGACTGCTTGTCAACGGACGGAAACCCAATCGCAAGTCAGACAATAATCAAAAAAAATCCAACAAATAGTTGAAATCTTGAGTCAAATTGAAATTATCCGTTACTTGCTGTAACTAATCCGTTTAAATACAACCATAAAAAGTGAGTTGGCAATGTGAATTTATTTCGGTTCAAGGCCGCAAATAGAATTAAAGCAATTCAATATGAAGGAGTTCCACAATTGTGTTTCTGACTCGTTCGATTTTGATGAGATGATGAATTCCGTAAGCGGTAACTGTTATTGGTGAGCGAGCTTTCCTGACTCAGGTGGTACGTCAATACATTTCGCAAAAATATACATATTTTTATCGGTTTGGGATTTTTTTGTTTAGGGTTTATTCAGGTTTTTATTAACGATTCAGCTGTTTTTTTCTCTCTTTCGATTATTAGTTGTTCCAGGTTGTTCATTGTTTACTTATATCGTGACATAATGACTGATTGTATTTTAGACATAGTCAAACCATAAATTGTTACTATCGGGAGAGACTATATTGGGGGATTAATGACCACCTTTTTTTCCCATTGATACCTGCTAATTTTGTATTAATTTTGGTGAGTGACAGTTTTTCTTTATAGTTTTTGAGACAAAATTATAAGGTTAAGTGATTGTACGTTGTTTTAAAATTTGAGAAGAGTATTTCTATTTAATATTTATTTAGTAAGGCTATATCCTGAATGGTAATGCTGTGGCTGGCAGTTTAAAATTTTGAAACTTTTTAAAAATACAATTGATCGCTAGGAAGAAGTTAACAATGGACGGTGGAATGAGCTATGAGCAGTTTATTTTGTGTGTGAATAAATTTCTTGAAGTTTCGAATATGTTAAACGACGGGTGGTCCTTAGTTGGCAGCTTGGAAAAAATTGGGCATGGTTACATAAAAAAGTGTTTCGCAGTGCGTGATGCGAAGCACTCCTATTCACCTGAAACACCTGTATTTGAAGAGGTTGACGACCTGTATAGTGGATTTTGTGATGATAATGCAGTGTCCGAGTTCTCACCAGAAATGAAGTTGACATGGGAGTATCACGTCGTATACAATACTAGCTACGCAGTTCCAGAACTGTTCTTCAATGTCTGGAAAAGGAATGGGGTACTTCTCTCGCTGGATGAAATCTGGTCAATGGTCCCAGCTGCATTCAGCGACAGGCTCCATCACGACAAATGGGACTTCATAACTCAGCAGGAGCATCCGATTTGCAGGCGGCCATTTTTCCACCTTCATCCTTGCCACACTTCGGACATCCTGCGTAACTTGCGCGTCAGTAGAAACCTTCTTGTTTCGTGGCTGAGCACAGTGGGTGGTGCTGTGGGCTTGAACATTGATCAGCATTATGCATCTATCGTGTGATTCTCGTGGACCTGTGAGGAATAATAAACTTTACCATGCAGCTGATGTTGAATTTTCTTTTACCTGTTTCTCTGTACTGCCACATTCCTGTGTTTTGCTCACAACTCAAGTATTACATGCTTTTAAGAGCACTTTTACTTAAACTTAATAAGCATCTAGTAACATACAGAAAATAGTGTCCCATTAATGCTGCTTTTGCAGTTCACTAATATAGCTTAGATAATGATCGAATAAGTATTTAGAACTTTTCATCATTTTGGAAATCGTAATGAGGAAGAGTTATGAAAGTCACCCTTTTAAACAAAGCCAAATAAAATAAGACTACAAATTTAATTTAAATTTTATGTTGTAATTAAAGAGGTGATTTCAAGAAGGGCCCAATCAACTGGTTTTATTATTTAATTCACTTTTTCATCATAGCCTAAAGATTAATTGAAGAGACATATTTTTGTGTTAAAAAAGGGCTTTTAATGGAGCTTGCAAGTATGTGGAAATTATAAATGTTTCAATCTAGAAGGGCCCCACTGCAATATTTGGGTGCTTTATGAACTAAAACATCTCTATACAATTGGGATCTTCTTGAAATAAATACAAATGAATACATCTCCATAGGGTTATAGTTTATATCTCCCAAGTATGGTAAAGTTATTAGTTTGGTAGCCCTGCCATTATGACCTATTTTGTTTGTTAGAACAGTCAGCACATACACTTGCAATTGGGCTTTTGCCCAGTAGCAAGTAATTCTCCCCCGTAATTAATTTTTCCATTTCGTGGAGCCCGTAAATTCTTCCCACCCCTCACTGCCCCCCCCCCCCCCGTCCCCCTCATGCTCATTCCACTCCCGCTCCGTTCCCCTCTGCAGTCCATCTCCCAGCTTCCCCCAACCCCTGGCCCAGGCTTACCAATATTTTCACCTTCCTCCTCTCCTTCCGCGTGTCCCACCGATGGTCTATGCATCTCCCCCTCTTCACTGACGCATCACCCTCCTTGCTGCCCTGCGTTGTGCCTTCTCCGTCACCCGGCACGGATCCCGAATTGCAGCAGCATGCTCCAGCGTTGGAATACGCCCTTTCCTTCACTCACCTTCCGGTTCCCGTTAAGGTCCCGCCAGTCATTCTCAGCCTCATCCTCATGTTCCTTACGACCCGGTGTATGCTTCTGAATGGTGTGCTTGTTAAGAAAAATAATTAAACTTCTTTATTTTTTAATTTAGCAGATTACAAGCAAAATTCAATATTTATCATAACAGACTGTTACTAAAACTTATGATAAATATTGTTAAACATTTTAAACAGTTTTTAGTTGCTGTTGTATAAAATGGATGTAATTGGATTGCTGTAACGTATCGTAGACATTGAGGGCATTAGAGACTAAAAGGTGAAGAGATACTAATGAAACATTTGCGGGAGAGCTCCGAGATAACCCACCAGCCAATGTGTCAACTGCCACTTGTCCCATATCTTATCTCTTTTCAGGTACAAAACACAGTTTTCAAGGACAAAGTTATATCTCTGTTACGACCACTGAGATGTTTAAATGTTATGATAACCTATCTCCTTTCGGTGCAGTAGCCATTTTTCTGAACTTTGTTTGCAGTACCAAGGCAAACATTTTTGCCATTTCCACATACACGTAAGTGATGTAGCCTATGCTTAGTCGTTTAAGCTTTATGGAGTTGGGTCTCATGCCGTTTTCCATTTAGAGACAATATTTCCTTCTGTTGTGTTGATTGGAAGTTATATTTTAACGTACCGTTCTCCTTGTTGTGCAGATGGGAAACAAAAAGAAAAAAATGTGTTCTGCAGTATTAATTGTTATGTGAGCATTGATTGAATGATAGTCGGGTATTGTGCAATACTAGGCTGAAGGAAATTCTGTGTTTTTATTTCCTTAGTTGGCACCCGAATTACTGGGTGTTTGTTAGAAAAAAATTGTTCTTTAGTGTTGTTTGTATATGCCTAATTGCAACCATTTATTATCTATAACTACTATAAACCTCTCACTACAGTTCAAGGTAGCCCTTGATAAACCAGTCGGTGGTCTAGAAGGGCTACAGTGGCACAGTTCGACTTCTTGCATCCCACCATGCGATCCGGGTTCGAATCCCGGTGGGGTTAAATCAAGAATTTCTCGCAAGCGGGAAACATGGTGGACGTTGCTGTGGGCTGGTGGGTTTCCTCCGAGTGCCCTTGTTTCCTTCCTCTCCAACACATTCCATGCCTCCTCCCCTCTCCATCTGTATCTGCGAGACGTTACCCCTTCCAACCACCCATCCATTCACTGGATTGAACAGCTGTACGGAGCAAAGTGGTGTGGTGGTAAGCCAGTAAACATGCACGCTAAAGGATCTGGATTTGAATTCTGATCCCGTAAAGCCTGATTTTGTTTTCCCAGGGTTTCCCCTAAATCACCCCAGACAAGGGCTTAGAGGGTTTCTTGCAACAGGGGAAGAGCTTTAATTCAGCATTCTGCATTCCGGCACTAATCAAGTCGTTTGAGTTTAGATTTTATCTGGTGACCCTGGCTGCCAGGTCTCATTACTTTGTTTGTTTAATTTTACATATTGTTCGACCCCATTTCTGGGGTATGATACATTATATATATATATATATATATATATATATATATATATATATATATATATATATATATATATATAATACATAAAAAATATAACAAACCAAAATATATTTCATTATACTTTAAGTGAAATCATAACATTGATTAAGTGAAACTAAAAGAAATAATAATAATAAAATGTAATGTTCACCAGATTCTATACAGACACAACAATATGGTATAAATTTATCCTTTGCTATAAGTGACCGTACAATCCTACAATATTTATTTTATATATATGTACATACATTGTTACTGCACTACGGTGTGTGCTGCAGAGTAGCGAGCTGTGTCTGACGGAACGCCGGTGTCCCCAGAGCCCCGGCATGGCGCTCGACCTGGCGAAGGAGAACCTGAAGGGGCTCCTGGGCAACTGGTACCTGGCGGGCCGGGAGCCGTGGCAGGTCGTCTCTGCGACCGCGACCGCGGTGCTGGGCGGGGTCTGGCTGTGGGGGTTCCTGTTCCAGGAGGAGAGTGAGTGCGTTAACCCTTTCCCAGTTGTCAGGTCCAAACTGGAACATTGTTCAGTGATTTCGAATTCCATGAATTCATCTGATCGAGATAAAATCTAATCAATTCAGTTTTTTTTGGTGTTATTCTTATTTTCTACATTATAAAATTTGCAAATAAATTATTTACTAATTGTTAAATGTTGCATGCTGTGTGTATCGTTTTGTTTTGTTGTCTTGTATTTTGTATTGTTTTGTTCTGTCTGTATGTATCTGTGTTGTTTGTATCGTGCCTACCACCCAAGGCCATAAGCTGTAGGTAGGCATGCAACAAATATTAAATATTAAATAAATAAATAAAATTTTAGGACTTATAGATACAAAACACTTATCCCAATCTAAATTATCTTCTCTTTCTGACCGGTACAGTACCTATATTCACTTTGCGTTAATAATTGTTATAGCTTTATAATCAACTGCAAATATAATCTTGTTAACATTGGACTTAGTCCTACAGTTTCACAGTCGCGTAGAATCTACCTTGTGCATATTTCACAAAAAGAGTGATTTCATCTTTACATTAATTTCTAATTTGATCAAAATTTAACAAAACCGGAAAGTTAACTGAAAAAGCATAATCTTCATAATTCCTGTTGATGTTTTTACCTTGCTGTATTTTAGATTTATAGCATTTAATGAACTTTGTATTTATCTTGCTTTATTTATAATCTTGTATATATTTACTCATTCTTTTTAATAGTATTATTTTTTGGATTGGCATTAACACGATACTGTTAAAACTGTTTTTATTTATAATTTTCATTTGACGATTGTATTATTGATCTTTGTCCTTGTTTGTCCTTTGTCCTGTGTTATTGTTTTGTTAGTATTTTGTGTTTATGAATGTTGTGCCTATCAAATAAGGTTTTCTTCAATTGTAGATAGGCATATTACATTTTAATAAATAAATAAATAAATAAATTATGAAACTGTAACTGTTTGTTTGAACATCATGCAAAAACTACTGAACTGATTTTGATGAAACTATTTGACTTAAAAACAGGTATATATTTCATCTCGCTACGATGATGGTAGCTGGGGATATAAAAATGAAACCATATGTTTTCACAACCTAGTGCAACCAATATATGGTTAGCTTCCATTTCATGTTGGTTGATATTTAAGGGGGGTCAGGTTTGAGTGGTCCTTGCACTAGATGTCACGTGGGTGGAGCTGTAATTTACCATAAAGATTAAAAATAAAAAGTTTCAAAAGAATTTCTAAAACAGGGTCCTTGAGTTTCCATTTGTTTGTTTCTATTACAAATCTACAGTTTTGCTCTGATCTTGAAAATTTTTTGCCTAATTGACCTTTGAAACACGAGGAAGGTCACTGTCTGGACGAGATTTCGAGAAAAAAAAAACCCTCCTGAAGCAGAACTAAATTTTTTTCTTGATGAAATTTCGCCATTTCATTGTTTACGTTTCCTTCATTTCCATGGTAACGGCTCTTGCAACGGCGAGGGGCGTGTGTGGCGAGCAGCGCGAGGGATTGCTGTCTGTAGACTGCCAAAGCGAAGCACTCCGGCTAGTACAGATACATTTGTTTATTAGTGTGAAACAACAAAAATGTAAGTCTAAGCATGTGTTGGGGCCAGACTTTGATCTAAACTCATCTGTTTGTATAAATTTAATGTCAATTTTCATCCTTACCGAACAATGACAATAATGATTCAATCATTAAAGTAAATTATTTTTTTATTCGTGCTTGTCATCTCATGATGGCTGATGGAAAGGGGAAGGGGGGGGGGGAAACTCTTTTATTTTGGTGCTCTGCATTTACTGCTCTCTGGTGACTACTTAAGAGATCATTAGATTCGGACATCGCAGTTGTAGTCGGGTCAGTTTTCCGTGCGACGACGTGGCGTCGGCCACGTGAGGATGAGGACGCGGACCATCCACGGCGTTCGTGGCGTGTGTGTCCAGGCCTGGTGAGCCGGGGCAAGCGGGTGGCGTTCAGGCTCGCGAGGCACATCCCCGCCGTCGCGCGCCGGATAGACTCGGAGCTGAGCAAGATCAACAAGGACTTCCAGGAGGAGGTGATCCACCGGAACGAGGGCAACCCGTACATCGTGTCGCTGCCGGAGCAGGGGAAGACCCACCGGGAGATTGTCGACATGGTGAAGCTCTACTTGGGGTTCGGTAAGACGTCGCGCTGTCCATCTGCTTTCTGTCTCCCGTAGTGAAGGTCCGTATTGAAGGTCGTTATAACAAAAATTACCCAAGTAGGATTTTAAAATAGTTTACAGTTGTGAATCACATTGCTGTATTTTTCTTTTTTCAAAAGTTACAAATAATTATGAGACAATCGATGGTGTTATAACTCACTAACATCTATAATACATGTCTCAGTCACCAGCTATTCAGTACTAATAACCAAATTTTTGGTCACTGAATGTTAATCTTTCATTGATTAATTCAAAACTTAACTTTTCGGCCACTCAGTTCCACGATAACTTTGTCTTTACCGGTATTACTAATTTTAAAAATGCTGTAATTTAAAGGTGACTTAGGTTTCAAGAAACTCCCCTGTTTCACTAAATCGAACAGTTCCTTCCAAGAAGAGATTGCATGTTAGGTGTTGCCTCTGCCAGGGCTTACACCTGTACCTTTCTCCTGGTGGGTAGGGACCGCGACGGTTGGACGGTCCAGTTCAGTCGCCTCCCTCCGACAAGGATATCTGGGGAGTCGCAAGTGGGTGACATGGTGGACAGTGCAGTGTGTCGTTGGGTTTCCTCGGGTACTGCAACCCCCCCCCCCCCTCCCTCCCTGCGATAGTTTCATTTTGTCAGTGCCACTCTCGTCTCATGTTTCATCATCTACAACATGGAGTCAGGAACTATCGGGAGACGGCACGATGTGGCCACGCCAGGCGCGCCCTTTGTTCCAGGTGACTACCGCTGGCAGGACGGCTACGTCTCCGGGGCGGTCTACTACTTCGACGAAGGCCTCATCCGGCTGCTGACGGACGTGTACGGCCTGGCGTCCTACACCAACCCCCTCCACCCGGACATATTCCCCGGCGTGTGCAAGATGGAGGCGGAGGTGGTGCGCATGACGGCCGAGCTGTTCCACGGCGGGCCGGCGTCCTGCGGCACGGTCAGTGGCTCGAGCGGCCTGCGCTGGCGCGGCCCTGTGCCTTCCTGCGACGTCACTCGACGTGCAGGCGCTCGTAGTAGGTTTCCACCGCGTGTCTGTCCATCAACATCACACTGTTTTAATGCTAGAACGTCATTGCGGCCGACGTTAACCCTATCATGATATTAACTATAATGTGTACTTTTATTGTGTACTAGCTAATGCTTGGCAAGTGTTGCTATGCCTCTTTCAATTTTTTTTTGCAATTTGTTTGAAAGTAGGTTAACATATACAAAGCATATGTTTATCCATATCACTATCTCTTTATTTATTTATTTTTTTTGTTTCTGTTTACATCTCAATCTATATATCTGTATAGCTCCCTCTCTATGTCTATATCTTCCTATCATTATATGTATTTATCTTGACAAAACAGAAGATAGAACACACAAACATTCAATTATTTTTATTTGTTTACTATATATTTTTATATCATCTTGTTTCCTGTCACAAATGTGACATAGGAACGTAAAAAAATAATAATTTTAACTTTGTGTCAAAATTTCAATGTTATTAGTGAAGAACTTTTGAAGATTTAAGATTTTGGTCGTAATAACATTGGCATTTTTGTTATATATATTAGTCATAAAACTTTGGGTAAAATCTTAACATATTTTGAATGCAAACAAGGTTTTATTTAAAAAACAGCACATGGCCGTAGTCGTGGAAGTACTTGCGGGTGTTGTGTGCCGTGTGCTCCACGATGCCGGTCTCTCGTGTTGAAGATGACGACGGGCGGGACGGAGTCCATCCTGATGGCCTGCAAGGCGTACCGCGACTACGCCCGGGAGGAGTGGGGCATCAAGCACCCGGAGATCGTCCTGCCGACCACGGCGCACCCTGCCTTCGACAAGGCGGGGCTGTACCTCGGGATCCGCATCACGCATGTGCCCGTCGACCCGGAGACGTACAAGGTGGACGTGGGGGCCATGCGGCGGGCCGTCTCCCGGAACACCATCCTGGTGAGGGCGCCGGCGAAGTACTGCTCCGTCAACACGTTTTTGAATGTACATGTTTGGACTTGTAAATATTGCGTGTAATTTAGTGTATAGTGTTTGAAACATTTTTAAAATTTAAAAAAAAATTTTACAAATGTTTCAAACACTATACACTAAATTACACACAATATTTACAAACGTCGATCTTTTCAAAAACAAATGTTTTTCATCCAGAACTCCAGAACAATAGTTGGGACATCTATCAAGCAAACTCTAAACTATCATGCCTGACATCTAGCGGCGTAATGCTGAACTCACACATCATTCGTTCGTTGCTTGAGCTTCACGTGTCGGTTAAATAACAAGTTTTAAATTCATGTAATTTAAATTCTGTACGGTATGTAAACATTTAAGCAACTTAGAATTGTTCAGGATACTTCATTTACATTGTGTGCAAAGTAAAAGCCTTGTACAGTTTTTATAAAAAATAATTTTTTTAGAATTTTTTTCCATCATATTTTAAAAATTCAAAGCTTTCTTTACAAAACTATGTCTATTACGTTTGTTTACCTACAATGATATTCATGGGAGAAATAATTTCCCTGGTGGCTGCAAAACTATGGATCTTAGCCTTAAAACAATCTTTGATTAACCGAGGTTCCTTATTATCCAGCAAAGACTTTTGATTAATTTGCTTGAGGATCTAGAATATAATCTGACTGTTGACAAAAACCTCAAGAAAAATATCCTTTAGAATTCCACTTGCACTGTTTGGGCAAATCCTGGAGTGACATGAAGGCATTTATACTGAAGAAAAGCTTAAATTTTATTATCTTTAGAATTGATATAATTTGGCCAACTGAAAACCATCACATTTTTTATAATTCTATACATTTTATCCGAGATTTTGCTGTTCCGAGGAAGCATAGTCCAATTTAACTCTGTTAGTCAAGACTATACTGGAATAAATATTTATACTTGATAAGTCTTTTTAAAGGACTACGTAACTTGACACAGTGGGAAGACACTGGGCTCTCATTCCGGAAAACGCTGGTTCGAATCCCAGACCGATCGTCTTGAGTTCGGTTTTCCACGTTTTCCCGTACTTATTCACGCCAGGCGAAGCCGGGATGGCTCTTTACCATAAGTCACGTTCGAGTCCTTCACCTTTATCACTGTTGGGTTTTGTCGTGCGTTTACAGCCTCTGATCTTGACCTTGATGAGATGTTGGGACTAAATGAAATTTATATCGCAAAGAAGAAAAAAAAACTCATGGGTCAAGGGCAGGGTTATTCAAATTTATTTGTAAGAATACATCTTCAAATGGAAACGTAAGAGGGTTTTTCTGTAGTTAATTTTCCTCTACGAATGCCACGACGTAAACTGACGTAAAGGTGACGTCGCTGTGTTGTGTGTTGTGCCCCAGCTGGTGGGCTCGACGCCCAACTTCCCGTACGGCACGATGGACGACATAGAGGCCGTGGCAGCGCTGGGGCTGCGCAAGCGTGTCCCGGTCCACGTGGACGCGTGCCTCGGGGGCTTCGTGATCGCCTTCATGCGCCGCGCGGGCTACAGCGTGCCGCCCTTCGACTTCGCCGTGCCCGGCGTCACCAGCATATCGGCCGACACACACAAGGCACGTCTCGCTTTCCTGCGCGCTGCCTATTGCAGTCGGAGGGGTGGGGGGGCACTTTGACTTCGAAGTTGGTAGTCTACCATTTCTCTCGTTTTACGTACAGGGCTTTAAGAAATGGGTAAACGTATCTGGTCCATTATGTTCCTTAGGAGCAGGCTTCAGCAGCCTTGATTCGCTTAGGTTTTAGTGGCCCGTGCTGAGGGGCAGTGTTTGGCTGGTCCTATTACAAAACTTCACTGGCATGATTCTTGTGTTTGAGCATCGACGAGCGTAGGGGTGCTGTGGCGAGAAACTGGGTTCGCGTTCTGGAGGGGTGAAGAATGATTGAATAAGTTGGAGCTTAAGGTTGCGTCGATATCGGCGTCATGAGATGAGAATGGAGTGTTGACTGGGGGTGGAGGGGAATGGGGAGGACCCAGAAGAAAACCCACAATCTCATGGTAACGTCCGCCACTTTTCCACTCGCGGAAAAATTCCGGAATGGTCGTGTTAAAATTTCATACGGCCATCCTGGTTCCTGTTTCCGGAGTTTCCCGAGATAACGCCGGGCGAATGCTGGGATTGTTGCTCGGAACAGTCCATGGCGGAAAAGTTCCTCGATAACCCCGATAAGTGTTGTGTGTTACTGTCTGTAACTATCAACCTTCAATGAACTCAGTAGTGGTCTCCAAGTCTTCAAAAAATATTCTATTTTCGTGAATAATTTAATATTCCATTTTTATATTTAAAAAGGAATAACTTTTAAAATTATTTGTTATAATAGATACACCCAGTGGGACCCATTCACAAAATATTTGAATTATAAATGGTAACATGTATGAAGCTAAAAAAGATTTAGTGACATTTTGGATTGGTTTTCTGCATCATGACATAAAACATGTTTCATCGTATAGTTGTCGCTTTTGCATGATTAGTGCACTTTTATTTTAGTGTGTCAAAATTAGTACTTTTTTATATGTAACAAAAAACCAGAGATTATAATTAAAAATGAATAAAAATATTCTATTTTTATGGATAAACAGTTTGATCCACAAAACTTTTTTAAAACTTAAAATTTACATTGACGGGTTTGTTATTTTTTTCATTATACTTAACTCTTATGTTAAGTGTAAAAAAAAATATGTTCATCTATATGAATAAATTTGATTTAAAAAAATGTTCAATTCAATATAAAAAATAAAAGGATTCGCAGGAGCCTATAGCTCAGTTAAATAAAAGTAGTATCTAACCAGCAGTGAATTAGAAGGCACCGTCATCCATAAACACTTCTCCGTGAAAACGGTGGAAAGCTACCTTCACCCTCACCTTTCAGCTCTGCACCTTGACAGTTGTGGGTGTTAATGCTGTTCCCGTGGGTCTCAAGACTTGCTCCTTGGCGCATGTCAACAGTACGGGTTCGCGCCGAAGGGTTCGTCGGTGATCTTGTACTCGGAGCCCAAGTACAGGCACCACCAGTTCTGCGTGACGACGGACTGGCCCGGCGGCGTTTACGGCTCCCCGACGGTGAACGGCTCCAGGGCTGGAGGTAACTCGTCATTGGTCGCTCGTAACTTAGACGAGCCTCGCACCCTGGCGAGTCTCCCGCCATTTTTTTTTGTTCGATGAAATGCACAATTTTATTTTTGGTGTGTTTGAGATTAAAAACCTCTGTGAGGCATGAATCAAATTTTGATGTGTATTGTCTTTAAGTACAGTATGTCTTGTATCGGAGGTCTTCTTGTACCAGAGCACATTCACCGGTTGTTGGCTTTTTGTATCGAGCCCTTGAAGTTTGTTTTATGCTTGGTGTCATCTGATAATTGAGGTTGCTTTAAACTAAACAAGGTCTTAAAGTAAATGTGTTTCTAAATTTTAGGTGCTTGTAATTTTTAAATTATAACAGGTTCTAAATGCAAGTTAAGTCTTAAATTCAAGATTAACCCAAATCAAAGGTTGTCTTCAATTCGACATTGTATTAAATTTGACTCAGATATGAGACTGTCTTCAATTTTGATTCCTTCTTAAATTCAAGGCAGGCTTCATTTTGAGGTCATTCTAAAAAGGGGGCTGTAATATATTACGTTCAGTAATAGATTACGTTCTCTCAACTTGGTTTATTGATAATTAGAACCTCTTCATTTCTTCCCTTTACTTACGTTCAATCGTTTCTCTATTGTGTCAAGCCAAGCTTCGTGATGTTAGTGGTTTAGTAGTTATTCTGGTTCTTGAAATATCAGGCTTTTTTTTTTGTGTGTGCGTGGGTTCTTGTTTTGAAGCATAGATAAGGAATGTTTTTGTTTGTCTCTTTAGTTTTAAGTTTGTGTTTGTTCTTGGTTGTCTACTAGAAAGAACAAACACCCATTACCCTGCCTGCTTAAAGCTTAAAAATAACAAAACAGTTGGTATCCAATATCCATACCTTAAGTATATATCATTTCCCTTCAGATTTTTAAATTGTATATGAAGTGTTCTGTTTAGTGATGGTTCGAATCCCAATTTTCTCTAATCAGAATCTCGAATTTGAATCTAGGTGTGACGTTTCAAACATAAGCTAATGTACAGTAAATTAAAAACATTAACGATGGTGTTAAAACATTCTACCCTTTAAATGGCTGTTTCACAAGTTTCCAGAATCAATACACATTGTAATTTTATTTTTATAATTACATGTTAAATGTTCAATGTCTTGGGAATGGTAAAAATATAGGTATGATGGAAAAAAATTGACCTGGTAACCTTCAGAGGTTGATCTGTGTTGAATTATTTAATTTACTTTATTCCATCTGATATTTTTCTCTAATCTTTATACTCGAATGTTGAATCCTTCAAATAAATACTAGGGATTTGAAGGGATTTGAGGATTTAATTGGCCTTTCTCTAGTTGTGTGTTTTAATATTCAGTTTCTTTATCCTTTATGATGCATTTATACACTTTTATTGTTATTGTTATTATTACTCAATCATATAATACCAATTTTTTTTATAAACATTTTAGTGTTATTTTAATTTAAAATATTGATTGAATTGCACTACAATGCAGCACAATGTTATTTTTTTTTTGTTGTGTTGTACGTTCTTCGCTAGGACTTGTGTTTGGTGGGCGTGGTGCTGATCACTCTGTGCTCTCTGCTGTGTGCCAGGCATCATAGCAGCCTGCTGGGCGACCATGATATCATTCGGCCTGGAAGGCTACGTGGACACGACGAAGAAGATTGTGGAGACCACCCGGTATATTGTGAAAAGGTATTTATCTAATTATGGGGTTTTGATGTATATAATTATAATAATTATATATAATAATAATTATAACTCTACTAAAAAAAATTACATATATACATTAAAAAAACTATTTAATAGAGGATATTATTCATTGCTGCGTAGTAAATATACTGGAGTTGCTTTTAAAAATTGTTGTTAATACAGTCAAACCTCAATAACACAAACCTGAAGGGACCATAATTTTGTCACTTTGCAATAAAAATGTTTGTTAACTAGAGTTAGACGGGATCCTGAAACTCCGGATGAAAGTCGGCAGAAAGACCATTCCCAAACATCGGGAAAATAATTTTGCTTCTCCGGATAATACCTCTTTGAAAACTGATTTTTTTTTTAATTGTAAAAACCTCCGGCGAACTAATTTTTATTATAAAAACGATTTGAACTTATATTTTCATCATCATCTATATCATGTAACAAACAGCAACTTTGCACATGTATTTGAACAGACAAAGCACAAAGACATTACAAAAACACAGAATATAAGCACTAATTATTAACGTAAATTTAACGCTCGTTCATAAACGATGTTGAAAATAAATTTCTATGACTAAATAAAGAATGCAATATGATGAGATATATTTTTAATTAATTTTTCTTTTACTTTTGACGAATGTTGACATCTTTGGCGTATTTTTTAGGGTTAGCTTGAAAATTAACTTAGCAAGAGCAATTAACAGTGTTGCCAAACACGTAACATTCGAAACACTACAAACTTCATTTGAATAAATAAACTGAAATATGCCATTGCATGGTTTTGTCTGCTGTGTTACAAATATTAGACACAGCTGGCCATTCAAAAATGCCAATTTTTTTAGGGTTTTGTTTTGTTTTACGTTTTTGGGGACGTGTGTGTATGTAAAATTAACTGTACTTCAAGAAAACTGCACAAATGTAAATATGCAATTATGCTCTAAAGTATTTTCAAAATAATGGTACTTGAATTTATGCTCATTGCCCATGTCAAATATGCATTGAGTTATAAAAAAGATCAATAATGTTCGCAGGATTTCGCGGCCATTCTCTTAAGTAGGTAGCTTTGCTTCTGGATTGTAGCAGTGTCCTTGGCGAATAATTCACTGACATTTCGGTCGACATTACAGTCGCCATCATCAGGGAGCAGATACCTACTGCTCTCTGTTGATGGCGACTGCAGTGTCGACCGAAATGTCAGTGAATTATTCGCCAAGGACACGGCTACAACCCAGAAGCCAAGCCTTTTTATAAAACAGATCGTTTCGTATAATAAACGCAACTTTCGAGTCTAGTCAAGCTTTAGCTACTTGCTGGACTCGACTCAAGTTTTCGAGTCTCAGTACACCCCTAAAAATGAATAATAATTTTTATATATGATGTGTTTTTATTTACCAAAATGTTGCGGCATGCCTAGAGAAGCTTCGTGACATGTAGTAAGTGTGCCGTGGCTCAGTGGTTGGCAGACCCTGCTCTAAGGTTTAACGGCCTGTTTGTGCGTGCCGCAGGCTGAGCGAAATGGACAGCCTGTTCGTGTTCGGGGAGCCGGCGACGTCGGTGATCGCGATCGGCTCGCGGGCGTTCCACATCTACCGGCTGTCGGACGCGCTGGGGAAGCGCGGCTGGAACCTCAACCCGCTGCAGTACCCGCCGGGCATCCACCTGTGCGTGACGCACATGCACACGGCGCCCGGCGTGGCGGAGCGCTTCGTGGCGGACGTGCGTGCCGAGCTGGGGACCATCATGCAGGACCCGGGCCGCCAGGTGGACGGCAAGCTGGCCATGTACGGCATGAGCCAGGGCATCCCGGACCGCTCCATCGTGGGCGACTTCACGCGCTTCTTCCTCGACTCCATGTACTACACGCCGGCCGGCAGGGGCGATGGCCCGGCGTAGCCTCTCTCTCTCTCCCTCCCCCTCTATCCCTCCCCCTCTCTCCCTCCCCCTCTCTCTCTATCCCTCTCTCCCTCTCTCTCCCTCCTTCCACCGCCCGCCGCCACGTGAAGTACAGCTGATATTAACCATCTAGACGTCGGGAACAAAATATCTTACAAAACACCACATTTACAAGTTTGGTTTTGCTGCAAAAAAAAAATTGGTAAAAATGAGAAGTATCTGAATTAGGTTAAGAATTTAAATACTATTAAAACATTATTTATGGGTAAATTTTGATTTCAGATTCTTCAACATCAAGGAAAAACTTATTCAGTCTTGTTTGATAACCTGTGTAAATAATCTGTTGCACCTGATCAAGTTAGACCTCGGTACGAGCCTGGCGCAAGGCAGCGTGGAGATTGCGTTATGGAAGGCTGCCTGTCTCTTGGCGCTTCCACATTTGTGCAGGGCTTCAGGTAAACTAAACATTTCTTTATACAGCTGCTCGAGGTTTTTATAGGTGTTTGATCGCAAACAGCATTTAAAAACTACAAGGCCACTCTAAAAAAGTTTAATTTTTTTTTTTTAATAAAATTTATTTCCATAAAATCTTAAGCTAATTTAGGGCTAAGTTAGGTTACATAGGTTATTACTCACATTTTTTGTTTAAATAATAATTATTTCTTCTGTGAAATAAATGGTTTCATTATAAAAATACTACATATAATTCCTTAAATTGTAATGAAATTATGATTTCTGAAATTACAAAATAGGTATCTAAGATTTACAAATTTTGTTCGAAACATTGTACTGTGTTAAAATGTCAGCCTTATATTACCTTGTAAAACACATACATCATGCATTTGGGGTTAAATACGATCTTGTTCTTATATATAAGATATTTTATTATTTTAATTTTTTAAATCTAGCTTACTATGTATTTAAGGTCGTAGAATTATTGATGTGGTTGTGTAATTGAGTCACCTACGTGACAAAGGTTGTTTTTGATGCACGGTGGTTATGTTCTCGGGTGTATATGGTACTTAACACTTAATTGTAGGTTTCTGAATGCCTATTTCAAAATTTGGATCCTTGTATTATGCCTGATTTGGAATAAAAATGGTTGGTAAAACAGAATTACCTGGACATGTCAGAAGTTTTTCAAACTGTAACATTTTTTTTATAGTCATTGAACCTTATTTTGGTTGTAACATGATCTACATTTAAAACTCTTTGATGAATCAGAACAACGTATACATTGAACAAAAAAGTTCACACATCAGTTTAGGTAAGTAATGGATGAAAGGTTCATTGCAAAAAAATTAATTACGTATGTCATTCAATTGTACAACAATTTCTCATTTTAAGGATATTAATTTTTTTGTAACTTGATATTTAGTATGTCAGGGTTATACCCTCTTTTATCGCATAATCGTCGCACCCATATTTTAGGGCGTTAAAATTCTGATAAAAAAACCTCTCGCATAAACGTCACTTGATGTTTTTGGTCCCGCTATTAGATTCAGAGCGCTTTGTGTGGGTATTTTTTTCCGTTTAAAATGATGTATTTTAAAATAGAAATCTAATATTTATTCGGACATTACCACTTACTTATTTAATTTACGGAAATACAAAGTTGTCTGACATGTAAATTATCTTTTAAAGAGTTTTTAAACGTTATAGCCTTCATCTGTTTGTCAGCGTCACCGCGGAGTACCGCTTACAAAAATGTAGCCAGTGCTCATTGCTATCATTAATGTTTGGTTATGTTGCTTCCCGTGTAGAGCGCGCGCACTTAGCTGAATATCGATATCTCGCCAAGTGCATGCAACACGCGCTCTCTATCAGGTGCTGAGTTAACTACATTTGATAGCCCGCACTCTTTCGTATTGTGTACTACGGTAGTTACGGGTTCGTTTGGCTTGCATTTGGATCACAGATGTTTTTCTATTATAAGTTGAAGAAAGGTATTTGATGTATTACTTATTAATTTAAATTATTTGGCGTGCTCTTTTATACTTCACTTTTTAAATATACGTACTTTCCATGAACAGGTTTTGAATAAGTTTATCTAACAAAAAAAAATTTTTTTATGCATAATCAGTTGCACCCCTACTTTTCAAACTTGATTTTAGAATAAATTGTGCGACGATTATGCGAGAAAACACGGTAATCCTTATGGTGATGAACTAATTTGAGCATAATTCAGCATATTTTCTTTAGTTACGCTCGTTTGAAATTGTAGCACCTTTTTTTCCTCTTATTATTATCTCCTCACCTTGCTGAAATATCTCAAGTGTTTGATGATTAATTTTTAGTGGTGAGCTTCAGAAAGTATACAGTTTTACAAGAGATTAATTTGTTTTGTCATTACTCATTTTTCATTACCAAAGGATATAAAATGAGTGTTCACTATTTAGGTAGGATTTTTTGCCGCTTGGAATATTACACACGAGTTTTGTGTGTGGACAAAACCTAGTATAACCTGCAATACAGTTTTAATAACACATGCATTGTTTTGTTAAAACACTGGTTTAAAAATTTTTCCACCGTGTTGTAAAATTTTGGGAGCAAAGATCTGCCCATCAGCATCATGATACGGGGTACATAAACTAGTCAAAACTGTACTGCAAGTAAGAAGTACAAGATATTAAAAACAATTATTAGTATTGAGCCAGTTCCGATCTTGAAATGGAGTCCTTTGATGGCATTCCGGAATTAAAATGTTGGGGATCCTTAGGTTTGTGAAAGTTTTCCCACATGTGGAGCTTTGGTGTGTGTGTGTGTGTGTGTGTGTTTTAATGAAATGTTATTACGTGTGTTGTTACGAAAGATTGTTATATGGTTATTAACATGTTACTGAGAGTTACTTATTTGTTGTAGCATGGTTCCATTCCATTTGTGTTTAAACTCATGAAGTAAATATTTTATTAAAGCTGGAATAATATAGTGCATATCTATATAAATTTAATTTTTGTAACTTTTATTTTCTGTGTAAGAATATTACTTGAATAAAGCAGCAGTAATTTTCTTAAATCAGTATTGGCCATTCAAAACCTAGACCCGCCCTGCCCTGCCCTTCAATGTAGTATTCAATATAAATTAATTGCAGTTTTACTGTCAAACTTTTGTACTTTGTATTTATTATTTTGATAATGTAGCTGCATTAGTATAATCACATATAATTCAGTTTTTTTAAGGCCGACAGATTTCTGAGTAAGTAAATCAAAAGTATAATGAATCTGTATTGATATAGCAGAATCCAATTACAAATTTAAAAAAAAAAACAGTTCAAACTGCATGCATGATGCATGTTTTAGGAATAGACACAGCCTGAAAAATTTAGAGAAACATATCGGGAAAACTATATGATATGTACATGACAAACATTATTAACACCAAAATTTTTTTTAATAGGTAGTCTCATGTTTATGTTTCCATGTCGAGCAACGAACAGGTAAGTTTCTTTCGAGTCATTTCATTCGGAATATATTACTTTTTTTTGCACATATTGTTAGGTTATTTCTGTATCATCATGGTAATTTAAGTACGTATTTCAATACCCATTTCGTGATAGAGCTGATCTTTGAAATCATGAAATTACCTCCGTTAGGTACCGTTTTTCCCAGCATGTAAGGCAATAATTTCACGCCAGTTGGAGGATCTCGGAGCTGTTAACTAGTCTTGTGACATCACCCAGTGTGTTGGTAACGTTACGCGTCGCGTGAGTTCCGCACGGCCGAAGGGCAGGAGCGAGTGAGGAAGAACTGTTTCTGAAATGACCGGTTTTATTCCCTGGTGGCCGCCCTGCCGCTGTCTGGTGCTGTGCTCTCTCTCGCTCTCTCTCCTCCCCCCCCTTCTTTGTCCTTCTGTTTGTATTACTGCTGGTTGGTAAGTTCCGTAATCCGCAAGGACAAGATTATATGGTGAATTGCGAAAAAAGAATGTCAAAACATCACTCAACACGGAAGTCAAAGTTTGTGCACCATACAGCACGGACATACAAGTTATATCAAGGGAACTGAGTAGCATTTAACCAAAAATTAAAATCACATGAAAAGTAATCTTTGATGTTTGAAATTCAAGTAATGACATTTCCGGACAGAAAAAAAAAAGTACTAACGTTAATGGATCAGAAAAATTTGATTTAATTTGTTTTATTGTGCAGCTCATATTGGATCACTGTGAAACCATAAAGTCTTATCCCTACCGACTGCAGACTGTGCCGAACCGCAGAAAGTCACATTGAAAACTTTTTAATGTATTGTGTCAGTGGTGACATGGCCACAGCTGTTGCCTTGTTGAGCGGTGAAGGGGCGGAAGAACAGTTAACCCCAACCGTCCCCCACCCCTTCATCACGAGTAGAGTTGTACGTGAGAGAGATTGAAATCCAGCCTGCATTTGCTGCAACCTTGGACACACTAACGTACCTACTTTCCTTTTAAAATGCCACCTGGAATTTTTAGATTGCAAGTGGACAAGCAAGGGAGTGCTATGGTTCACGTCTCAAGACCAAGTGGCTTTGCGTCATGCTTGAAGATGCGGATTTATTTCACAGAAATTTTTAGTGCTGAAAATTTGACCCTGCCTTGTATGCTGAAAGTACAAGATCTGCATTACTTTGCACACACAGAGCGGGAGACATCCCTGAAGTTTTTGTGGTCTCTCGTTTAGTATTGTAAGTGCATATTGTCTATGTTTTGTGAACCAATACATGTACAGGATGAGTCGGAATTCGACAGAAACTTCGGCTGCAAGTTCATCCCAAAAAAGTAAGTTGAAAATCTATAAGACTTAGACTTTTAAGCTGGAGCTGAACCTTTTTCATTGTGAATAGTAAAGTATTTTTTACGATGGAATGCTGACCGTCTGGATTATGTTTAATTGAATAAATTTTGTACAACCACAGCAAAATCGAAGACAGTCATAATATGTCAAGCGAGAAGTTTAGCGATGGTTGTAGAAATAAATTTAGTTAAAAATTGTCCAGATGCTATACTATCTGCAATAACAGAGTTTTTCAGCTCCAAACTATGGGTGTTTGCTTTAGTGGTGACAATGTTTAGAATTTAAGGGATGAAAATAACTTTGAAAGGCATACAAATATTAAGTATATTTAGTGCCATAAGATGGACCAAACATGTATCTTGTGTTTTCATGTAAACACAACATGCTTGTTGAATAAACAGAACATGAAACCACTCACATTTTAATAAACTTAAAACACCATCATTCAGTAACAGACATAAAATACAATTTTTTCACCATGATGAATATGGTCGCCTTTTACTGTACAAAATGTTCAGCATGTTTTACTCTCAAGGCTAACAGCAAACACAACCACAGACAAAAATGTACAACCTATTTACAAAATAATTCATACAGCATAACTTATAGGCCCAACATTACCTATTAAGCTATTATTTACTAGTGTAAATCATTTTATTTGTAATACATTAGTTTAGAGTACTAAATGAAACCTAAACAAATCGGAATAACTAAATGGTCTCCGTATTGCTCTGCGCTGAAATATGATACAGTAACATTTACAAAATCATCTTCGAAGAAATAAGAGCACTTAAGTCGCAGTTTCGGGGTGTGGTTAACATCAAATTCATTGCAGTGAGATAGGACTTCATTAAAGTTTAGCCGCATGTGATAAAATTTGTTTTCTATTAAATAATAGAATGTAAAGTTCTTGTTGATTGGTAAGTTTATTATTATATATTCAAATTAATTGACGTGGTTACAAAGGTCAGTGTTTTGCTAAAGAAAATTATACATCAAGAAAAAAATGCCTGGAAAAAACAAACTTATATTTGTAGTAAGAATTATCACTTGTGAGTGATGGAATAACAATTTCAAGTTATATGTAGAATGATGGTAATGCTACATCTTTGAATTTTATTACAGCTTACTAACTTTTTTAAGGTTGCCATTGCTAGCATGTTCTGTAAATCAAAATCGGTTAGAGAGATGTATGGTAAAAAATTGGTTAAGAAGTATAAGAACTTATTTCTGTTGTTTTTGTCAGGGTAACAAAGATCTACATTCTAACTGATAACTTGACATAACGCTCATGAACTAAACATGTTTCTATGATCTTGTTAGGAATACGTTGTTATTAACTGTGCAAGTGTCACTCTAAAGTTCAAGTCATGTCTATTTGTTATTTTAGACATAGAAAAAATTAAGGTTAGAATTTTTCTTTGTGAGCCACATGGTATATATACTTCGAGTCATTATTTTCAAAGTCCTGCAAAGTCCCACAACATTAATAATAAATAAATAAGAGCTTGTTTGAAATTGGCAGTTGCTTTAAATCCTAAACAAAATTCTAATTGAAGTATCGTATTTCCTTAAAATAAAAATATTTAAAATTAATATCAAATATTGATTGGTATGAAAGATAAAAGAAATGACAACTCAAAACTTGCAACTTTCTTTGCTTGCGAAACTGTGTTGTGTTTGGCACACCACTCTTAGGCTACAGAATAAACACTACAGGACTTTAGATTATGTAGTTTTTGCTATGAAACTACTTTTCACTATGATTCCATCTCGTACACAAAATTTTTTCTTACCTGTTTTACTAACCCAAATGTACCCAATTTTTTTTTTCTTTGCCTGTGAGTGAGTGTGGGGAAATTCAGTCGCACTTTTCTTCTGGACCTAAGTGAAGACGAGCGTGGTTGTGGTGCACTGATGTCGCTAGGCCTCTGCAGTTTGTGTGTTGTCTCGTGGGAGTCGAAGCGAGTCCTGGCCACGAACTCTGTTCCGGAGCGGGCGTCCCACGAGTCAGGCAAATGGCCTTGTTGCTAAGGCACTGGTGGCTGAAACGACTGGTATTGAAATGTGCTCCGACTTGTTGCTTGGGAGAACCTTTACAGGTTCGCAGTGGTAAGCTCACATGTCAGTTTTTCTAGCCCTGAAGATTACAACAACAATAAATGTAAGCCTGAATGTTAATTTTTTTTAACATGCAAAAAAAAAAAATTAACAAATGTAATAAATCCACAATTTGTCAAAAAAAAAAAAAAAACTTGTGGTTAGTGTTAGAAGATGTAGCACTCATAATTAGAGACAAGATTTTATGGTTTTTAGTCCAATTTCTTTTTTAAAAACAGAATATTTTGATGTTGTTGGTTTTATTTTTATAAATACTATTTTGTATGTTACTCCACTAAAATAGTGTATTTGTATGCTGAATTTTTATGATAAAACAACTTGTAACAAATTGGTCTAAAACAGATACATTCAGAACAAAATAAATAAATTGGTGAGCATTTGTGGTTTGAAGGTGATTCATTTAAGAGATGCACAATAAAAAAAAATATTTTTTTTTCTTTCTAATCTATGTACTTCAGTACAATTTTTGTCCAGAAATAATGATACTCCTTGAATTTCAAACATTAAAATATTAATTTTTTGTGAATTGAATTAAGTTTTGGTTAAATGCTGCTTAATTCCATGATATAACTTGTATTTCAGTGCTGTATGGTGTAATTACTTAAATCAGTATTGCAATTCACCATAGAATCTTGCCCCTACTTATAATCTTTATATTCCATAAATTGCAAAACAACTTAAAATACCATAAAGTACTTTAATAAACCCCATAGTTGAAGATATGGGAGGTAATTTTTATTTTCTTGAGAGCTATTTGCTTCACAGTCTGAAGCCCACACACCAGATTTTTTTCAGTCCTAATTTTTTGGGTTATATTATTTTTTTTGCATTGGTTTAGTTTTTAATATAATTGATCGTTATGTAGTTTTCAGACAGTATTTTTTTGAAGTTTGTATAGAGTATCCAGTTACTGTATTCTGCCTTGGGTGTAATAGAAGCATGAACATTAAAACTGATTGGTATTGTAGTTTATAGTTGCATTTTATAGAGATTTTTTATTTTGTGGGCAGATGGATTTTTTTTTAAGATTACAATACTTAGTTTACAAATATGTATTGGCCCAACTACGAATACATTCAAATAAAAAGTATTTCGTTTCATATCTTTATTTAAACACAACTACAAGATAGTAGTCAAGCTGCTGTCCATAAATTAGACCAAATTGTAATTGTAATTGTAATTGAAATTGAAAAACTTTTCATAGCTGCTGTTGAAAAATGAAGTATAAAAACATATCATATGTGTTTATATAAAACATTAAAATTCCTTTGCAAAAAGCTATGAACATATAAAACATATATTTTTGTCACACTGGTGATCAATATGCGAATTCACGACACATGTACATTGTCTAAAAAATTACTTTTATAAATACTTAACATGTGACAAGTTGTAGTACCCACGTAATCCTGCTAACATTAGTTAGTAATATTTCCGAAACATAACAGTTTATATACATACATAAATGTGGTAGGTAGCAGAGAAAAAAAAAATACAGATGTCCTGAATTAGCTACATGAAACCAAAAATTATTGTTTCCCTGTGTATATATGATATTACAATCAGGGGCAAAGTATTTACATATAATATTTTTTAATAGAAAGTCAGTGAAACAAAAAAAAATTGAAATGAAAAGTGTAAAATTTAATTCTATTGAAATATTGATTTAGTCTGGAATCTACTTAAGGTCACGTAAGACTATTTTTCAGATAGATGCCTAGCTTGTGGAAATGCCGTGTGCGACATGACTAACACAACAGCCGTCCACAAGATAGTCTGTCGAACGTAGGTTTTAGAATATCATCGGTGACTTAATAGTAAGGACGTTTATTTGCTGGTTAAGAAAATACATGATATTTAGTAGTTTTACATTCAGGTTGAGAACTCTTAATTTGTTTGGATTAATGTTTTGCATATTCATTTTGTGTCTTTGTTTTATTTTTTTCAAATGGTTTTTAATTTGATTATAGTTGAACTCTTGTTTCAATGTGTGTTTCTGGCCATGTCCATTTGCTACGTTTTGACACTGAAAAAGCTTTGTTATCTAAACCCACGCCCCCTGCCCTATTCCGGCTAGTTGCGCTCACTTTATCCGTCCAGCCACTGAGTCCCAGTGTAGCCTGTAGTCTGGTGTACTACTACACTAGCAGAATGTACAAAATATAAACCAAATTAATTTTGGGGTGTTTGTTGGCAGGTTTTTTTTTTTTGACGGTGAATATTTGTGTGTGAAGGAGGACGGACGTAAACATCTTATTACTCTTGACCACTGCATGGAACAAGCGTTCACTCTCAACTCTTCAACTTTCGTCTATATAAAACATCTAATTTACTTAACGTTTACAGCAGTGTTTCTGCTGCTCTTTTAACTGTGACTGATGTGCTATGTTAAGGATTAAAATTTTTTTTTAGTAAATTTTCAATTACTGCAATCACTTTTTGTGTATACTTTGGTAAGCCTACCATGTAGAACAATGTACTTCATATTGATTTACATAATACATAATGGTAAGAAACTTTTACAACTTACGACTATGCATTTTTCTTTATAAATTTTTGCCATGTTATATTTAAACAGTATAAATTACATTGCTGCTATTATAGCATCACAGACCTGACACCATAAAAAATTACAGGAACTAACTGTAAATGTTAAAAAAAAATTTTTTTTTGTATAATTTGAAGAAACAAAAAGAAGTAAGGAAACCAAAAGTTGGGAAATAGAGCTAATATCCCAGATAGTTCACATGAGCAATTGCAGAATAGTTACTCTCGCTGTGTTTATAAAGAACTGTGTGCTTTAAAGTCAAAGCGATTCCTAACATTGGACAAGTTTCTCGTTCCTAAAAGTGAAATGGTCCGTACAAATTAGAGCTGTGAGAGAAACATGGTTATGTTATCATCGTGACGTTGAGAAGTTGCTTAAGCAGTTTCGGGCACCCGACCGCCTCTTGTATTCGGAATGCACCCACTGGCTTGTGGCGTTGCACCGTGTCACCGTGTCACCGTGTCACCGGCGGCAGGAGGGCGGTGTGACGACCACCCTTGGGCCGTGCCGTGCCGTGCCGTGCCGTGCCGTGCCGCGACTCCAGGACAGTGTTGTCGTGTTCGCTGCTGCCCGTCCTCGCTCTACTGTCACTTCACAGCCTGAAGAGGAGAGAAGCAACTCTCTTCACTGCTGGCCAGCATCACAACGGCAGGTCAATAAAGCATGAAGAGCCATGCAGTGTTTCTGCACAGCAGAATTAGATTTCACGGTCGCATAAACATGTACCACGGTATCGGTCATCAGGCAAGATGAGAACTGATCAAGTAAAATATATGTAGATATAAACACTAACGTCAGAAAAGATGGACAAGAAATGGGTAGAAATGAAGTATAAAGATACAAAATGTGGCTGTTTACAAGAAAAGGAATCATAAGATCACTTAAACTGAATACTTTTGACAGAAATATATTTTCTCAATTCATTGAAAATATATACTGTACATTTATACTTGGCTGATCAAGGGCCATGGATGCATCAAGGGAAGAGAGGGGGAACCCTCACTTCAAAAGTGGAATGAGATAAAGATCAAGGTCCTGTAGCTGAAGAGAAT
The DNA here is from genome assembly GCF_032445375.1 of Bacillus rossius redtenbacheri. Taxonomy (NCBI): domain Eukaryota; kingdom Metazoa; phylum Arthropoda; class Insecta; order Phasmatodea; family Bacillidae; genus Bacillus; species Bacillus rossius. Next base: position 3,384,221 of record NC_086342.1, on the reverse strand, counting down.
TTGTAACTGATACCTACCTCATAAACTATAATTTAAAAATATTTTTGAATAAATAGTGTTTCCACATTTTTTAAATTGTTTTTTACTGTATGGTCCGTGGTCACAAGGAACCTCCTCCTCCATGAAAGAGGTTGAATTTTGCAAACTGACTCCCCCCCCACCTCTTCGCTGTTTTGAGGTGGCGGTTCGATTCCCAGCGCGGTTGAACCTGGATTTTTCCATTAGCATGAAACGTGGTGAGCCAGCGAGTTTTCTCGCGGTACTCCCGTCCCCCCCACTCAATCAGTCCGTCAACGCTTCATTGTCATCTCATTACCCTTCATCGTCTGTAGTGATGCTGATGTCATTCATTTTGACTGATCAATTACGTCTGTAGTGGGTGGGCAGGACGGGGTGACCACATTCCGGGAAGTCAGGGAAATCAGGGATAAGTCATGGAAACTCCCTAGTGACATGGTTCGTTCCCTCTTGTGCAGTCACCACCACCGAGAGGTAGAAATATATTTGTATATCGCAAAATCCCTCAAGAAAGCAACAAAATGTTGAATAGTTCATGCACAAAAAATAATTTTACTGGTTAGTGCGATTCTCACAGTTCTGAGTTCAATATTAATTATCTCTAGGAATCTCTCAAATTTTCAGCCCTAACATTTGATCAGATGATCACTAATAACATTTATTTTATAAGTTCAAAGTAAGGCAGTAAATATACACATTTTTAGTTTAAATGTGAGATACAAAATACGCTCATTCAATTCAAAACATTTTTTTATATATAACTTATAATCACGTGGCCCCAAAATCGCCAATTGTACTGCACGCGCTCAACATTGTTTGCTGGCAAATCGGAAACACAAGAACATTAAAACGCCCGAATATATCCATCACTTGCAATCTGTCTTTATTAAGTAGTTTTTAAGGATTATTAGTGAAATTTAAGGACTTTTTATTGCCCTTATTCAATTAAAGAGAAATTAAGGATTTTTTAAGGATATTAAGGAGGCGTACGAACCCTAAGAGTTACCAATTTGAGGGGGAAATGTCATGCTCCAATCTGCCATCGCCTAGAATGTGAGGTCTTATTTTTTCAGATGTTGTGTTAGTGTATAGTCACATGCACTATAAAATGTTTTTTTTTTTTTTAATAGAGTTGAGAGGGAGCAAGGCAAGGTATGGGAATGGCGGAGGCTGAATTTTCTTTACTCCTTTCATAAAATTGCTAAACGGGTAAATTATTTCAAAACAATCGTGGAAAATTTGAAATATTGGCTGTGGAAAGTCAGGGTTAAGTAAGGGAAATTCATTAGAGACTTGTGTGAACACCCTGTAATGATCGTTGCAGAAACTGGATCGTCACCTGATTGATACTGCCGTCTCTCGCCGCCCAGACGGACCCGAACGTGATATGTGTGAGGGGCGTTCACTTGAGCCGCTGCGTGACGTTGGCGAGGGCGACCGCGAACGCCTGGAGCGCGGAGAACGGGTACTGGAAGTCCAGCGTGTAAGCGTTCCCGTCGATGCGGCCGAACTGCATCACCTGCGGGGACGACAGTTGCATGCACTGGACGTGGTGCGATTGTGACCCCTACCTCGCACGCAGTTGCACTTCGTCTGCCATTTGTTTCTCGTCCGCTTCTGAAGCTTCCAGGTCACTTAACTCAGTGCCTTGTCGTCAGTTTTGTTTTATTTTCTATTTCAGAAAATGTGTCAATAATACTTTCATTAACAAGACACATGCAGTTTTTAAATGCAAATACTTAAACTACTTTGTTACTTTGTTAAAAACTTAATGCAAAAAATATTTTAAGCCATGTCCATAAAAACTAACAATTTATTTTAGAAACTAATTTATTTCATTTTTACTTAATTAATTTATGATTAGAATTATGTACAATAAAAATAATAATAATAATGCAGACTTTAAAAGAGACAGAAATATTGTCACATAATTCTAGTGCCTCCTTGGATCTGCAACATAATATACATTTGGTTAACAGTTGTATACTCTCATGGTGGCAGTGCAGGTTGTAAGAGATAGGAAGAGAGTTCCATTATGAAGTTTACAAAACACAAGTAGGGTAAAGGAAATGGCCAAATAAAAATGTAAATATTAATTTGCTCAATATCTTACATCTCCAAAAGTTCTGCACTGATTACTTTGAAATTTTGGTAAATATGTACAGTCGCGGTAGATGCCAAAAAAAATGCTAAAAATCCGAAAACACTTTTATTCTGTGCTCTTTCACTTCCTCTTTTCAAATCAACCGGCGGAGATAATAAATTCCAACTACTTTCAGAGATATCGAATTTTTTAATTTTCATCACAATACCTGCGTATTCATGCGGAAAAAAATGCTAACAATCCGAAAATACTTTTATTCTATGTTCTTTCACTTCCTCTTTTCAAATCAACCGGCGGAGATAAGAAATTCCAAATACTTTATGAGATATCAAATTTTTTAATCTAGCAATACAACGCCCGTTTAACCCTTCGAACGTCGCCATTTTTTATTTTGATGTGTGTTAGTGAATGCGTAATAAATAAAATGGTTGATTATGTCAGGTCAGTTACATTATAAATACAGTAAACTCCCGGTATATCGCGCCTCGATTGATCGCGGAATCGGGTATATCGCGGGTCAAACCATGTCCCCCAGTCAGAAATGAATAATAATGGAATAAATGGTTGAAGCAGATTAGGATAATTTTGCGTTGTAACTAACAAACTAAGCATCGGGCAGAAAAAAGCCTAGGCGTAGAAAATGTCCGCAGTGAAATTCTAAACAAGATATCTCCGTACATTATTCCTCTATCTTGTAGGGTTTTCAAATTATGGTCCAATCCAGCCCAGTGATATTTTCTGAAACACTAGTTCTTAACGTCGCTTTATCTCACAAATGAAGCATCGGAACAGGGACCTGATAAAGCCCACCGTCCAGCGACATTATCCAGCGTGACTCGGCTGGGGATTGATGTTGGATAGGCTTGGTTGTCGGCAAGCGCTGGGTAGGGAGAGGCGAGCCGAGTTTATGGAGAGAGGTAGATATCAGAGCGGGCAGAAACAGGACGAGGGGGAGTGGGGGAGGGAATGTGTTCACGCAGCACACAGGCAGAGCATGAGTCACTTGACTGAGCAGCGTTCCTGCGTACAAGGCAAAATCAGGTAGTCCGGTGTTTAAAATTCCACTCCAGAATCTTAATTGGTACTTTACTGGACATATGTATATAAATGTTTTGTTACAACTTAAACCTACAGACATAATATTATTGGGTAATTCATTGTATTATACACGTTCATCTTTTTACTATGGTATAATGTTTTAACATTAAATAGTAAAGTAAATCAGCTAGCGTATTTTTAATCTTTGCCCAGGAATTCCTAGTGGTCCAATACTTACGTGAACCATACTGTACCACTTTTGCCGTGAGGTAGTAAACAATTCCCGGAAATGTTTATGTGTAACGGTCTCCCGACCTTTAACCAGAGGCTGGGGAATATAACACTTGCTGATCCGAGCCACACACACTCAGCAACTCGACACAGCGTTTGGTGAAATAAGTAAAGACATAGTTTAACACGGTTTTTAATACGGCGTCACTGATTGCGCTAAAATTAAATTGGCGCAATTTTTGTTTCCCACACGTGACCATTATAATTTACTGTAAGCATGGATAATAAAGTTTAACCACTTGACACGATAGACGATTCTTTATTTTTTACTGTACGAATGCTAGAATCGTTTTTTCCTGTATCTGCAGCCTACTTCTGCAAAAGACAAGCTATCTGTAAGTAAATAAAGAATTTTTATTTTGTCAATCAAACTCGGTACTTTGCGATTCATATTCAGTTTGAAGTATCACTACGGCCTTTCTTTTTAGAAGACTTCGACCACAGAATCGTGTGTAACCGCACACACTGCACTTACTTTGTTACGGACACTGACGAAGCAGATACTGTGGCTGACACCACGAGACTGGCAGCAGCTTGTGTGCCGCACGTGTGTATGGCGGCGTGTGGCGCGCTCGTAGGCCGTGCGACAAACTGTGCGCGGCACGCGGAAAAATAAAAACAATTCAACATTTAATATTTATCTTTAAAATTTATTATTTTTATTTTTTCACCCGCGTTTAGTGAAAACTGCGGATGCAAAGTCCGCACAACGGCGGGCCGTCTATACTGTGCGTGCTTGCCGACCTATTAGAACACAGACTGTGTTTTATGCCTTTTGACCTTGGTCACATCGAAACATCGCGGTTATGCAACAACGCGGGTAAAAGTTATGTCCCCAGACAACCGCGTTAAATAGGGAGTGTACTGTACTTTCAAACTAAGCGGACATTAAAAATAATGTGAATTTAATTTAATGGTTCTTTAGTTTTAAATTATTTATAATGTAACTGACCTGACCTAACAAAACCCGTACAAATGATGAACATTAACAACTCACGTAATTTTTTTTACTTATTACTTGCGCAACAATATCCAAATAAAAAAATAATACTTTAAAATTAGAAACGTTAAAAACTCACCTAAGTTGGAGGCGGGTACATTTCCTTTGCCACTATAAGGAAATTATGTAGTCGTTCCCGGCAGAAGTTGACCGATTAATTAAACATCGTATTGAACAATAAATGAATAAATAATCACGTATTGGTTCATTTGAATACTGACCAATAACGGAATAAATAATCACCTATTGGTTAATTTGAATACTGGCCAATCACGGAACAGTCACGTGACAAAATTGTCCAATAAGAAACATGATACTCGTAAACAAGAAACCTTATTATCTATGACAAGAAACAATGGTGATCGCCGCATACTACGCAGGTATTGTGATGAAAATTAAAAAATTCGATATCTCCTAAAGTATTTGGAATTTCTTACCTCCGCCGGTTGATTTGAAAAGAGGAAGTGAAAGAGCACAGAATAAAAGTATTTTCAGATTTTTAGCATTTTTTTTGGCATCTACCGCGACTCTACATATGATGAAATTTAAAAATTCGATATCTCCTAAAGTATTTGGAATTTCTTACCTCCGCCGGTTGATTTGAAAAGAGGAAGTGAAAGGGCACAGAATAAAAGTACGTATTTTCAGATTTTTAGCATTTTTTTTTGGCATCTACCGCGACTGTACATATTTACAGAAATTTTGAGACAATGTTGCATTCGAATACACGCGTGCGTGTGACTGGGGAAGCAACATTTTTAAGTACAATTGATTAATTGGCAATTTTAGATTATTTTCTAGTAATGTAAATAGTTGCAATAAATAAAACTGTGTGCATAATAAAATCTTTAATTGGGCTATCCCTTTACGAAACCACGGTAAATCGTAACAATAGATATAGATATACATATGTATAGCTACCTCAAATGAATTACCAACAAAAATAATTGAAAGAGGCATAGCAACGCATGCCAAATAAAACCGAAGCGTGGATGAAACAAAGAACTGTGGGACCGGAGACGCACCTGCTTCCCTCGGAACTCAATCTGGAAGTTCTTGGCCGACTCCTGCGTGACGCGGCCCCCAAAGTCCAGTTGGTACACCTGGCTGTTCTCGTTCCACATGGGCGCCTTGTTGTGCATGACGAACTCCCGGCGGCGCGGGCCGGCGGGCGGCGCGGGGCAGCCCTCGGGCGCGTCCGGCCGGCACTTGCCCCGCTTCAGCTGCGCCCGGGCGGGAACACACGTCAACACTGCGCTCGTGGGTGGTTTACGAGTTCTGTCCCTGCCCGATTACACCCGAACAATTCACCTGCAGCCAACTTCGGGATTTGTTTTATTTTTGCGCAGGAAAAAATGAATTCAAATATTTAAAGTGGTCGGTTAGGTTAGCTACATTAAAACACTTTAAAACACTATGGACGGTTAGTTAGGTTAGTATAGCTACATGAAAATAAACAGAGAAATACAAATATATATAAATAAACCCGAGGTTGGCCGAAGGTGAATATTCGGGCGTGTTCGGGCAGGGACAGAACTTGAACATCTTAGGCTTCCCGGTGGTTTCAGAAGAAAAGTATCACACCCATAAAAGTATCTAGACTGTGCCCTTGCGCAGTTTTTTAAAATAAAACTATCACACTCATAAAAGTACTGATACTGTTCCCATTCACAGTTTTTTTAAAATAAAATATCACACTCACAAAAGTATCGATACTGTTCCCATGCACAGTTTTTTTAAAATAAAACTATCACCCTCAAAAAAGTACTGATACTGTTCCCATTCACAGTTTTTTTAAAAATAAAAGTATCACACTCATAAAAGTATCGATACTGTGCCCTTGCGCAATTTTTTTAAAATAAAACTATCACTCTCATAAAAGTATCACACTCATAAAAGTACTGATACTGTTCCCATTCTCAGTTGTTGTTTTTTTTTAAATAAAACTATCACACTCATAAAAGTACTGATACTATTCCCATTCTTTTTTTTTTAAATAAAAGTATCACACTCATAAAAGTACTGATACTATTCCCATTCTTTTTTTTTTAAATAAAAGTATCACACTCATAAAAGTACTGATACTATTCCCATTCTTTTTTTTTTAAATAAAAGTATCACACTCATAAAAGTACTGATACTATTCCCATTCTTTTTTTTTTTAAATAAAAGTATCACACTCGTTATAGTACTGATACTGTTCCCATGCACAGTTTTTTAAAATAAAAGTATCACACTCATTAAAGAATCAATATTTTTCCCATGCACAGTTTTTTAAAATAAAAGTAAAACGCTCATAAAAGTATCGATACTGTTCCATGCACAGTTTTTTGAAATCCAAGTACCTATCACACTCATAAAAGTATCGATACTGCTTCCATGCACAGTTTTTTTAAAATAAAACTATCACACTCATAACTCTGTTTATTCGTGAAGATATCACCAGATTCAACAGATATCACTAAGATTCTCTTTTACAATATAACAATTAGTAATACGAATTTTAACTACTGGGAACAATAAAAATATATCAGCAAATATATGAGAATTAGTAAAATGTTCCAATAACATAATGTAAAAATTAGTTACTAATAACAGTTTAAATATTTAAAAAAAGGAAAAATTTCCCCAATCTATTTAGTAAATGTACATTTTGGTACTAAATTAATACCAAATAATTTAAATTCATTGAATTTAATATATTAAAAGGTAATGTTTTTGTAATCTGAGTTGAGTTTTGAATAAATATGTTGATATTTTTTTATTTGTATTTTGGTGCTTTATGATGTATCAACTTGCATTTTGGTGATTGCGGTGTATGAAATGTTATTTCGGCTTTACCGCAGTTCACCGTATAGGTAACCTTGTCCCTGGCTGTAGGGATCTGCCACTTCGTCACAGCCGTGCGTGCAGAGACGGTCGCAACCCACCTTCTGCCGGAGCTGTGCCTTCTGGAAGCTCTCCAGGTCGCGGTAGTTCTTGCCGTTGAAGACCTCGTCACTGGAGTGGACCACCTCGTCGTCGGAGCTCTCCATCGTCTTGTTCTTCCTCTGGCGGCGAGAGAGCAGCGGCGAGTTGAGCAGGTGCTTCCTGGGCGGACACAATACATCAGGGGGCGGGGACACGGCCGTCAGGGCGTAACAGTAACTGTGCCGGCAATCAGGAAATATTTAATGTTTTCCACCAGCTGGTTGCTAACTTTTGTTCTGTTTCTTGACCACTTACTTCAGTTTACATTCGCACATTAAACAAAAAAATATTTTGGATATAGTTCATTTAAATCATATGGAAATTATCTTGTAAAATGTTTTAGCTTTCTGACATACAAGTCCCCACGTTTCTGTAAATAGTAAATGTATTCTGTACTATGTTTAGTTTTGCTTAGGTATGTATTAAAATTTCCTTGCAATACAAAAAATTGCTATAAAAATTTCATTAAAAAGTTTGGAAAAAGTCCCGAGTTGCGCTCACCTGGATCAAGTAACGCATGTGCGTGATCAGTGGAGCTGAAAAGTCATTTGGGTTGGATTGGGGGGGGGGGGGTGGGGGGGGGGGGGAGGGCAGTATGAAATTATACTCGAGTTGTTCTATTGATGAAGTTAAAGCAAGCATTCCAATAGGGCCGATGAAAAACAAATTTTTTTTACTTTACTATTAAAGAAAATTTAAAAGAATTGAAAACAAAAAGAGGGTCAGCCACCCTGAGTGTAGACAGCCTATATACACCTTGGTTTCTTTGCTATTTGTTATCTGTTATCAACAACTAACCCCCTCCCCCCTTCTGCCAACTCTATAATATTCTGGTGGTTGTCTCCTTCTTGCAATCCACTGTGGGAGGGACCGGACAAGCCTTACAGCCAAGCCTACGTGAAACACTGTGATAAGTAACCGCCAGCACCCTGCAATGTCTGCCACTTTCTCGGGTTGCCTGGAAACATGGGGGTTGTTGTTGCAATATCAGATTCGAAAAAAACAACAGATGCGTGCATGTCAGACGACGTAGAGTCCTGCTAATAATCCTAACCAATTGCTCGGATTACAGTATCACTGGATAAGCAAAATAATTGCCATAATGCAACATCGTGTAGTAAACCACGTGAGAAGGCCGATAAAACTTTTGAAAACACAATTTAAAAAAAAATGATGATTGGGTCAAGACATCAAAAATAAATTTAAAAAAATACGAAACAAGTTTTGTTTGTTCATCTCGACCATGAACTCGTGCAGGGGACAGGAAGGAGGGGCAGGTACTGTTTTTTTTCCTAACATAACTAATTACTAAGTGTATTTGGGAGGGGTCTGGGTAGGGAAGACTAAGTGCGTCTCAGGCCGAAGCCTATACGCTCTAAGCATGCAGGTTATGAACCATGCAGGAGAGGAAGCATGCATCATGTGCTAGGAAGGGATTGGCCAGCCATGGCAACATTTTAGCCATGACTTAACTCCCCTCGATGACTATCCTAAGTTTAAACTAGATAAGTTGGGCCCATGTGAAATCTGCACAGACACAGGGAAAACCCTGGGCACTGACATGTGGAATGCAAAATTTACATGCATTAATTACAAGCAGGTTGGTTTACAGGAAACAGAAGGATGGTTCCGGAAGAAGAGTTGGACAGAGTTTTTGTCTCGTTTTGACTGTTGTGCTGAATTTTTTGGGTTCAATATTTTTTGTGCTGTCATCATTTGTGGGGGTTTTTTCGTTTCTCTTTTTTTTTTTAAAACTATTGTGTTTGTTTCGTGTTTTCGTTTTGCTGTGTTTTTTGTCTAGTTTCAACTGTTGTGTTGAATTTTTTTGGGTTTGGAATTTTTGTGCTGTCATCATTTGTGGGGTTTTTTCGTTCTGTTAGTCCATTTTTCTTTGTTTTTTCCTTGTTTGTTGACCATATTCATGTTGTGGAATATTGTGTGGCGTTAAATCCTGACAACAGCAATTTTTGCTTAATTTGTGTGTTTTGTCATTTTTTTTTTGTAGTTTTCTTCTGCAGACATACATGTGCTAAGCAATGGCGTATGTCCAAAAGTCTACAATAAGTCACGCACTCCCATTGCACAAATCTTTCAAAGATAACTACTATGCAAATTTGGCGGGAGCTCGGACATTTTGTCCGCATTTTGTTTGGGTGGCACTGGTTGTTTCGGGGGCGACTTCAGTCGTTTCCCCGCCGGGCAGGCAGGCAGGTACCTGATGGGCGACGAGGACTGGTTGCGCTTGGCGGTCTTCTTTGAGGGCGCGGGGCTGGCGGGGCTGCTGCGCGGCAGGCGCGGCGAGGGGCAGGGCGAGGGGGAGGGCAGGGACCGCGAGTCCTCGAGGTCCCGGCGCCGCCCCGCCAGGCAGTCCAGCGCGGCGAGCCCCCTGGGCGCCGCGGGGCCCTCGTCCGTCTCGGAGGAGTCGCAGGCTGCCGGGGCGGGGGCCCGGGAGGAGGAGGAGGAGCAGGGGGGAGGGGGCACGGGCGCCGCGGCGGCGGGGAGCAGGTCGCTGGAGTCGAGGCTGCGGCTCTTGCCGCACTGCCTGAGCCGCGGCTGCCTGGCGCAGGCGCCGCGGGGCTCCTTGCCGCGCCGCCGCGGTCTGCGCCGGGTCACCAGCACCAGGCGCTTGGGCGCCTCCTTGCGCAGCAGGGCCAGCGCCACCTCGCACGGCACCAGCTGCGCGTCCACCAGGTCCAGGTAGCCCACGCTGCAGCTGCGCACCATGGAGTCCGCGAGGCAGGCCGGGGAGCGCGGCGCCACGCCCACCGCCGGGGCCCGGCGCGAGCCCGCCGCGCGGTCCGGCGTGGGCGGCTCCGTGCGCGCGTCGTCGTCGATGTACTTCATGTCGTCGCGCCGCGGCGCCGCGCCCACCTGCAACCACCACAGCACTGCGCACTCACTGCTTTACAGATGACTCGGCACGTGCTCAAAGGGTCTCAGTCAAAAGCAACCCCAGTTTTGAGAAGAAGGAAAAAAAAAAAAAAAAAAAAAATGGGTGCGTGTACTTAGGTACGCGCATGAGAAGTTATACTTCTATGGCATCATTAAAAAATAGTTTTTAATTGCATGCAAATAATTCTCCATGGTAGCGTTAAACGTTTAACGCAACCTTGTTGGAAGTCGCATTAGAAGTTTAACTTCAAAACAAACTAATAAATCTGTCTCTAAAGCAGGGGTGCCCACAAGGGGGGGGTAACGACGCAGACTGCGTCATTAAAATTTCAAGGGGGGGGGGGGGTGGTTAAAGGACGAGAAAAATGTATATATTATTTACATAATTATAGCTTATAATGTGAAAATACGTTTCTGGTGCTTTGATAGTTGAAAGGGATCTTGTAAATCAAATTGGCAACCCCGCACTTTCCTCAACAAAAGCAGTTTGGCATCTGTCGGTTCAGGATGGAAATATTACCTGATATGACCAAAATTATTATTAGAAATTCAGTTTTAATTAACGCAAAATGTGATGAAATATAATACTAAAAAAGTATAATATTATAAAATAATTGAGTAAATCATTGAGAAAATGGCATAAAAAATTAAAGGGGGGGGGGGGCCACCTCTGTCTAAAGCAACACTTTCAGCATGCGTTAAGGATTTCCACTAACGCACGTGACTCAATCCCTTTCAGCACATATGCATTGTTGAAGCTATCCTATGACATGCGATCTTCATGCTTAAATCACTTCGCCAGTTGGAGTGACTGAGGCCCTGCAGTGCAGCGAGGGGTGTACAGGCACCTGGCTGCCGCAGTGCTTGTCCTTGCGCCTGTGCACGGAGGGCTGCACCGCCGCGCTGCGCCGCTCCTCCAGGTTGAGGCTGAGGCCCAGCCTCACGGCGGCCGCCTGCTCCGCCAGCACGGCCTTGACGCGGTGCGCCTCGCCGGGGCAGTGCGAGGGCGCGGCCCGCCCCACCAGCACGTCTCCGGGGGCCTCCAGCGGGGACACGGCGCGCAGCCCAGCCGGGGGCGGCTCGTCCTCGTAGGACTCTGCGCGCGCCAGGGCGGGCGCGGGGCGGCAGCACCCGGCCGGCGTCATGGGCGCGATGGGCGGCGCCGACACCCCGCCGCCCCCGCCGCCGCCGCCCGCAGAGTCCTCCTCGTCCTCGGAGAACAGGTTGGGGTTGAAGGCGGGGTCGGGGTCGGGCGGCACGTCGTCGCGCAGCTCCGTCATCACCAGCGACATCTGCCGCGGCTGCAGGTGCAGCAGCGACGTCTTGTACGTCACCTGGCCCAGGTTGGCCGGCACAGACGTGGCCAGGCCGTGGATCTTGAACTTGGTGCCCCAGATGTTGGACGTCACCTCCACCAGGCGGATGTGCTGCGGACACCCCTTCATTTTCTTAGTTCCGAGTGTTGCTACCGATGAACGGTAAGGTACGTTCGTTTCAAGGGCGCCCATATGAAAGTTTGAAAGGGGGGGGGGGGGGGGGCAGAATTTGTAGGTGGAGGGAGAGGGGGGGGGGGGCAAACCATCACAAATGACAAAAAAAAAAAAAAAAAAAAGGCCAAAAATGGCCTTAATGGACTCAAAATTTGCCCAAAATGCTCAAGAACACCTAATTTCTTTTCTTTGCCTGAAAGCCACGGACTCACCCTGTCCATATATGTATGGGCGCCCTTGGTTCGTTTCGAACTGTTCATTACGTGACGATTTCAAAATTTTCATTGCACTCGCGCGTCGTCTTATTTAGACGTGTCAGCGTCGTTAAGAACATGTATGCCATGACCGCTGACACATGCTAGAGTGTGCAGCCTCGGCCAGCGAGAATAGTGACAGCAGGCAAGTGTAAGAAATGCTGTGAGGAGAACGTGCAGGCGGGACGATAATTATCCGAAAACAATACGATATAAAATATAAGATCTTATGAAGTTTATTATCTGTTAAAAAAAAGGCAAGCATGAAAAGGTTTGGTGGTTAACGTGGTCTTGCACTGTGACCATGGACTTGTAATGGGACAGACAGGCAACGCAGGCAAGCATGAAAAGGTTTGGTGGTTAACGTGGTCTTGCACTGTGACCATGGACTTGTAATGGGACAGACAGGCAACGCAGGCAAGCATGAAAAGGTTTGGTGGTTAACGTGGTCTTGCACTGTGACCATGGACTTGTAATGGGACAGACAGGCAACGCAGGCAAGCATGAAAAGGTTTGGTGGTTAACGTGGTCTTGCACTGTGACTATGGACTTATAATGGGACAGACAGGCAACGCAGGCAAGCATGAAAAGGTTTGGTGGTTGACGTGGTCTTGCACTGTGACCATGGACAGACACGCACCTCGGGCAGCGTGTCGACGTAGGCGAGGTCGTCCTGCTGCTCCGCCTCCGCCGGCCCCGCCTTGTCCGCCGCCGCCGCGGAGGCCGCCGCCGTCGCCGTCTTGTCGCCGGGCTGCGACCGGTGGCGCCGCCGCCGCCGCCTCTGGATGCGCGGGCTGCCGCAGCCGTCCTCGCGCTCCGTGTCCGAGGTGTCGCTGGCCGCGTTCTGCGAGGAGCCGCTGCTCTTGGCCGAGTCCGTGGAGTCGGCCGTCGCCATCAACTCTGCCGCAAGCGAGCAGCCGTCAGCTCTACCGCTCGCGTCAACAACCACACATCACGTACCACCAGCTCTGCCGTAAGCGAGCAGCCGTCAGCTCTACCGCTCGCGTCAACAACCACACATCACGTACCACCAGCTCTGCCGCAAGCGAGCAGCCGTCAGCTCTACCGCTCGCGTCAACAACCACACATCACGTACCACCAGCTCTGCCGCAAGCGAGCAGCCGTCAGCTCTACCGCTCGCGTCAACAACCACACATCACGTACCACCAGCTCTGCCGCAAGCGAGCAGCCGTCAGCTCTACCGCTCGCGTCAACAACCACACATCACGTACCACCAGCTCTGCCGCAAGCGAGCAGCCGTCAGCTCTACCGCTCGCGTCAACAACCACACATCACGTACCACCAGCTCTGCCGCAAGCGAGCAGCCGTCAGCTCTACCGCTCGCGTCAACAACCACACATCACGTACCACCAGCTCTGCCGCAAGCGAGCAGCCGTCAGCTCTACCGCTCGCGTCAACAACCACACATCACGTACCACCAGCTCTGCCGCAAGCGAGCAGCCGTCAGCTCTACCGCTCGCGTCAACAACCACACATCACGTACCACCAGCTCTGCCGCAAGCGAGCAGCCGTCAGCTCTACCGCTCGCGTCAACAACCACACATCACGTACCACCAGCTCTGCCGCAAGCGAGCAGCCGTCAGCTCTACCGCTCGCGTCAACAACCACACATCACGTACCACCAGCTCTGCCGCAAGCGAGCAGCCGTCAGCTCTACCGCTCGCGTCAACAACCACACATCACGTACCACCAGCTCTGCCGCAAGCGAGCAGCCGTCAGCTCTACCGCTCGCGTCAACAACCACACATCACGTACCACCAGCTCTGCCGCAAGCGAGCAGCCGTCAGCTCTACCGCTCGCGTCAACAACCACACATCACGTACCACCAGCTCTGCCGCAAGCGAGCAGCCGTCAGCTCTACCGCTCGCGTCAACAACCACACATCACGTACCACCAGCTCTGCCGCAAGCGAGCAGCCGTCAGCTCTACCGCTCGCGTCAACAACCACACATCACGTACCACCAGCTCTGCCGCAAGCGAGCAGCCGTCAGCTCTACCGCTCGCGTCAACAACCACACATCACGTACCACCAGCTCTGCCGCAAGTAGAGTTGTGAAAGTAACGAAAAAAAAGCGTACCCGTATGTATTCGTTACTATAACAATTAGTACTCGTTACTATCGTATCGTTACGTTACTCGTTACTTCTGATACCGCATAACATGCTATGTTATGTTACAGCAACGAATCGAGTCGTATTGCGTAGCCTACGCGTACAGTATGACGTCGCGTAAATAATAATAAAAGGAATATAAACAATTAACAATATTTGATAATTAACAGCTTTTGTTAAACAAGAAACAATTAAATCTCATTAGAGCGGCTTTATTATATCTCTTTTAAGATAAAAACAAAAAAAAAACGCGAAAATACGCAATAAAAAATAAAAACATGCATATTTATAATTTGTAAAAAATACTTTCTTACGTTGTTTCTGTTCCAGTCTCAAACTTGGACGACGAATTTCCAAATTATACTTTACTTAAAATAAACAAACATCGTTCTTTGTAACGAATAAGCGCGCGCATGCGTAAAACATACGAAAAATGCGAGTAACGAAATGCATTCGTGTGTAACGTTTCGTTACTCATATATAGACGGCGCACCCGTTACTCAGTACCGAATACATATACAGTTTGCTACAGCTATAGCCACAAGTGAGCAGCCGTGAGCTATACCGCACTGCTCCTCTCTACCGCACATCACATACCACCAGCTCTGCCGCAAGTGCATCACGAGCCTCTGCCATTCTAATTTTCAAATGTCACCAACGCTACCACACATGCCAACAGATCAACCCCCCACAACTTTTATCAGATCTACCACATACATCCTGCACTCTGCATATTACATACCATCATATCATCTCTATCACACTCGCCATTATCATCGTCGCCACACTTGCTTCAAAACATCACTATGTCAATCTCCTTTTCTAATCTCTAATTAAAATGGATGAAAGTTTTGTGGAAAATACTGCAAACCACCCTCCCCCCCCCCCCCCCTCCGGTGGTTGTGGGTGATATTCACATTTACAGTTCTGGTCACGGTAATTTTACAGTCTTATAATTTTTTTTTTAATTGCCGTGTCGTAAAATTTGTAAATTAAGTACCTATAGAGAAGGGGCCTGATAATATTATTTCCCCTGCCCAGGCTGAGGCAGTTCAAAGAGTACATGATATAATTTGTACGCAAATTTAATTGAATAAATAAAATGAAGTAAAATTACATTTAAAAAAAAGCACCAAAAGAACCCATTTGCAATGAAATAAGAGTATTTCAATGATTGAATGGTTGAACGCGCTCACCGTCCACCTGCGGGTCGAAGATGACGAACTCGGGCCGGATCTTGCTGGTCCTCTTGCCCTTGAGCAGCGGCAGCAGGCCGCCCAGGTACTCCAGGTACAGCGTGTAGCAGCTGCCCGAGCTGGCGGCCGCGTCCTCGTCGTGCCGGATCATGGTGCAGTGCAGGCGCACGCTGCCGCCTGGCGGCCGCGACACGAACTCGCGCAGCGCCGCCGCGTCGGGCACGCAGCACTGCCAACCGCACGACACACACATTCACACACCTGCTCAGAGTCGTGGACCGAGACACAGGATGTCCATCAAAGAATGTCCAAGTTTCAATAATACATTATAACAGGTTAACTGTGTGGCCAGGCCTTTGGCTAAAATACTGTTTTGCCTTTAAAACCTTTTTTTAATATAACAAATTATTTTTATTTACTTTTTTTTAATTTTTTTTTAAATATTTAAATGTTATATTTAATTGTTGGTTTAGTTTTTTAATTAAAAGTTATTTATCCTAGCTTATTAATAATTTATTGTTTTTAATTTTATTGTATAGCTGGGAAGTTGCGCGGGAGTGCGGAATCAGTTTCTTCGTGCAAATAGTTTACGTGACAGTTGGCAACAGGAAGAGTGAGTTGGCTGCCCTGTAATAAGAAGTTGACGGTCGGGTAGCCTCATCAAGTTCTGTCCCTGCCCTAACACGCCCGAATATTCACCTTCGGCCAACCTCGGGTTTATTTATATATATTTATATTTCTCTGTTTATTTTAATGTAGCTATACTAACCTAACTAACCGTCCATAGTGTTTTAAAGTGTTTTAATGTAGCTAACCTAACCGACCACTTTTAATATTTGAATTCATTTTTCCTGCGCAAAAATAAAACAAATCCCGAGGTTGGCCGAAGGTGAATATTCGGGCGTGTTCGGGCAGGGACAGAACTTGATTTACATCTTAGGCTTCTCCGAGGCGAGACCTTGTAGCGCCTCCTGCGCGCAGGGGAGTAAAATTGACCGGCGATCGTTGGAGTGTACAGGCCATACCCGGGCGCGGTGTAGAACTTTTCACGGAAGTTTGAATTTGACACTTTGAGCCTCAAGCACGTTTGTTCGGCTTTTCGGGGACAGGCCAGGGCATATTTATCTAAAGGCACGAAGAAATTTTAAATGACTTGTTTTGAGATTAGCTACGAGTGTTTTTTTTTTTTTTTTTTTTTTTTTTTTTTTTTTTTTTTTTTTTGCTGCAGCAACGAAAGAAATTGTGAGTACAGCTGATCTGATTGTAAACGGTGTTTATTTGGATAAATTGAATTTATGCTTCCGTTACCTTGTGGTGCGGCAGAATCTCCGTCATCTATTTGCGTGCACTTGAGTGGGCAAACATAAACTTGGTGTTGAAGAATATTTTAATTAGGCCTAAACATAAAATAATTGAGCACTCCACCAGCTTTTTGTATAGGACTTGTTAGATGGATTTTTTTTACAGTAAATTTAAATTGGTGTAATTTTTAAAATATAGTAGGTATCGTTCATTTAACGAGAAGTAAACATTTGTTAAAAAAAATAGGCAACATATGACTACTAGCAGATAGTTAATGATGCAGAAAAAATTTAAAAACTTTACTTTTACAGCAGTAAATTTTGATATAGATTTATTAAACAATACATGATATTATTTCAGAACAAGAGAAACTGTTGAAACGTTATGATGCCTCTCCTCGTGGGTACGCCACTGCAGCGCCTCAAACGGAAAGAAAAATACAAAATCAAATTTTGAAAAGTTTATAAACAATCGAACTACGAGGGTAGAAACATAACCAAATTGATGACCCTTAATAACGGTTAAATCTTGGATTCAATTTAATTAACCAGCAATAGTGTGTCGATGGCAGGGTGATTACAAAAATACTAGATTAAGATCTGAAAGTGAATAAAGTTTCAACAATGTAATAGTCGTTGCCATAGAGATTATCGGGAATGTACATGGTGGTAAGAAGTAAGGAAGTTGGGTGAGTGCTATCTATGTCATGTTGATACGATATGAGAATATGAGAACTACCACTATCTGCACGGTAAGAAAATTTTAGGTTATAATGAAGTTTAACGATAATTACTGACATGTCTTTGAATAATGTTTTTTTTAGCAATATTCATTACATGATTGCATTTTTACGATTCTGCCTAGCGAAGTATTTCCAAACTATTAAAGAAATTTATAGCATATTAGCCTTAATACAGCTACAACTTGTTTTGTAACTAATTGCTAACAGTTTACTTCAAATTCAAAACACACTCACTCAATAGACTAATAGCTATATGGAAATATATGTGGTTGAAAATTGCTAGAAAAAAATAAAAATGAATTTCGAAAAAATAATTCTTGGAAGTGGAAACCCCTCCCCCCCACTTTTTTTAAAATATTTTATCCACGAAGAACACATGTGCCCAAACTACAGAGAGACAGAAAAACTCACTCTTCTAACAATATAGATTCCTGCTAACCTTTGCTTCGCCTCGCCATGAGGGCTCCGCTACTAAGAGCTGAACCTGCCTTGTGTCCTTAGCTCACTCTCACTAGGGCATAAGGAGCCCTAACCGATTTCCATCCAGAATCGGAAATTTCTTCAACGGAACCGAGAATTACCGGTACTTGCGGCACTAGGTAGATTTTTACATTAATGGTGCAGCAGTCGATGATTGAAGTAGTATCTAGTAGTAAGTTTCGGACGTTTAAAAAGTTTTAGAGACCAAAGTAAAAAGATAAACATTTGTGTTACGATTTTTTTTATTGCTAAAAGTATCTACTAACGTGAAGAAATAATTAACTTTATCCTCAGCCTTACTCTCAATCTTTAAATTAGGGAAAGAAAAAAAAATATTTAAACAAATAATTGTTTTAATGCATGCAAAATCACAGAATCATTAAACTTTAAGCAACATTTATCTTCTTTTCATAACAAACTAAAAAAAAAACTTTGTTAAAAGCATATTGGCTTGACAACAATACACATCAGTCCGAACACCTAGTGCTGACTGAGAGGAATCTCGCCAGAGGAGAGTGTCAGATGAAAGTAACCTAAAGTGCAATAAAAACCTAATTTGATGCTATCGATGTGGAGTCCCGAAAGTCCAGAAAAGAACCGGGAATCGATTTTATATCCCCGGTTCTTTCCTTGTATCAGAAGCACCGGGAATTCCCGGTTGTGAACCCTGGAGGCCGCCACACGCGACCAGTCTTGTGGCTGCTGTTGCTGCTGGATGTGTCGTTCCATCGCAGGACGTGGAGGAAACTTTGGATGTTTCAGTTTCAGTTGTAATTATAGTAAAAAGAAAGAAAACTAACAAAGCGACCAAAGAGTATAATCAGAAATGTCTGCCAAGACATTCAGCTCGCTCAGACTGTTTGCTTGATCAGACAACAATGTGACACAGTGTGCCGCAAACTGTATTGTCATCGCGGCCACTGCGGGCCTCGTGGTCCGTGTGTGCCAGAACCGAGCATCGAACCAAGGACCCTGTGAGGAGTTCCAGACTGCGGAGTACCGCCCACTGCCTCTTGTTGTGAAGTAGAGGTTATGTGTGGGTGTCTGTGGAAGGATGATACTGGGTTGCTTATAAGGCGGTATTAAAATTCGTTTCTCTAGCGGGATCGCGGGAGAGACTCGAACCCACGTGCTGCTGTGGCCTTGCGATGAATAAAGATAGAAGTCACTTCTTTTCCCAGAGCCATCTGCAACCTATGTGGGTGATTGCTTGTGGACATGAGTGGGGAAGCCTTCATTTCACAGACGAGAGAGCCAAACCCTAAGTTCCCCGAAGTTCACGCTCGATTTTCCCCCCCGTTCTATCTCATTGTACAAACCGGTGTGGCATTACATTTTGCGGTCGATTAGGATAGGTTAGCTACGTTATAAATACTTTAAAACATCGTGGATGGTTGGTTATATTAGGTAAGTATAGCTACATACATTAAAAATACTGTAAAATCATTTTATGTTTGCTTAGCAAATAACTTTTTAATGTGTAGCTATCCAGGGCTAGGAAACCGTTTACATGATTTCACAGTATCTTTAATGTAGCTATCCTAAGCAAATCAACCGTCCAAAATGTTTTGAAGTATTTATAATGTAGGTAACCTAACCTACAAAAAAAAACCGAAGATGCACGATCGGACGTTTGGCTCTCTCGTCTGTGTAAATAAGGCTTCCCTCCAGCTGACGACTGCGCAGATCGGACCGCGCAGCTCGGACGGGCAACAATGGGCCCGGCACTCACCCGCACGGTCTGCGCGAACAGGTTGGCGATGAGCGCCTTGAGGCGCGGCGGCAGGGGCAGCGCCGACACCTGCTGCTCGCCCGGCAGCGCGCGGTGTATCTGCAGGCGGCACAGCAGCTGCAGGCTCGCGATGCGGCGCGACACCCACGCGATGTGCACCTGGCAGCCCGTCGCCACGAACAGCCGCTTGTCGTTGTGGCCCCACGTCAGCGCCGTCACCGGCGACTGCGGGCACCACGCGACACGCCTGCACCCTCGCACGCACTCGGACGGGAAGCCTGAGATCTGCATCAAGCTCTGTCCCTGCCCGAACACGCCCGAATATTCACCTTCGGCCAACCTCGGGTTCATTTATATTTCTCTGTTTATTTTAACGTAGCTATACTAACCTAACTAACCGCCCATAGTGTTTTAAAGTGTTTTAATGTATCTAACCTAACCGACCACTTTTAATATTTGAATTCATTTTTCCTGCGGAAAAAAAAAACAAATCCCGAGGTTGCCCGAAGGTGAATATTCGGGCGTGTTCGGGCAGGGACAGAGATTGATGTACATCCTAGGCTTCTCCACTCACACTCATTACAATCCATGTTCTCCTTGCAGCAGTCGACGGGCTCGGCAGCACAGCGGCAGAGCGCGCGCTTGCCAACCTCGAAGAACGTGGTTAAACTGGCGTCAGGGGAAATCATTTTACTTCTTTTAATAACATTATAATATAATTATATTAATAATATGTTGAATAAACTCAATAACATTAACGTTTGTTTATATTGTTACAGAATGATCGTTTAAGCGAACATATACTCAGTGTTACAATATGAGGTTTAAATTGCTTCAGCTTTTTTTTTTTTTTTTTTTTTTTATAGTTTTTCAATAGAAGAAGAACTTATAACGTGTGTGGAAACTTCAAAGTATGAGCTGTTAAATGAAGATCGGCAGTATTTTAATAAAATTCCTAGTCGAAAATCACGTCCAAAGCCAGGGTAAAAGTTTTTTTTTCAAGGTTTTTTTTCTTTTTCTTTTATCAGACCCGTTCCAGATAGTTAAAAATTTCCGTTCGTTTCGTGCTGCTATCTGCGGGCGATGGTGGCACCCACAGTTTGCGATTCAGGCAGCGAATTCTAGCGGCGGGCGCAGAAAGGAAGGGTGCGATTCACGTGTAGATGTGTGGATTAATGCATGCACTTGAAGAGCGAACACATTATTGATTAGTATGTTCATCGCGCATGGCATTATTTTAAATAATTCTACTTTAAATTTCATGTCCAAGTTTCGTATTATGTGTTTATTTGCAACATGAACACGAGAACACATGAATTTCCTCGTCATCGAGGAGTACTGAAAGACTAGCTGACAATTTTTATTTCAATTTTTGCAAAACTATCTGATACAAGTATTTTCCATTTTAGCAAAAAATTAAAAAAAAAAAACCCTTGGATTACAAAAATTACATTTTATTGTTTAAAATTAAATGCCGATGTATACTATTATATAAAAATTCAACGTCATAAAACAATATAATTAGAGCAGCAATTTTTTTGTGGGCTTAAACAGTATGCATGTATGTCAACAATTGCGAAGGAAACGAGGTATGTAAAATACGTACGGAACTTAAAGGTATTGGTTAAAGTTGCCCGCGCGTGTCTAGTGAGGGCGGACGGTACCTGCGCGTGTCTAGTGAGGGCGGACGGAACCTGCGCGTGTCTAGTGAGGGCGGACGGTACCTGCGCGTGTCTAGTGAGGGCGGACGGAACCTGCGCGTGTCTAGTGAGGGCGGACGGTACCTGCGCGTGTCTAGTGAGGGCGGACGGAACCTGCGCGTGTCTAGTGAGGGCGGACGGTACCTGCGCGTGTCTAGCGAGGGCGGACGGTACCTGCGCGTGTCTAGCGAGGGCGGACGGTACCTGCGCGTGTCTAGCGAGGGCGGACGGTACCTGCGCGTGTCTAGCGAGGGCGGACGGTACCTGCGCGTGTCTAGCGAGGGCGGACGGTACCTGCGCGTGTCTAGCGAGGGCGGACGGTACCTGCGCGTGTCTAGCGAGGGCGGACGGTACCTGCGAGTAAGGGATGAGCGCGCAGTAGAGCAGCACGCCGGTGTCGGAGTAGAACTTGAGCAGGTTGGTGTACTCGGGGTGCTGCTGCACGCTGCCCGCCACGGCCAGCAGCTCGCGCGAGTTGCTCCACTCGAGACGCATGCAGCCGCCCAGCCCCGTGTGGACCTGCACCGGCGACACGTCGTCGAAGCTCTTCATCAGGTACACGTAGCCGTTGACGAAGCCCACGGCCAGCACGGCGCCCCGGTCATCTGCGGCAGTCCCGCCCCCTCCCTGCATCCCCACTCGACACTCGCCAGGTACGCGGCCCCACAGTTCAAGGGTCTGAAGGAGATTTGGAGTAAAACAAATCTCGCGAACAGAGAAACAGTGGAACATGAGAACAGGGGAACGGGCGAACACGGGAACAGAGGAACATGGGAACAGGAGAACGGGAGAACAAAGGTACAGGGAAACGGGGGAACAGGGGAACACGGAAACAGTGGAACATAGAAACAGAGGAACATGAAACAGAGGAACATGGGAACAGGGGAATGGGGGAATAGGGGAACATGAGAAAAGGTGAACAGAGGAACAGGAGAACATGGGAACATAGGAACATAGGAACATGGGAACAGGGGAACATGGTAACAGGAGGACGGGAGAACAAAGTAACAGGGAAACGGGTGAACAGGGGAACATGAGAACAGGGGAACGGGCGAACACAGGAACATGGGAACAGGAGAACGGGAGAACAAAGGAACAGGGAGACGGGAGAACAATGGGACAGTGAAACGGGGGAACAGGGGAAAATGGGAACAATGGTACATAGGAACAGGGGATTAGGGGAACATGGGAACAGGGGAAAGGGGTAACAGGGGAACAGGTGAACGTGGGAACAGGTTGTAAAGAGGGACAGAGAAGTTACCCGGCGGCGCGAGGTCGGCGTCGTCGCCCTCCTCCATCTTGAACTTCTCGCAGGACCAGGCCATGGCGGAGACGGCCACGTCGGGGCTGAGCTGCACCTGCGACACCATGGCGCCGTGCACGTCCATCACGATCACCTGGCCGCCCGTCGTGCTGATGTACACCTGCGGGCCGCAGCACAGCACAGGCGCGCGTCACGGCGTGCGGGGAGGAGTGGTGCGTGTCTGGAGGCCTGGCCGCATAGCGCTCACCTGCTGGTCGTCGGGCGTCCAGATGCCGCACGTGATGACGGACTCAATGTTGAGCATGGAGGACCAGTAGCGCTGCCCGGCCACCGAGCCCACCAGCACGAAGCCGTCCTGCAACACGCCGGCCCCGCTCTGTGCGTCCGCGTCCCCCGCGGGAGACACGCACCCCTGCAGTGGCGTAGCAAGCGGGTGGCAGGGATGGCCCCCGCCGCAACGGTTTCGTGTTATTCAACCCTCCGCCCCTCTCTTTTAATCCAAGAGGGGGGCGCCATTTTCAATTCTGGTCAGGTGCGCCAGTCACCTTAGCTACGCCACTGCACCCCGGAGGAGGCACTTAATCTCTCTCTCTCTCTCTCTCTCTCTCTCTCTCTCTCTCTCTCTCTCTCTCTCTCTGTGTATATATATACACACACACAGAGATATACACAGAGAGAGAGATTGGTCAAACGGTGTCGGAGGTTTATCAACGTCACATATACCAACACACACACATATATAAATGTATGTTGGTATATATAATGGCGTTGATAAACCTCCGACGCCGTTCGGCCAATCACGATGAAAGAGTTAGCAACCTCAGAGTGTTTTTCTTCTTCTTTTTAGTTTTTTTTTAAAATTATAATATTATTACATATATCTTTCGCAACGATAAAAAGCAAAAGAAAAAAGGATGAAAATGTATATTTATATCAAGGTTTTCAATGTTCAGGGTGAGTTTTTTGAGTAGGGGGGGAAAAAAGGCCAGGTTCTGGATGACGTTTTATTGTTAATACAATATCGATGGTGTAGTGTACGATAAGTATGTTACGTCAGCCTGTAAATTATGGTATGTTTCGTGCTACGTACCACAAACGCACGCTCTCCGCGCCGGGAACAGCTAGGGAGGAGGGAGGGCGGACGGGGAGGTACCTGGTAGCAGATGAGCGCCATGCGGCCGTCGTGCGACCAGCTGAAGTGCGTGACGGGCGTGCTGCGGTCGTTGATCAGCTCGATGCTCCAGCGGCCCTCGTACTTGATCCACACGAAGATGATGCCCGAGCTGTCGCACGAGGCCAGCTTCTGGTACGGCTCGTTCCACTTCACCAGGATCACCTGCCGAGCACGCGCGCGCACACTCTCTCTGCCACCTTCCTTTGGCTTCACACACACACTCTCTCTGCCACCTTCCTTTGGTTCCACACACACACTCTCTGCCACCTTCCTTTGGCTTCACACACACACTCTCTCTGCCACCTTCCTTTGGCTTCACACACACACTCTCTCTGCCACCTTCCTTTGGTTCCACACACACACTCTCTGCCACCTTCCTTTGGCTTCACACACACACTCTCTCTGCCACCTTCCTTTGGCTTCACACACACACTCTCTGCCACCTTCCTTTGGCTCCGCACACACTCTCTCTGCCACCTTCCTTTGGCTTCACACACACACTCTCTGCCACCTTCCTTTGGCTCCACACACACACTCTCTGCCACCTTCCTTTGGCTTCACACACACTCTCTCTCTGCCACCTTCCTTTGGTTCCACACACACACTCTCTGCCACCTTCCTTTGGCTCCGCACACACTCTCTCTGCCACCTTCCTTTGGCTTCACACACACACACTCTCTGCCACCTTCCTTTGGCTCCACACACACACTCTCTGCCACCTTCCTTTGGCTTCACACACACACTCTCTGCCACCTTCCTTTGGTTCCACACACACACTCTCTGCCACCTTCCTTTGGCTCCGCACACACTCTCTCTGCCACCTTCCTTTGGCTTCACACACACACACTCTCTGCCACCTTCCTTTGGCTCCACACACACACTCTCTGCCACCTTCCTTTGGCTTCACACACACACTCTCTGCCACCTTCCTTTGGCTTCACACACACACACTCTCTCTCTGCCACCTTCCTTTGGCTCCACACACACACTCTCTCTGCCACCTTCCTTTGGCTCCGCACACACTCTCTCTCTGCCACCTTCCTTTGGCTTCACACGCACACACTCTCTGCCACCTTCCTTTGGCTCCACACACACACTCTCTGCCACCTTCCTTTGGTTCCACACACACACTCTCTCTGCCACCTTCCTTTGGTTCCACACACACACTCTCTGCCACCTTCCTTTGGCTCCACACACACACTCTCTCTGCCACCTTCCTTTGGTTCCACACACACACTCTCTGCCACCTTCCTTTGGCTTCACACACACACACTCTCTCTCTGCCACCTTCCTTTGGCTCCACACACACACTCTCTCTGCCACCTTCCTTTGGTTCCACACACACACTCTCTGCCACCTTCCTTTGGCTCCGCACACACTCTCTCTGCCACCTTCCTTTGGCTTCACACACACACTCTCTGCCACCTTCCTTTGGCTCCACACACACACTCTCTCTGCCACCTTCCTTTGGCTCCGCACACACTCTCTCTCTGCCACCTTCCTTTGGCTTCACACGCACACACTCTCTGCCACCTTCCTTTGGCTCCACACACACACTCTCTGCCACCTTCCTTTGGTTCCACACACACACTCTCTCTGCCACCTTCCTTTGGTTCCACACACACACTCTCTGCCACCTTCCTTTGGCTCCACACACACGCACTCTCTCTGCCACCTTCCTTTGGTTCCACACACACACTCTCTGCCACCTTCCTTTGGCTCCACACACACACTCTCTCTGCCACCTTCCTTTGGTTCCACACACACACTCTCTGCCACCTTCCTTTGGCTCCACACACACTCTCTCTGCCACCTTCCTTTGGCTCCACACACACACTCTCTGCCACCTTCCTTTGGTTCCACACACACACTCTCTGCCACCTTCCTTTGGCTCCGCACACACTCTCTCTGCCACCTTCCTTTGGCTTCACACACACACACTCTCTGCCACCTTCCTTTGGCTCCACACACACACTCTCTGCCACCTTCCTTTGGCTTCACACACACACTCTCTGCCACCTTCCTTTGGCTCCACACACACACTCTCTCTCTGCCACCTTCCTTTGGCTCCACACACACACTCTCTCTGCCACCTTCCTTTGGTTCCACACACACACTCTCTGCCAATTTCCTTTGGCTTCACACACACTCTCTCTGCCACCTTCCTTTGGCTTCACACACACTCTCTCTGCCACCTTCCTTTGGCTTCACACACACACTCTCTGCCACCTTCCTTTGGCTCCACACACACACTCTCTCTGCCACCTTCCTTTGGCTCCGCACACACTCTCTCTCTGCCACCTTCCTTTGGCTTCACACGCACACACTCTCTGCCACCTTCCTTTGGCTCCACACACACACTCTCTGCCACCTTCCTTTGGCTCCACACACACACTCTCTGCCACCTTCCTTTGGCTTCACACGCACACACTCTCTGCCACCTTCCTTTGGCTCCACACACACACACTCTCTGCCACCTTCCTTTGGCTTCACACACACACTCTCTGCCACCTTCCTTTGGCTCCGCACACACACTCTCTGCCACCTTCCTTTGGCTCCACACACACACTCTCTCTGCCACCTTCCTTTGGTTCCACACACACACTCTCTGCCACCTTCCTTTGGCTCCACACACACACTCTCTGCCACCTTCCTTTGGCTTCACACACACACTCTCTGCCACCTTCCTTTGGCTCCACACACACACTCTCTGCCACCTTCCTTTGGCTCCATACGTGCGCACACAACCGGTGACAACCCCTTAATACCACAACAACGGCCTGATTGGGGTGTTGCTGCAAACACACGTAGTCAAATTTTTATTTTGCACTTACAATAATTAATAAAGTTTATTTGTGAATTGTATTTTAATATTGTATATAGTGAATATTTATGATGTAGAATAGAATCACGTATAAGTAAAATTTGTTTAAATAATTAAAAAGTAAAATATAAATACAATATACCTACAGTAAGGACTATAAGGACCCTACGTAGAAGCCTAAAATTATATTCAGCTTTGGTTGAGGCTTTCTCATCGGCCCAAAGTCATCCAGGTGAGTTGTGAGCCAAAAGAAAAATCAGAAATAAGAATTAAAACTTGAATTAGCTGTCTATCGTGAAATGAATCCGCCAGATTTTTCCAGTGTATACATATCGGTTGTAGTGGTGTATTTTAAAATTTGGTATAATTGTATTTACGTATTATGTTATGTGTAATCTATTAAATTTGCTTTATTATTATATTTCCTATATCTTTTTTTTTCCTGTTGTAGCAACAGCATAGCATGTGCTTCTGGTGTTGGTCGTACCGACGGAACACTTCGGTGGGCGGGTGTGCGCGCGCACCAGGCGGGGACCGTGTAGACCGCGCGGACTGTGGTGCGCGCATGCGCGGTGTGACGTCAGCGCGTGTCACGTGACCGGGAGGATAGTCGAGGAGAAGCCTAAGATGTCCCTGCCCGAAAACGCCCGAACATTCACCTTCGGCCAACCTCGGGATTTGTTTTTATTTTTTGCGCAGGAAACAATGAATTCAAATATTAAAAAGTGGTCGGTTAGGTTAGCTACATTTAAAAACACTTTAAAACACTATATGGACGGTTAGTTAGGTTAGTATAGCTACATTAAAATAAACAGAGAAATATAAATATGTATAAATAAACCCGAGGTTGGCCGAAGGTGAATATTCGGGCGTGTTCGGGAAGGGGACAGAACTTGATGTACATCTTAGGCTTCTCATCGTCGGGGAGGCGGAATGGACTTTAAACGAAACGCTCGTCAAAACCGAAAATCAACCGATTCGCTCTTGGCGAAATTTTAAACAGAACGCAAAACTCTTTACTCGTCAGGAGTCGCCATTTTGCGCAGGTGGAGCTGCGAGCGAGAAAAAAAAAAACAACGAAGCAGTTCTCGCGCATGTGCGCTTGTCTAAAAACTGTTTTTGAATTCCTCTTTAACTGTGAACCTTGACCCAACACTCTACAACGCTTATGGTTGATACTTTTTAAAAATTTTAACTGGGACGTTCTTTCACGGACGTACTGTGTGTTCGTCGCCCCTGTGTGCGGGGCGACTGCGGCGCGAGGGCTGTCCCTATCGATCCGCCGAGGCCTGCAACGCGGCAGGCACGGCTGCTCTGCGGGCTGCGTGGCACGCAGGGGCTCCGCTACTTCGGGCGCGCGGGACGACACACGGTCACGTGGTATCCGGCGCGGGGAAATGTATTGTCGCACTCCACACCCGCCACTTCTCAACCAATACGAAATTATTAAAAAAAAAAAAAAAAAAAAAAAATGGTTGTCTGTAAAGTCGGTTTACGGACGATAGTTTAACGTGACAACGTCATAACAAAACATTGATGAAATGATTGCATACTTTTATGAATCATTTTCATTTTAATAATAAAAGAATAAATACTTGTAATTATACTAGTAATCAGAATTTTAAAATGCAAGAATAATTAACCTTTATTGCCGAAATTGTTGTTGTAATATTCAATGAAAACCACATTAACTTTTCACTTCACTTAATAAACATCTGAGTGGAAGAGAGATGAATGCGGCGCAAGAGTACAATGAGCGTAACGGGACACAGAGTAACGGAACAATATGAGTAACCGGACACTTTTTCGTGCGTGCAGCCGGCGTTCATCGATTTATTAGACGTTGTCCATTCAAAAATATTTGTGCGCGTGGAGTATACGGACGACTGAAATAAAACTTCTTGCTTTTTAGGTATAAATAGATATAAATTATTTTAATTTTCAATCAAACTACCCACATAAAAATGGATGATAATTATAAACTCGATTACATCAATCAATAACTCTTTTCCACACGAATAAATAAAGTGTTATTTCTTTAAATAAAATATTAGAAATATGTTAGCTACAATCGTCAGCCGTTACGAAAACTCAGGAGTACACAAACACAAGCATCGTTACGAGGATTCCGAAGCATCACTGCTGCGTCATTTCTATCTCTCCCCTGCCGTCTCCCCTTCTGACATCTAGCATATAGCACGCTCCGCTACGTACTTATTTTCCCCTTGTCATCCCATTTGACTGCTAGCGCATGCGCTGGAGTGGCGTCGCCGCTGACGCACTCTCCTGCTCTACATGTTCCCCCACCACGTGCCTGGCTATTCCCCTCATGCGATCGGAACCTTACCTAACGCTCGAAAATTGTTTCCCCTCAGCAAAGAAGTTTTACTGTAAAACAAAAACACGTGAGCGAGTCTTTAGTACTCGCCAGAGATTAGTAACATCTGACCTCGGTGACGAACAAATTCCTTGAGTTCTCATGTCGAAAATACATTCATGATACGAAATTAAGACGCGAATTTTAACCTAGAATTTTTAAAAAAATAATCTGGAGCGTTTCTAACCGCGCCCGCCATTGTGACTCGCTGCAGGGAGCGCGCGCCGGGGGAAGGTCGCTCCGGGGACCTGTCGAGTGCGCCACTAGGGTCTCCGCCCTCAAGGGCGCTCTTGCCCGGGGCCCCTCGACGAGGCGTCCTACAGGCGGTGTTCTTTACCCCCCTCCTTCCCTTCCCTGCGTCACCCCCACGGCGTCCACGAGACTCCGACTAACAAACAAGCGCGTGTTTGCTGGAATGCATGCTTATGTTTGTTACACAATAAATACACTTCATTAGTGTGAAATTAAATGTTGAGAGAATTATCAAAAGTTTTGTTACATAACTTTTGTTTACAGAATTTTTTTTCCAAAGAATCACGGGAATATAGTTTTACATATGTGTGTACATATATGTTAGTGTCCTATTTTTCTATCCATCCTATTTTTGTCCTGTTTTCTTCTTCTAAGGAATCAAATGCAAGGCTTTGTCTGCGTTGCTTGTATTTGTACTTTTACACACATATAAATACCAAATATATGTGAATATATTTATTTAACGCAAATAACAATATGCCTAAAACATGGAAGTAATTGATGGTGGTAAATATTTTCTAATTAGGAAAATTTTGTATCACCCAAGTTAACTGGCACAATAAGCAGTAAATATTATCAACGAACTTTTATCCGCCTTATACGGTGGCGGCTGAATTTCGGAGTGCCACTAAACTTCAGCAATTAAGCAGAAAATTGCAGTTTCAACCGAGTTCCGTGACGTCATTCCGCTAGCCGCGCCCGGCGAGTAATCGCACCCAGGCGACGACACACGAAGCAATTTAGTTGCGAGTTTCAACTTGGCTAAAGTGGAACTCTGTGCTTGCCTTGACAGCCTTGGGAAACATCCGGACATTTAGGTCCCCACCATCTCAGGCTGGGAGTCGAAGAAGTATGTCCAGTTCCGCGTGTGTCATTAGCAGAGGTGGTGGTTTATCTGTACACGCGAAGGAATGTTTCACAGGTTCATTTGGTTGCAGAGTAGAGTTCAAAAATATATGATAAAGCATTGCACTGGTGAGTGAGTGATAACTCTCATAAGGCCCATTACAATTGCGATTATAATATTCAGCCAACAGTAGCTAATTACATTAGTAAAATGACATTATTACATGTTATTAGTAACTATGTCTAGATGTATCTTGTGGGAAAATTCGACTGCATGTTAAACCTTTGAATTTCTGTGTTCATATTGGTGAATTTTCTTCCTTTATTAATTAAACTCGGTAAAGAGGCTTTCCAAACTAACCTCCTCCAATAAGAAGCCATATCTGTGCCAAAGAACCCTGTGATTCACATTAACTTTCTATAAGTAATGTAAAAAAAAACATTGTTCTACCAACTAAATAATTAAGAAAGAGCTAAATTATTTTGAGGAATATCCGGTTATGTAACATTTTGGCGAAATACAACTGCTGTATATATATATATATATATATATATATATATATATATAGTTTACATTTTACGATCGGTTGCAGCAGTTCTCCATGCTGTGCGATCTTCAGACTGTATTTTCATCTTGGTGAAAGTTTGGTAGCCTGGATCATTCACATTCCAGTTAATGTTTTCCTTTCTGAGCCTAAATACACAACCAAGGAAAAAGGGAAAATTTCGCAAGTGCAGAGACTGAATTTTGCAATCCTGTAGCTACATTTGGGACAATGATGTTTTAAGAATGTCTTCTCTTGTAATTTACAATACAATTTATAATAACTACAAGAGGAACAAGAATTTCACCAGTTACTTCATTCATTCACTGAGCTGAAAAGACTGTCTGAAGATTGCACTGCATGAAGAACTGCTGCAAACCAATATCAGGATAATAAACTTACAAAAAATATATACACACATAGTTGTATTTCAAAAAATGTCACATAGCAAGATATTACTCAAAACAATGATGGTCTTGAAAAAATACATTTGATGTGAACTCAGTTAATTTTCAGACAAATCACGGACATTCTGTAAGGTAACATCTACATGCTAATTGGCCCATTCGAGAGTCACACAAGCTTTTTTTTTTGCAGGACAGAGTCAGTCAAATAGTAAAATTTGCAGTCATCAACAAACCATATTGGAGCCTGACAAACAGTACTACTACCCCATGATCACGATCCCTAAAAATGACCTGTACACAGGACACTGAAAATCACACTTGATTTTAGTGAGATGCGGTGCAGGAACAGTCATATGTTACCGCAGACACATATGTAAGTTTTTTCAGTGTATTACAAGTTACAGGATTCTGGTTCCTACAGCCAGTGGCAAGAGCTGAAAATTAAACGAGTACTATAAAAACTTTTATCTTCATGGAAGAAAAAAAAAGTTCGTTAAAATAAAGTAAAAGTAACATTAAAACAAATAAAGTAATTATATATTTCTTCTTGATGCACGTGGCTTTTTTAAAATTTGGTTTGTAACAAACTTTTATTCTTGGCAACAGCGTCTAAGTTCTTCATTAAGGAAATGTTTGCGATATTTTAATTACTCTGAAATCTTGCTCCTATCGCGAATATAAATGTGAACCAAAGTTTTAAAGTAGCTTGGCTTCTGGGTCGTAGCCGTGGTCCTTGGCGAATAATTCAAACGACTTTTCGGTCTGACATTGCAGTCGCCATCATCAGGGAGCAGTTTCCTACTACAGTAGGTAACTGCTCCCTGATAATGGTAACTGCAATGTCCAACCAGAAACGTCGGGTGAATTATTCGCCAAGTAGGTAACTGCTCCCTGATGATGGCGACTGCAACGTCCGACCAGAAACATCAGGTGAATTATTCGTCAAGTAGGTAACTGCTCCCTGATGATGGCGACTGCAATTTCCGACCAGAAACGTCAGGTGAATTATTCGTCAAGTAGGTAACTGCTCCCTGATGATGGCGACTGCAATTTCCGACCAGAAACGTCAGGTGAATTATTCGTCAAGTAGGTAACTGCTCCCTGATGATGGCGACTGCAATTTCCGACCAGAAACGTCAGGTGAATTATTCGTCAAGTAGGTAACTGCTCCCTGATGATGGCGACTGCAACGTCCGACCAGAAACATCGGTTGAATTATTCGCCAAGGACGCAGCTACAACCCAGAAGCCGATGGCCGTGAAAGCCTGAGATCACGAATGTGAACCAGAAAGTTGTCCCCGGGACCTGCAGGCACGGCGGGTGGAGGGGGTACTCGCCTCGGAGCGGTGGCCCCGCAGGTTGTAGTTGGTGCGCAGCGGGGAGTCCGCGCCCCTCTTGCAGTGCGAGGTGGTGAAGGTGACGCCCACTATGCCCCGCACGTTGCCCGTCGCCAGCCAGCCCTCCTGGTAGTAGTGGGTGCGGTTCAGCTTCCATCCCTCGTCCTGCGGGCAGGGGTCGCCTTCCGTCAGCTCTCACACAACACACCTTCCATCAGCATGTCCACTGGGCTTACAGACTCAGAGCACACATAACACATCTTCCATCAACATGTCCACTGGGCTCACACGCTTAGAGCACTCACAACACCTTCCATCAGCATGTCCACTGGGCTTCAACACAACACACCTTCCATCAGCACGTCCACTGGGCTTACAGACTCAGAGCACACATAACACATCTTCCATCAACATGTCCACTGCTCTCACACAACACACCTTCCATCAGCATGTCCACTGCTCTCACACAACACACCTTCCATCAGCATGTCCACTGCTCTCACACAACACACCTTCCATCAGCATGTCCACTGGGCACACTGACTTAGAGCACACACAACACGTGTATGAATCTGTACTTGTTGAGCCTCCCTCTTCCTTACAAGCCAACCAAATGTGTACCTGATACTGCCTGTGAAATTTCCAGTTATTAGGAACCTGCAGAAAAAGACTAGAATGCATTCTGCCATGGCGGAGGAGGGGCGGGAGGGTAAGGCTCGGAGGGGATGGCAGGACCCTCTGTGTTTGCTCGGGGATCGTGGACACGGGACCCGCCAGAGTCCCAGCGAGCCGTCCTGAAGAGTCGCGCATGCGCAGAGAGGGCGGAGCGCATCGACCTCCCTCCCTCCCCCCTCTTCCACTCACAGCGGTACCAACTTCCCGGGTGCCAAACAAACACTGCCTTGCCAACTTTCTGACAGCGACCATCAACTTATATCTTTTGTCTTCAAGTATACATTTCAGTGATTATAATTTACAATCGCAACATCGGTTATAATCAGTGAAGTGAAAATTTTTTGGGGACAATGAAGGGAGTTCTTTGAAATATGCCTAAAAAAAAATTTCATAATATCCGTACCATGTACACTATAAAATCCGTTATAATTTATTGTAAAACCATAAATTAATATCTATGTTTGTCTGAAATATTTTTTATACGAACAAACATTACTGCAAGGGGTGGAGGACAAAAAAATGTCATATCTCCCTTCATAGGCACATCATAGAATCCGTTCAAACTGTTTGTAAGTCTTATAAATTTTATCTAGAAATTTAGTCTGAAACATTCTTTCTTATAAAACCGAGCATTGCTGCAAACGGTGGATAAAGAGCATTTGAAATAGAAAAACAAATTTATTACTACCTTAGTTATCATACTATCAGATCGGTTCAAAATGTTTGTGATTAGTATAAATTTTATTCAAAACTTTTGTCTCGATCCATTTTTTATGATATGGGCCATTTGTGCAGGGGTTTGAAAAATACAGGGATAGAATTTTAAAAATTTCATTATTTACTAATTATGTATAAATTTAAGTTAGTTGAAATTTATTGTAAAACCTTATTGTATTACTTATTATGTTTAACAAATTTCAACTTTTTTTTTTCACATTTAAAACTTGAAATTTTGATGTTTGGCATTTCTCGACCGTGCAGTTTTTTTCTTCTAGTGGCGATGTTCCGCCTGTTCAGTTGCTCCCCCTGGGCCGGGTAGGTGCTGGTCGACTGGCGCTCGGAAATTACCCGCCTCTCGCGACCTGACCCTGGCGAGGGGGCAAGGGGGGTTGTCTCGCCTCGCGACAACCAGAGACTCGTGATTGCAACTCGCCTAATTGCCTGGTAGGTGGAGGGGGGTGGGGGAGCGCAGGGGCTCGACCCAGGCATCGCCAGGAAATGAGATCTTCGCCTCGCCCCGGCTGGGAGGCGCGCGCGTCGTGGGTTGGTAGCTCTGGACCAGGCCTGCCAATTGCAGATTTGCCCTCCCCCCCCCCCCCCCCACTTCTCTATAAATAAATAAATAAATAAATAAAATGTGAGCGAGTTTTTCAGTACTCGACAGTGATGTTGTAAGCATCCAATCTCTCGGCAACTAGCGAACTCACGTGTTCTCAATGTTGTTCGTGTTGCAAACAAACTTGTAACACGAAACTTAACATTAAACGAAAATTAACGTGAAATTTACTTTAAAAAATAAAATATTGGTTGTCTGTAAAGTAGGTTAACGGACGATAGTTTAACGTGACAACGTCATAACAAAACATTTTAGTAATAAAAGAATAAATACTTGAAATTATACTAGTAATCAGATTTTTAAAATGCAAGAATAACTAACCTTTATTGCCGAAATTATTGTTGTTGTAATAAGCAATGAAAACCACATTAACTTTTCACTTCACTTTATAAACAGTCGACGAAACAGTTCACGTGTAGATGTAAGTTGTGTGCTGCCGCTGTCTTTCTTCTCCTCGGACGCATAGGCCAATCGAGTGGAAGAGAGATAGATGCGGCGCAAGCGTACAATGAGCGTAACGGGACACTTTGTCGTGCGTGCAGCCGGCGTTCATCGATTTATTAGACGTTGTCACGTCAAAAAATAATGCAGGGCGTCATAAATATACTGATAAATAAAACAAATATTCTCTTTTCGAGTAACGCAATTTCTGGGCGCGAATCACACACGCACTTTCCGCGCCCGCCGCTAGAATTCGCTGCCTGAATCGTAAACGATGCTTGCCACCATCAACGCGCAGATAGCAGCACGAAACAACAGGATGTTTTAAACTATTAGAAACGGCTTCGCAACCGTCTTTCGAACTGATTTCGTCAAGGAATCTTATTAAAATATTGTCCATCTTTTTAATATTCACCAAACCGTTAATGCTATAAAGTTTCCGCAAACGTTGGAAGTTATACTTAAATGGCATCATTAAATTATTAACCTGAAATATTTTAAAACACATATTATAACACTAAGTATAAGTATTGCTTAAACGAATGAAACCAGTCTTGAAATACCTCCTACAAAAAAAAAAACTTAAACTCATTGAGCTGATTCGAAATCATTATTATTATTATTATATATTGTAATTTTTATTACATTATTAAAAATAAAATAAAAAGTTGTTTTAGTAGCGAGATTAGAAAGGCCAATGGTAACCGTGTAACACGGGAAGCCTAAGATGTCCATCAAGTTCTGTCCCTGCCCGAACACGCCCGAATATTCACCTTCGGCCAACCTCGGGTTTATATATATATATATGTTTATTTTAATGTATCTTTACTAACCTAACTAACCGTCCATAGTGTTTTAAAGTGTTTTAATGTAGCTAACCTAACCGACCACTTTTAATATTTGAATTAATTTTTCCTGCGCAAAAATAAAACAAGTCCCGAAGTTGGCCGAAGGTGAATTGTTCGGGTGTAATCGGGAATGGCAGAACTTTACGTGCATCTTAGGTCTCCCGTGTAGCGCGGTACGCGCATGCTCAATGGCCTCGGCAAGAGCACACAGCCAGTAACTGGACACGGCGTGAGTCGGCGGGGAACAGGGCCGCCAACTGTCGGCAGGGGCGGAGCTACCGGCGGCCATCGCGCGAGAGAAGACGAGATGCAGCTTCCCTGAGGACCGCGCACGAGAATAAACTGTAATTACTCTTAGCAAACAACCCCTGGAAAAAAAAAAAAGAAACATCCCTACAGCTCATAGAATCTGGTGTCAGTAATTTTCAAATGGAAATTGCTGCTAGAGCAAATACGAGGTGCGTGATGGAAATCGATTCAAATTACAATTTGCCCTTCTGTGCAAAATGATTTGCATTTTAATAGGAAATTTATAAAAATTCTGAGTAATTTTTTTTTTTACCTTTCTCCATGAACAGCGTCTATAAAGATTCCGACAGTACATGTACAGAGATGGTTATTTATGGATTTAAAAATTCCAGAAAATGAACAATAACTTTTGTTTAAAAAATTAAAAATAAATAACTTATACACCAGAACGCTTGAAATCTTCTCTAGCAGCTGAATCATTAACATATATATTGTTCTGTTGACTATGATACTGGTGCACCATTCCCCTTTAAGTATTGGTCTCGTGTGAGAGTAAACACGGGAGAGGTTGAGATTCTGAAAAAAACAATCCTTAAAGCAGAATTTAATTATTATTGATAAAATTTCGCCATTGCATTGATAACTCATTGTTATTCCGGTATGTATGAAATTTTGCACGCTTGACCTTTGAAACCATGGAGGTATTAGTCTATGGAGTGGTTGCCTGTTCTGAAAGGGAAGCCTTCATTTCACAGACGAGAGAGCCACACCCGAAGTTCCCCGAAGGTTGCTTAGCAAATAACTTTTTAATATGTAGCTATCCAGGGCTAGGAAACAGTTTACATGATTTCACAGTATATTTAATGTAGCTATCCTAACCAAATCAACCTTCCATAATGTTTTAAAGTATTTATAATGTAGGTTACCTAACCTAATTGACCATTAGTTATCATGAGTTGTCCAAAATAAAATTTAAAAAAACTGAAGATGCACGATCGGGCGTTTGGCTCTCTCGTCTGTGAAAAGAAGGCTTACCGTTCTGAAATTGAATTCAAGTGTTTAGCCATAGGGGTATCAAAACAAATCGTAGCTGCATACATGCTAATACGCCGTTAAATCTGTTCCATACGAGCGCGCAGGTTGCACGTGGCGAAGGGTAAATCACCGGTGACCGTCCCTCAGAATGAATCTGTACACCCCTGGGTTGGTGAAAGGAAGAAGAGGGGGCG
Organism: Bacillus rossius redtenbacheri; assembly: GCF_032445375.1. Lineage (NCBI taxonomy): Eukaryota > Metazoa > Arthropoda > Insecta > Phasmatodea > Bacillidae > Bacillus > Bacillus rossius. Next base: position 3,347,076 of record NC_086342.1, on the reverse strand, counting down.
GGGAGGGATGGACGGAGCGGCAGTCAATAACCGTTGAAAGAGTAATGCCGCCGCCATATTGATTCCCACCGGAAGCGGAATGCGCCGACAGGGCCCGGGGTCGCAAGGAAGTGTAGTTGTTTGTGGAGGGGGGGGGGGGGAAGGGGTGACCGTGGAGACGAGACAACTCGACAGGAGGCCGAAGTAAAGTGCCTTTGTAAGGATCGCTGTGAGGCGGGACGACTCGGAATGTTTCTCCCCCGGAGAAGGTCTGTAACTGGAAAATATTACCCGACTCTCACACACACACAGCTGCTTCCCGTCTCGCCGCGTCGCTCCTGACGTCACGCGTCACCAGCTAGCGACACGAGCCCACCTGTCACGCTCACAGATTGTTAGCGACGGTGATTCATTCATTAAAAAAAAAAGAACTTTAGATATTGGAATTTATTTTGCCGCAAACAGCACATCTCTAACTGCAATGCTTTTTTTTTGTTATGATTATTTTTGAAATTGTTCAAAGACTTTATGGCCACCCTGTATTTTGTACCAACTTAAATTGCAAAAACGTTGAAATTTTATTTCCCTCCCCTCATGTACATGAAATACGTAGAGACCGAAAAAAAATTCGGGGATTCATTATGCGATACACCGGAATCCAAATACGTTTAACCTTTTTTGATGCTTCAGTGATTGCACCACAGTTTATCTGAAGGACTCTGAGCCAACCTTCAATAAAATGAGTACCTAATCAACACCAACCCAGCTTACAGGTGTCACGAGTCAGTAGCCAATGAGCAGATGTAATTTGCCCGGGTACACAGAGGATCGTGGAGTCTGTCCTGGAGTCCATTGAAACGGCGAATTTTTCCGGTGTCTAGTAATATTTGGTGTTTCGATAACATGGAGTCGTCATTTTCAGCCGAATCACTGACGTCGTGTGACAAACAAACTGCTCTCTCATTGGCCGGGTAAAGTGATGAACTAGCTTCTTTTCCACCGATCAATGACAATAAACAATTAATGTGGTGAATATGGATCAAGGTTATTAAAACCTATTAAAAAGTAACATTTTCTCGCCAAAATTCATAACTAGGGGCATGCATACTTCGCGAAAAGATTCCGAGACTTGCCTAAAGTTAAAACACTGTAGCATAATCAGTGTTTCGTGATTGGGTGAGTTTCTTTCAGGTACATGTCCACTGTTAGTTCACAAATCACTGTGATTCAGTGTGGACTCAAACGTGTCAAACATGGCAACGGCTTCTCTCGCAGACGGCCGCCAACCACAAGGAAGAAACCGCTGGCACGGGTATACCTTGTTGCAGTCTAATAGGCGTTCAGATCTTTTCGCGAAAAATGCATGCCCCTATTCATAACTATAGTCAAGATGTATGTTATATCGACGTTCATTAATCAATGTTCAGGGCCATGATTATTGCGCCGACTCATTTTCCTCCAGGCTGGACTCGACTGCTTGTATTTAATCAAGTCGATAACAAGGTCATGTACTTTGGCGGGTTACAAGTGACTGGCTAACCAATTATTCTCCTTGTTTACAACTGGCCCAGGGTCGTCAAGAGCACTGAAGTACAGTCACCAACATGAAGGAGATGTATATGTGCTTCAAGACTACTTGATACCCAAATGAACAGGGACTGGGAAAATTAGTGGTTTCGATGGACTCCACGATCCTCCATGTACTCGGGTGAATCACATCCGCTCATTGGCTACTGACTCGTGACACCTGTTATCTTGGATGATTTTGATTCGACATTCATCTTGTTGGGGGTTTTTACATTGGCTCAGAGTCTTTCAGATAAACTTTGGCCCGATCACTGAATCAGCAAAAAGGCATACATGCTTGGATTCTAGTCTGTCGAAAAATTAATCTGTGAACTGTTCCAGACCCTGGCAGTTAATCCACGAAGAAAATCGTTAGAGGCCGAGAAAATTCGCGGACTCACTTCGCGATGGACCGCAATCAAAATGTTTACCTTTCTGTTGCTTCAGTGATTGGGCCACAGCTCATCTGTAAGACTCCGAACCAATTGGGAAACCCTCAATAAAAGAAGTATAGAACCAAAGAAATACCCAGTTAATAGGAGTCACGAGTCAGTGGTCAATGAGTAGAGACCGGAAAAATTCGCGGGTTCAATGAACTTCTGGATGGACTCCAATATCCTCTACACACTCGGGCAAATGCCAACTGTACATTGGCTGCTGACTTGTGAGTCGTCTCGACTGGGTAACCTGTGATTCGACACTTCTATGAGTGAGGGTCTCTAATTGGCCCTCAGTCCTCCAGAATTAACACAGTGAACCAACGGCAGAAGCCGCACTAAGGTATAATTATTTGAATTTTAGCATAACACGAAATGAACCCGCGAATTTTTCAGGTCTCTAGTGATTGGGCCACAGTTCATCTGTAAGACTCTGAACCAATGAAAAATCCTCAACAAAGGAAGTATCGAACCAAAGGCATCCCAGCTAACAGGAGTCACGAGTCAGTGGTCAATGAGCAGGTGTTATTTGCCCGGGTACACAGAGGGTAGTGGAGTCCATGCCAGAGGTCCCAGTCGCTAGTGAGCGAATCTCCGAGGAAGAAGAGGCCTCGAGAAGGCAGTGTTCGTCGCGAGCAAGAAGCCCTTCAGGTGTCGGGGTCAAGGAGTCGGGGGAGAGGAGAAGCCCCGCCGAGAGACAATATCTCACGGACTTGCGCACTCCCTGGGCTGGGCGCGTTGCAAGCTGCGACTGCAGAGCCCGGTCAAGTCCGCCTTGCTTTCTTCTGCCAGACTGGACTCCCGCGTAACCCTGCACGACGTGGTCAGTACCACACCTCGTACACGGGGACACCTGTGTTTAGAAAATTTATAGAGACCTGTAAAATTCGCGATTTCAAATCCCTGAAGGATAGACTCCGTGATCCTCTATGCACTCGCGCAAATTACATCTGCTGATTGGTTACCGGCTCGTAACACCTGTTGACTGGAATCATCGTGATTCGCTAATTCTTCTGTTAAAGATTTTTCATTAGCTCAGACTCCTTCAGATAAACTGTGGCCCAATCGCACTGAAGCAAAAAAATGTCAAAAGTATTTGGACTCTATCCTATCGTGAAATAAATCCGCGAATTTTACAGGTCTCTTCAAATACATTTTGTTTCCAGGTATCTCACACAACAATGTAGCTTTTTTGTTAGAGACATGGCGAGTTGTGAGGCTGCAGCAGTACGGCACCCGCATTCTCATTGGCCACGTCGAAGGGTGGGAGATAAACTCTCACCGACCACAACCAATAACTAGAGACCTGGAAAATTCGCGGGTTAATTTCTTTTTATGCTAAAATTCAAATATTTATACCGTTGTGCTGCTTCTGCTATTGGTTCACTGTTAATATGTAGGACTCTTGGCCAATTAAAACAATCATAAAAAAATGTATCCAATCACAAGTTACCCACTTGAGACGCCTCAAAATTCAGCACCAAATGAACAGACGCCCTTTGTCCAAGTAGGCAGAGGATCATGGAGTTTTTCCTGGAGGTCATAGAACTCGCGAATTGTTCCAGTCTCTACCAATAACTAGAGACCTGAAAAATTCGCGGGTTCATTTCGTGTTATACTCAAATTCAAATAATTACACCTTAGTGCGGCTTCTGCCATTGGTTCACTGTTAATCTGGAGGACTGAGGGCCAATTAGAGACCCTCACTCATAGAAGTGTCGAATCACAGGTTACCCAGTCGAGACGACTCACAAGTCAGCAGCCAATGTATAGTTGGCATTTACCCGAGTGTGTAGAGGATATTGGAGTCCATCCTGAAGTTCATTGAACCCGCGAATTTTTCCAGTCTCTACCAATAACTACTCATACATACATGCGAGGTTTGATAAAAAAAAATAACTCTGTAGCAGCAAAAGCTGACGCTACAAGTATCTGAAGTAATAAGCCCGATAGTCTGATCCGTCGAGATACTCAGTGTCATGTTTGAACAAGTTGTGACCTGTCAGTCGGCTTCCAGAGCCGGAAGAGAGAGGTCGTGTTTATTTTGTACGGTCGCGCGTCATGGACAGAGACCCGGGAATTTCGCGGATTGGTCTGGCCTCAGGGTAGAATTAAAAGTCATGTTTGTGCTCAACCAATATTTGCTATCCCATTGGTTGATTTCCTAGCGAGAACATTTTTTTTTCCTCCTTGTTTATTGGCACTACAAGATTAGCCTACTTCTCTCCTGGCTGGGTCTCGTTGGCTCACGGTCGTAGAGGGGCGTGTCCGAATAACTGCGGTCCAATCATGAACACAGTGCGAGGGTGTGAAGGTTTGCATTCTAACTTGCGAATAAATGCTTGAGTGAAATTTCCGTTTATCGTTAACTTTGTTACACAGTTTTAACTCTCAGCTAGTTTCGAAATCTTTGTGCGAGATATACATGCCCCTAATGATAACAAATTAAAAAAAAAAAAACAAAGCTTGAACACAATTTTAAATATTTCAGCAAATTTTTGTTTGAAAACATTATTCACAAACAAAATATCAAATGATGTTTTTTAACCTGAAATTTTTTACTTAAAATTTTAATTAGGGTTACAAACTACAATAATTATTCTACTTTCCATGAAACTTATTTATTCAAAATCTATGCATTTAGGATGGTGATTTACGCGTTTTGTACAGGATGATTATTTCCCCTCTCTACGCCCAATTTCCCTTCGAACGCAGAAAAGGGTGAAGTTGGTGCAGAAGGTGCAGAAGGTGCAGAAGGTGCAGCTGACCCGAACAAAGCCCCAGTTATAATTAGAGTCCCGGGGAAACCCGTTGATTCGTTTAGCGAGTTGAACTCCGGGCATTAGTTACGTACAACTCGTGGAGCGAGGTGTACAGGACGCGACTGAAACAACAGGAAATAAACGCTCGACCGTCCCACGGGCGGTTGTTTGGAAGAGGGATAGGTAAGGGGGGGTGGGGTCACGTCCCCTGGGGGTAATATGAGTTGGTTGGAGGGGGGAGGGGGCAGCTGAGCGGCGGAGAGGCCGTTAACTCGGTTAGCGACTGCGAAATTAGCACTTCGCGGGCGTCCGCCCGGAAATGGAAGCAAGATGGCGGCGCCCAGCAGCGCTGGTCGCACGTGGCTGCCAAGGAAAGGCTACTACCACACGTAAAAACATTTTCTGTACTTTTGAAAAATGATTTATTTGAAAATCAGTTGTCAATAAATAGTTTGTAACACTACAATATAGATATTGTAACTTTGTACAACACATGGCTGTGGTTATTTTTGCATATGTACAGAATACGTTTTTTTTTGAGACAGTACTGAGTTTTTGTTACGAAAATGGTGCGCATAATTTTACATTTTATCAGATGTTTCATCCAAGCATAGCTCTTTAAACCATGGAAAATATAATAGAATATTCAATAATTTTACTTTATTTTGTTTTATTACTTATGCTTGTTAAAGTGCGCAGTTAATGCTGAAAGCTATTGAAGGAACTGTTTACGAACGACTTTAACTATTGGATGTACTGGGGGCAACACAAAGCATAAATTTTCCTGTCAAACTGCAGTTTTCAAAACCTCCACACGCCTCGACCGACCCGAACTCGCCTGGCATACTCCCGTCACGCTAGCACCGCGACTTGCTCCCTCGCTCGCAACTGCTCGTCAGAGGTGCAAAGGTTAGAGACTGGAAAAATTAGCGATTTCAATGACCTCTAGGATAGACTCCAAGATCCTCTATGTACTAGGACAAATTGCACCTGCTCATTGGATAATGGCTCGTGACACGTGTTACCTGGAATGCTTGTGATTTGATACTTCTTTTGTTGAAGGTTTTTCACTGGCTTAGAGTCCTTCAGGTAAACGGTGGTCCAATCACTGACTCAGAATGAAGGTGAACGAGTTTGGAGTCTAGCCTACCGCGAAATGAATCCGCGAATTTTTCCGGTCTCTAGTCATAGGTACCTACATTCAAGTACAGCGAAGTAAGTGTATTCTTCTGTCACTTTTATCTCAAGTGAAACCAAGAAGTTTTCTGGCTTATGTTCTTCATTACATACGCTGGTTCTCTTATAAAGCCTGCCCATCTTGTAAAATTTTATTCAACAGTTAATACTATAAATTTTCCACGCTAAAATATTAGATTGAAATGTTTTAAAACACTAAGTATATGTTTGCTAATTTTTTTTATCAAAGGACTGAAATCAGTTTGTAAATACTTCCCACAAACAAACTTTAACCTTATTGAACTGAGTCAACATTATCATGTAATGTTATTATATTATAATGCTGTTAAAATAAAAATTCTTCTTTCGACGAGATTTGAACCACAACCTCATATTTACGAAGCGCACACTTTACCGTCATGCAACTGGGGATTACTTCTTACTATGACTATTTTAGATTACCAAATATATTCCATGGTAGTTTCACTATCATAAAGTTTCATTTGGCACACCAATACGTTTGATATGTAACCCCAATATTTACCGAAGTAACGATTTACGAGTTTATGTTGTTACACTTTTAGAGGTTTCTGACATTTCTGCGCAGACGCAGCACCGCTGTGCCGCAATTCCGTTCCGTTTTTCCGACATAACTCCCACCAAATGCCGCATACTTAGGGACCGGAAAAATTCGCGGGTTCAATGACCTGTAGGATGAACACCATAGTTATACGTTTTCTCGGTCAAATGTCACCCACCCATTGGCTGCTGTCTTGTGAGACGCCCTAATGTAGCAGCCTGTGATTCGATAAAGCGTTGGTTGGGTGTTTCTCATTGGCCCAGAGTCATCCAGGTGAGTTGTGAGCCAATAGTAGAGGCAGCACTGAGGTATAACTATTTGTATTTTAGCCTATCGCGAAATGAATTCGCGAAATTTTCCGGTCTCTACGTATACTGACAGCTAAAATGTTAACAAATAAAAAAAATTGACATCGAACCGAAAAAAAAACATTGTACGTAAATCTACCCTAAAAATCAAATGGATCCACGAAATATTCTGATCGTTGTTCATGGTTGAGAAATCTGATTTATTGAGGCAGTTAATTAACGATTTTCAGAATAACACTAATACATTTCTTAACATTTGTATACACAAAATTTTCAGAAACAACTAAGGATAAATTAGGGTGCTGTCATAAATTAGAAACACGCACCTTAGGAACACACATGATATAATTTTTCTTAAGTTACGGCTGTTCTACGTTATGACTTTCTATGTTATGACGTTTCTAAGTTGCGTATTTTGGTGTTGTATGTTTCTAAGTTGTGTGTTATGACGTTGTGTATTTCTAAGTTATGTGTTTATACCTTATGACAGTTCTATGTTGTGTGATTAAAAGTGGTGATAGTTCTAAGTTGTATGTTTCTAAGTTGCGTATTTTGGTATTGTGTGTTTCTAAGTTACGTGTTTATACGTTATGACAGTTCTATGTTGTGTGATTAAAAGTGGTGACAGTTCTAAGTGGCGTGTTACAAAGTTGTGATAGTTCTAAGTTGTGAGTTTATAAGTTACGATGTTACGACGTGTGTTTGTAAGTTATGACAGTTCTTTTTCCCCATAATCCCAAGCTACGCCTGTTCTGAGTAGTGACGTGCGGATCCCGAGCAGACTGGGAACCACGGACAGCTGCCACACACGTGTTCCTCCGAGTCCAGCTGCAGCTGGCCCGCGCCGCTCTGCTTCCTCGGGCCGCAATATCGATCTCTCGAAGCTCGCTCGGGCGATAAACCCCCCGGGAGGGGCGGTCCGCGCGCTATCTCCGTGCAGGGCGTCCACAGTTAGTTATTTCCTACTAGATATAGTACTGTTAGTGGTCTAGTACATTTACGCTCAGATCTAGTACTTTTTTCCTTTAATATAACAATATTACAGTAACTCCGATATGTTTTGTTATTAACCGTAATTATTTTTAAAAAACTATGGAATGTATGTGTGTGTGTGTGTGTGTGTGTGTGTGTGGTGTGATATTTAAGTTCGAGCATTGCAATGCCATAGTAACTTCCTAAATTGTTAAAAACCATAACAAATTATAATTTAGTTATTTTTTTTTCAAATCTAGTACTTTTTTTTCGCGTAAATTGGTACGAAATATTTTTTTTTTTCCCCCTTGTGGACACCTGCGTCCGCCGACAGCACTGCCCGCCTGTGTCGGAGCTCGCCCTGCGCGTCTCCCGTCGTGCCAGGGGGACTAGCGCTCTTTGTGGACTTCCACTCACTGGTTGTTTTTTGACGTGACAACGTCTAACAAATCGATGAACGCCTGCTGCACGCACGAAAAAGTGTCCCGTTACTCACATTGTCCCGTTACGCTGTGTCCCGTTACGCACATTGTACGCTTGCGCAGCATCTATCTCTCTTCCACTCGATTGGAACAGCCATCGCTTTGACTTTTTCGAGGTACATTAAACTTGAAACACTCCCATTCGTTTCCTACTTTTCCGATCATCGTCCTATACTTTACAGCAGAATAACACAGATTTGAAGAAGTTAAATAGCAAACATGTATAAAAGTTATAGTTAAAATAATCTCTTCGTTAAAGTAATAAACATATTTGAATTAATGAGTGCAAATAAAAGTAAATTTATCAATTAAATTGTAGATTTCATTTCACTCCTTCTTTGTATCCATACAAAATAGTAATAACTCAATAAAAATGATTCAATTTTATTCATAAAAGTATGCAATCATTTAATCAATGTTTTGTTATGACGTTGTCACGTTAAACTATCGTCCGTAAACCGACTTTAAAGACAAACAATATATATATATAAATTTTTTTTTTTACGTGTAAACGTCTAGTCGTACGTTGCAGTGATGGCCGGTCGAACTTTCTTGTGTGACAAAATAACTACCAGACTAACAATGCGTCAACAATGGTCGAGCCCACAACGGACGGATAACGTCTGTACGTGTTTCTCGCTCAGTATTTGTTTTCTCTGTGACGTCACCGTACCCGTTAGATACAATGCGCGTGATTGTTGCGGATTATCCTTGTGTAAAGTTATGTATTGGTGTGGCATGGAAACGCGTTTGGCTAGGACACTGATTCGGGTGTCGTTCAGAAGAGCTTTCGGAGCTCTGCTAGGACCCAAAGTGAGACCATAAAAATATTTGCCGGAATATAGGTGAAAATCGGTATTGAATTGAAAAATACAAAATAATTGAAGATGTCGTGTCATATGACTAGAGACCGGAAAAATTCGCGGGTTCAATGAACTTCAGGATGGACTCCAATATCCTCTACACACTCGGGCAAATGCCAACTATGCATTGGCTGCTGACTTGTGAGTCGTCTCGACTGGGTAACCTGTGATTCGACACTTCTATGAGTGAGGGTCCCTAATCGGCCCTCAGTCCTCCAGATTAACAGTGAACCAATGGCAGAAGCCGCACTAAGGTATAATTATTTGAAATTTTGTATAACACGAAATGAACCCGCGAATTTTTCAGGTCTCTCCATATGAGTCGTAAATATGCTTGGAATTATAGAAAACGCAAGTATCACGTCGAAAGGAATCCAAAACGCCTAAAAAGTCTAGTGCCGAGATAATGCAAGAGCTACGGCAACGTCGAACAGGAAATGAAAAAAAAAAAAAAAACGCGCAATGTCATTTCGTAGCTGGTCCATCGGACATATAGCGGCTAGCGACGTTCCAAACGTCTTTGGATCATGTAACCATTGTATTAAAGAGATTGATAATTAAATAACATATTAATAAGAAAACACTTGTTATGATTTTATCCACAAGTGTTCACGAGAAATCTACAGCGCGAACCCAAAATTCACTCTTCTCTGTTTTTTTTTAAATTTATAACAATTTGTTTTATTATTACGCAATTTGTGTAATTCCTGCAAAGTAGAACATTAATTAAAAATAAGGTCATGCGCATATGCCATTTCTGATCTACACAACAAAAAAGAATAAATAAACACACACAGAACAAGCCAATATCAGCTGATTTGAAATATTACATGTTTATACAGAACAGAGAATCCCGTTGAAGAAATTTAGTCAAAAAAATTACGCAAGATATGAACACATTAAGTTGATAACCACGAGTCAGTTGCAATAAAAACAGTAAATACAGAAATAACAGCACCAACATTGGACAAAACAGTTCATTTGTCTTTGGCACTTGGATGTGCTCATGAGAACGCGGTCGGCGCGCCACTGAAGGTCTACGATTAACCTGAAAGTAGCTACGTCATGCTAACTAAACATTACCGTACGAACCACAACAGTAAATTGAGTGTAATATTTTTGTTTTGGGCATACGCTTTTGCTGGGTACACTGTAGTCTATGTCACAATAAACCCCAATAACGGACGAAAAAGATGAATTTGCAAACACAGAGAGAGCAAGCCAAGATTAACATATGTAAAAAGGTTAAATGCACAGACAGTGCAGAGAATAAATTCCGTGGAAGGAACTGGTCAGAAACATATCCCGGCGGGCTTACAACGACGAGATAGTTTCAACAAGAACAGTAAATAAAGACCAAAAAATATTCCTTGGACAAGACAGCGACCAACAGTATTATGTGCCTGAGGACGGGAGCATATCTCAGTTCCCGAAAAGTCGCAACTGTTTTTGTCTTAGGAATTCTACAGTGTTCGTCTGTGCTGTGGTCGTTGTGTTTAATTACATCTCTGGGTCCGCCTGCTCATCTCTGTGTTGTCCAAGGAAGATTTTCTGACGAAAATTACCGGTGCATCCGTTTGTTTGGGTTTGTTATTTAAGGGGCCCGCCTCGTCAGGGGTGTATGTGTGTTAGTGAGGCGGAATGATAAGCGCGACGCTCGCTGGTGCTTCTAGCGCGGTATAGCCTCTAAGCGCAAGTCTCTGAACTGGCGCGCAGTCTTCTCGTCGTCACAGGATAACTGTGAAATTTGAGCGGTGACCGTAACATTATATGGCGGAGAAATGAAGATAAAGGTGTAATGCAACTCCCTTAAGTGCTTTCAAGAACCTGTACCGTTTGTTTTACGCCTAAAAATTACTCTGAAAACATGCGTTTTAGGCATATAAACTCTTCTACAAATACGATTTAAAAACTTAATCCGAAAACAAAAGTACTTTTCGGCCCTCAGCGAACTCTTAAATGCTTTTCGTAAGTAGACACCACTCGGATATCTTGAGTAGTTTTGAAATCGCGTTGTTTTTCCTGAAGCTCTGCGCACCGTGTGTGTGGCCGGGTAGGCGGGACCCGCAGAGCTTATTCGAATGTGCTGATCATGAACGATCGAACACTGCGCAGAAGTAAGTAGATACGTAAGCCTGTCCCGGCACAGTAAAAATACCAGTGGCTCGAGACAGCGGTAGCGCCTGGCACCACCTGGCTAGGCTGACCCGCCGCACACGCCAGCCGAGCGGGTAGCGGAGTCCTAGCGCCCCTTGAATCGATACGCCAATGTTATTAGGACTAACATTTCCAGGGTGCGATGACTAGAGACCGGAAAAATTCGCGGATTCATTTCGCGATTGGCTAGAATCCAAATACGTTTGCATTTTTGCTGCTTCAGTTATTGGGCCACAGTTCATCTCAAGGAATCTGGGTCAATGAAAAACCTTCAACAAAGAAAGTCTCGAATCACAAGCATCCCAGTTAACAGGTGTCACGAGTCAGTAGCCAATGAGCAGGTGTAATTTGCCCAAGTACGTATAGGATCGCGGAGCCTATCCTAGATGTCAATGAAGCCGCGAATTTTTCCAGTCCTTAGCGATGACATGCAGCCTAGACCACAGAGCAAGTAAAGAGAGACATCGACGTCACTTCTATGTTGGCGACAGTTCCTTATAGGCTGGTCTCTTTAGAGGCGGGTGGGTGGTATTAGTTTTCTGTATACGTGCCAACCTCGGTCATTGAAGACGAGAAACTAAACCATCAAATAATATATATGAGAAGCAATTTTAACATAGAGTATCACCTATTTTTGGGCACCATCGATTAATTTCTACTGTCGAATAATCAATCGTGTATTCGTAACGCACTATCGGATAATTATTCGATAGCTTTAGTCGAAGAACTTTTCATTCGCTGCAAACTGCAACGGTTTTATTATCAAAGATTGAATATGAGTGGACGACTAAACACTGTTCCAATTACTATTCACTCTGGAAACAAATGATTAATTTCTTGTTAAATACCGATTTTTAAACTATGATTACCGGCACAGTGTTCACATAACGAAAATTACAGAGTACATTATATCTCATGATAAGGATATAGACTAAAATACTATTAATAAAATTTATGTATAAAATATTGATAGCACAAAGAGGTGGCCTTAATTTCTGAGCTTAAAACAATCTTGCGTAACTAATCTCAAGAAATGTTATACTGGGATTACCTCTTAATTCATGACATGCATTGTGATTGTGATCATGTATTAACAGCATAGTAATAACACAAATACAAAAAAAATGTTATCGTTTTATGGTTTCTCTTGAAACATTGTACAACCAACAACTTTTTTTTCTCAAAATTTACCTACAATGATACATAGATTTGAGATAATATCATTAAGAAGTATAATCATGAAAATGTAGCTCTAAGTGAACAATTTAGTTAATACTAAACATCAACAAACACGACATACCGATTGACCGGGAACAAAGATTGGATGATTAATAACTAAATTTAATCGATTGATATTCATGTTAGTCGCGAATAACGACAGTTAGGTAGGTACTCGATTTTGTCGATAGTTTTTATTCGATGGTGCTCAACACTAGTAGCGTCTGTACCCTGCATCTTAATGCCAGTAACTAATCTAGTTTTATATTTTACGTTTGAATTACGTTTTATATCTACGTTTCCATGGTTTTAAGAAAATTATGCTTGAATGAAACATCAATCAATATATAAAATTATGCGCAAATATTTCGTTAGAAATACTCAGTTTTATCTCGGAAAACCTATTTCATATATGGCAAAATAACCATAGCCATGTGTTGTACAAACTTAAAGTATATTTCTTATAGTAATACAAACTATTCCAAAGGAATATTTTGTAAAAGAACAAAAAAAATATCTGTGTGACCTTTTAGAGCTCCAAAATAACGTTTTAATAAATATGTGGTGATTAAATGTGACCCAACAATGAAAAAGGAAGGGTTGTCCCTTAACTAGACGCCATTACAGGAAAATGAAGTGAACAACTAGGCGCGCGAGACCGTGCCTTGCAAACAGGGTAAAAGCTTCACCCACCTCTTCTTGCTACACGTGCTCTGATTGGCAGGAGAAGCTCTTCGCACTCGGCTCGGCCAATGAGACCGCTCGTTGTTACAGAGAACGTCCGTCATTGTGAAAACATATATCTTCCACCCGTAAGACTAAACATTTTGTACGGGCAAGTTGAGGCTAGCCTGGAGTGAAACGATTTTTTTTTAAGAAATCTTGGCGCTAAATATTATATGTATGTGTTTATATAAGTGTGTGTATATAATAATACCGGAAATTATGTGGATTAGATTACCTACTGGCTTAAGGTGTTTAATTATAAAGCTTTAGGCATTTTTTTATCGGTAGAGGTGCAGAAATTTCGCGGATTAAATTTGTCGCAAGCCCTAATGCAAATCTCCATACGCATGCAGTGTGTTACTGATTATATCGTAGTTATTTAAACACGCCACTCTAAGACCGTGAAGACGCTGGCTCTAACGTCACGACGGTTTGAAATGAGGGCCGTGTTTTGAAAAATATGAAGAAACTTGTTACAATTAATCCTGTATAGATTGATAAATATATTTTGAAGTTATACTTCGCTAAGCGCGTTATGAAAACATGATGAGAATGAATCTTTAGGATACGCGCGCACCATGCGACGGAATTTTCACAGGATTAAAAATGGCTACATACAGAATAAATACCAAAATATAAATAAGAATTATAATACATGTGCTTTTTAATATTATTCTTTAGTGATTGATATTGAATACTGGTCCATATAATTAAAACTACTTATTTATTTTGAATATTAGTGGTAAAAATTGTGTTTATAAATTTTTCAAGTGTAATAAAGAATTTTGGGTTCCCACGCGTGATTCATGTGATGGCAAAAATTCTTCCTGTATCCGATGAGATATTTCACGAGAGGAATATTTCCTGCTCTGCCCGTCTGTAAAATATTACGGCAGACGTAAGGTCAAGCAAATATTTCGTTTGGAATGTTTGTCCTCGTGGACCAGAAATTTGAACATTCATAAAAATGAATAACCGATACAGGACCTAGAGGTCTCGCTGTATTCAAATTTTGGGAGGGAGGGTGGGAGGGAGAGAGAGAGAGAGAAAGAGAGAATGTAGATCACTCTGAATGGAGATTAATAGAGAAGAGAAACGAGAAATAAAAAAAATTTAAGCTTCAAAGCAGAGGAGGGCTACCTGAATAGAGAATTGTTTGAAAAAAGATTGTTTGATAGATGATGCAACTTGAAAGACTTTTATTGGAGGCTATAAAGATAAAATTAATTGAGTTTTTGGACGTCATAAAAGTAAGGGCTCCTACGTTATCAGGTTGGTAAGAGTCAATAATGGGTATAAATGGAGTATATCAGAAGAGTTTATTACATTGCGTATTGTCTACATATTATGTTTAGTGTTGTGAGGCGAAGTAGATAGGTTCTTAAGCTTCGCTCCACAACGATATGACATAACACAGTAAATAAAGGCAAGATATAACTAACAGAAATATTTTATTGCGTATAATGTTGTAAGAGTATAAAGAGTTGCATAGTTATGCTGAGTATAGCGCTGGGTCTAGAGGGTTAAATACGATTTGCCTGCAAGATAGGCAACACACTCTTGAGCCACATTCCTTACAGCAGTCAACTTTTACTATGCTTACAACTTCAATTGCAATAGAATGGCAAGCATGCACTTTGAGAAGATGTGTATCGCAAGGAATTTTTTTTTCTGTTTTAGAATTTATGTCGGAAGGACACCAAAATCGAATAAATTATTAAAATTAAAAAAAAAAAAACGAATGAGAGAGAATAATATAAAGTTCTTAAGGCGTAAATAGTATTGAAGTAGCTTGGCTTCTGGGTTTTAGCCGTGTCCTTGGCGATAAATTCACCGACGTTTCGGTCGATATTGCAGTCGCCATCATCTGGGAGCAGTTACCTACTGGTAAGTACAAACTGGTAGGCAACTGCTCCCTGATGATGGCGACTGCAATGTCGACCAGAAACGTCGGTGAATTATTCGCCAAGGACACGGCTACAACCCGGAAGCTAAGCTACTTCAGACAATGGCCGTGAAAGCCTGCAAACATTATTATAATAGTTGAACATTTGAGAATAAACAGGGCTGGGTCCAGGGGTCCACCCGGCCCCACCCTTGTGGGGGCCATGGGCTGGGATCAGATACCAGGGGCCTGCTTCTTGAGATCCGACATTTGTTCTCATTGCATGAGTTCACTTTGATGTTTGGACGAACATCACAAGGACATTGCTAACAGACTCTACAGGAAACCTTAAGGTTATGCAATATGCACTGATCACAAAGTCACCTTCAATTTACGACCAAAAAAAAAAATTCTGGTTACAAATTATCCAGGAATATTCGTAAAATAACGGTTATCGTCATGAATTTGCGGACACGGAGTTCACTCAGTCTGAACACGAGTCCAAAAGAATATTCTTGGTATATCAACAAAACATAAAAAAAAACTGGTTAAGTCTACAGTACGAACAATCTTATTTTGTCCCAAGTGTGTGTTCACCTTTGTTTAGAACGAATCATACAACTCGGAAGTCGAAATACGGGGTATTTTCTACGAAGATTCAGTTATTTGAAATTACGAAGAATTGTTCGTTAATTTGGTTTAAATTCCTCGTTCGAAAGTCCGTAAATTTACTGAAATTTATAACAGTGTATAGGTCAAAGTAACGTAAAAGTATTTTATTTTAACTGTGGGGTTTTAAAATCTGTACAATAAATAACGGGGAGGTGGTCCGAAAAGGGTTTTTTGCCATCGGGTCCTTAGTTTCTTATTTTCACTCGGCGGCCATGCCGGCTTCCTGTTAGGATATTCTTTGATATGCTCGTATGCTTATTGGCTAATCCAGAAACATGACAGAAGAAATTATCAGAATGTTGTCAGTCACAGAGACACTCACGTACCACTGTGTAATTACTATCGAAGTGGACGCAATGCGCCATGGGGTTGGCGTATCAGACTCGGGTTCAAATTCCGGGACAGCCAACCGATTTGGACTCTTCGTGGTCCCCCAAAATAACACCAGGATTATGCTGGAGCTGCTCCTCACGATAACTCAATGTCGCTTCCTTTCTCGTAGTTGCGTGCTCCCGTTTACAATGAGCGCGCTGTCAACGATGCGGTTAAAATAATTTTAAAATATAACCATGTGAGTCTTCCAGTACTCTTCAGAGATGTGTGACATCTAACCTTGGTAACGAGCGAATTCATATGTTCTCATGTGGCGAATACAGTTATAATACGAAAACCGTAACGTAGAATTCTTTAAAATAATGCCGAGCATGATAAAATACGCAAATTGTGTTTTTAACTACATTTCTGGACGCGATTCACACGTAGTTCCGCACCCACCGCTAGAATTCACTACCGGAGAAGCTACGTTGAAAAAGACATCTTTAAAAAAAACTAAATCTGGGACCTAATTTTCGACAAGGAATTTTTTTTAAAATACTGCCCATCTTGTAAAAATTCACTAAACCGTTAATACTATTACGTTTCCCTTGGCGTTGTGAACTTTGGTTAGCGCCATTCGCCTCAGATGGCAGCAACTTGATTACACATTTCCGTTCCATAAGACTTCCGTTCCATTCACGAAATTACTCCCACCAAATGCCGTATACCGGGAGCTAAGATGTTACACTCCAAAACGTACGATCACTGTTATTACAGAACAGAATAACCTCTGCCAAAATAATTCTCCACTGCCGACAGCTTTTAGCTGGTCTGTAGATAAGATCTTGTCACGTGTTTTTTTTTCCCCCAGTGAATAAGGCATATAAACACTAAACTACTCCTACTATATCGTTAAGTTGGCACACGTGATAAGGCTGGCTATACTCAAGTTGAACTTCGTGCGTTCATTGGTAGGAATGACTGTTGGAGCAATGGTTTCAGAAATGTTACGTTTGGCTGGAATGAAGTATACATGCGCGGGCATACTTTTTACACTCATTGGCCCGAGAGAGCCCTCTGGATGCCGTTAAAAAAAAAAAGACGAATATGATTTGTGTCAGTCGGTGCTTTGAAGGTATGTGTTATATGGCTTCGCTACGTAAGGCTGATTACTATATAAACATCCCCCCCCCTTACCGGGAGCAATTTGTAACCGGAAACATTGCGTTGTATTTTTTACACGTGTTCTCAGAAGTATTGTGTTTTTTTAAGTGGTTGGAGGATTAGCCGTTGACGTGAACGTTGCTAAAGGGCAGTCTGATTGCGAGCGTTATCGCCCAGTGGGGTTGGCAGCGCTGATAACAGGCGAGGACGTGACAGCAGACAGCCAGAGACAGCACTCACCTCGGGCAGCTCCTCGGGGACCTTGCCCATCCAGGTGAGCGACAGCACGGCGCAGTCGCACTTGCAGTTGCTGTTCCGCTCGAAGTGCAAGTGCATAGCCGGCTGGTGGTCGCCTCCGAGCGACGCGCACTCAACCCGGGGCCCCGAGACACTCACCGCGCGGTCATCTCCAACAATGCCGCCGGCAGGGTCTAGCGCGCGCGTGCTCTATGGCTGCTCGGCGCTCGCGCGTCGCGTCCGGCCGCCATCTTGCCGACCGCTCGCCTCCGCGTCACGAGGCGCACTCCCCTCCCCCCGCTCGGACAAGGGGGTATTGATTGGCGCTGCGGCCGTGGCGCGGCGCTGCGGCGAGTCTCGCAACCAGCGCCGCGCGCTCGCCCTGCGACACATGTTCCGTATCGATCCATCTATGGCCGTTTGGTTGCTGAGGGGAGGGAGGCGAGACAGACACTGGCGTGGAATTCGTGCGAGGGCATTCGTCGCCAGATTACGTTCGAAAACCTTCCCTTTCAAAAACTCCGGCGTACCCAGAGAAGATGATTAGACTCCTCCCACCATCTTAGTCAAAATATTTGTCAATTATTTATATAATAATCAAAACTGTTGCTTTATTCATTTACTGTAGCAAATTTCAGTGACGATACGTAATTCCCTCATAGTCGGATCTGATTTTGATACTCGGACTCGGATACCCTCTACGTTCTCATGTATTCGAGTAGCGCCGGTTTGATGTGTATCGATGTATCGAACCCGCGACCCTAGACACGTGAGCACCAGCTATCAGGCCCGAAGAATCTCCCCATAGCTCAGTGTTCAGATGTTTACAGTTCTATTTGACACTTCAAGTAGCAGTATTAAATGACATTTATGCTTTGATAACATGCCCGTACGTTTAAAAAAAAATTAACTCGAAATTGTATTGATTTTATAACGTATTTATGCAAGGGTGTATCCAGGGGGGACAGGATAACAGCTGCTCCTTCCGAAATGGAAAAAAAAAAAAAATAAAACAAGGCCCTGTAGCTAGAAAAAGTAAGTGTAACTGATCCTCATAAAATAGTATTCCGTTTTTTAACGATTAATGTTTTATTATTATTATTATTTAATTTTAATATTTATTATTGTATTGCTCCATAGACCCTTCTCCTCCAACTAAGAGATTGAGTTTGGAAAAATCCCTTCCCCCTTTTTTTTCTGACGGATTCTGTGAAATTCCCCGCCCTACTGTATTGTTACGATTTACCGCGGGTTCGTAAAGGATAGCCCAATTAAAGATTTTGTCACACACAGTTTTATTGATGGCCACTACTTATGTCACTTACAATTAACCTTATAAAATTGCAATATAATCAATTACACTTAAAAATGTTGCTTCACCAGTCACTCGTTTCTTACAATCCACACACCTCGCTGGGCCGCACCTCTGGCGCAACTCTCGCCGCAGCACCCCTCGTGGGTCTCCGCCGCGGGACTCCGTTGCCACACTCCGCTGCCGCCGACGCACTTGCCTTCGCCGAGGATTCGCTCGACGCCTCGCTCGGAACTTCGCTCGGGACTCCGCCGCGCCCGCGATACTATTGCCCGGAAACTCCGCCGCGGGAAAACTCCCGACTCCACTGAACTCACTCACTCCCTGCCCTGGAACCTTCGTCCAAGGACTTCGCCACTCTGCCGCACCCGCGGCACTATCGCCCCGGAACTCCGCTGCGGGAAGGCTCCCGCCTGAACTCTCTCTCTGAACTCCACTCCACTCCTGAGGCCGACGTCCTCTTTTTATATCAGCCGTCATTTCTGGAACTCACAAGTGCGACCGGGGCCAGTCGCGTCATTCCGCGCCGACACGACGGCAGAAATCTCTCGAAACACATGTCGGCGGCTCGCGTAACTCCGCAGCTGTCTGGTTTGTTACATGTCAAAGGCAGGGCGCCGCGCGGGTAAAAGCGGGTAAAAATTACACTAACATGGCGTCAGCGCACTCTAGGAGTCGAAAAAAAGATGGTAACCTCCAGCAGATGAAGACAAGATGGCGGACATGACATCATACCAGCTGATGATATATATATATATATATACATTGGTATTGGTGGGTCAGTCGGCAGGTGGCTTTCATCGAAGAAGGAGCTATGTTTTTTTTGCTCTTACCGGTTTCGAACCAAGGACATCAAGGCGTGTGTTTTTAAATATTATTTTATTAAAATGTGATTAGTAAAATTTTATTATAATTTTTAATTTTTTTTTCCAAATTTCTAGCATAAAAATTACGGATTTTCAAGATGGCGGCCGTAACGAAAAGTGCTTAAGTGTTTTTAAAGATTTTTATTTAAATTGGATTAATAAATATTTTTTATAATTTTTAAAAATTTTCCCGATTTTCTAGCTTTAAAATTACGGATTTTCAAGATGGCGGACGTGACGTCATACTAGCTAACAAAATATATATACCTTGACATAAGTGGTGGGGGTCAGTCTGCCTACAGCCATCATAAGGGAAGGATCGGTTGCCATTTTTATTTTGTCCTTGTCGGGTTCGAACCGAGGACTCCGAGTTTCATGTTGTAAATGTATGTTTTTTAAAATATTTTTATTAAAATTTTATTAATTGAATTTTTTATAAATTAAAAAAATCATTAAAATCGGATAATAAATAAAGATTATTAAGATGGCGGCCGTAACGGAAATTGCAACGGTTACATAATACTCCTAGATGACGTCAGCGGCTTAGAGCGGCTAGCTCTTAGGACTTTTAAGCCGCTTTTAAGATTACGTGTTCTTTCTAAAGCAGAAGTATTTTGAGGTTTCTTGAAATCCTATTTTTTGAACTTTTGTGAAAGAAAACGAGAAATATTTCCTCAAAACGGGAATTTTTGATATATTTTGAGTCATTTTTGAGGAATTTTTAGGAATTTTTGAGTTCAAGATGGCCGCCGTGACGTCAGAGCAATCGGTCCTTGACCCCGGCTCCAGCTCCTCGCGCCTGCGCCTGGCGCAGGAGCCCCTTTTATATACTACTATAGTGGACTTGCGAATAAATGGTCTGCATCGACTTAGTGCATGCGTGTTAATTTTAAATTTTTTTAGAGAGTTGAAATTAAAAAATGTCAATTTTTTTTCGAACTTTTTCGTTGGTTGCGTACCAATTTTCCGTCGGTTGCTTACCAAGATGTTTCTAGCTCATCTGATTATGCATTATAATAAGTTCAGATCAGTAAGTGAGTTGCACGGTGTTATGTACAGTCTGTTCTATAACTGAACGTCAATCCGAGATCAGTTTACGGTTCTGAATAAAAAAAAGTGTCGCAGTTTTTGAGTTGAAAACATTTTTAAAAAGTTTTTTTTTATCCCTATTCTGCACCAAATTTTTAGATACTGTGACTAAAAATTTATGCTACGTAATCATAAATAACGTTACTATTTATAATAATTCAAAATAAAATCAAACATACTATACTTTTAGGGAAAAACATTATTTAGAAGATTTGTGCTGTAAAAATGTTTAATCAGCTAAATTAAGCTAATTATATTGTAAATAAATAAATAAGTGTATATATATATATATATATATATATATACACACACACACACACACACACACAAGTGGGTAACTTGCTAATTATAAAAAAAAAATTACAGTGTGAATTGTCAAAGTTACCTTATTAAATTTCTTTGCAGAAAATACACGTTCAAAGATCTCTCCCCCCCCCCCCCCCCCCAAAAAATAGAGCATGTTTCTTTTATTTTAAATGATTAACAATTGATTTATAATTGCGTGGGAAAACATTTTGGTCACAGTATCCAATAAGTTGATGCAGGGTGTGATTGAAAATTTTAGAAGATAAAATGTATGTATAATTATAACTCGAAAACTACGACAATTTTTTAATTTTTTTAATTTTTGTAATCGTGATTAATTGGCCTATCAACTGTGCTGGGCTGAACATTGAGTTATGGGACATTCTATATAACTGAACTCTAATAATTCCTTTAGGGGAAAGGGGCGAGGGAGGGGCAAGCATGTGACGTCGACTCGAAACTCCAACACGCTCGACGACCAAAAGGGCGTGGGTTCGATTCCCTGCAGAAGAACACTTCAAACCTTACTTGCGCGTTTAGTAGGTAAGATGGCAATGAAACCATCGCCTGCTAATCTCACTGGCATATAAGTTAGAAAATGTTATAATAATAATAATTAAGGATAGGCCAATCAAATCTGTCTAATACCATAAAATCCTTAGTATTCAGAGGATTCGATATTCAAGGGAATAGATTCGAAGAAAAATATAAAACACTGTGGTTTGTTATAACTACTCCATATATCAATATTTGGTTTTCTTATAATTACATGACCTACTCAGATAATGGTAAGAATTAATTAAGGCCCAAGGCTGTTAAGGCAACTAAGCGTGTTCATAAAGCATACCCTTCAGGGGCCAACACACATGTGTCACATCGCACTTTCCCTTGTGGGTATTGCTGGGCTTATATTAATTATGTAACATGATCACAGCATCGTTTGGTCGAATAATAATAAAGGGTGATTGCAAAAACACTAGGTATGCTATTTGCATTTTGGTGCTGGGGTCCCCACTTGACTTGAATGGGCCGGGCGTGCTGGTGCATTCCGCCGCAGGGGGGGGGGGGGGGGTGGCTCTACTGACGGTGTTGGAAGGACTGTAAGGTATTAGGCCATGCAGGGTGCCTAGAGCGCACACAGTTCGGAGCTCTTTTT